>NC_091174.1:17191985-17261985 GCF_040958095.1 Procambarus clarkii
GTAAATATCGTTACTACCTTTTTTTTTTTTTTTTTTTTTATTATTATTTTCTACCACAGACGTGGCCACACATTTACAATGCTAACCAGCATATACCTTAACAGGAGGATGAGCGAGTGTTTACACCAGGCACCAGTAGACGAGGTCAACACTTGGGGCGCCTGACTGCTGGGTGGACAGCGCTTCGGATTCGTAGTCCTGAGGTTCCGGGTTCGATCCCCGGTGGAGGCAGACACATTTGGGCAAAATGTTTCTTTCACCCTAATGCCCCTGTTTCCTAGCAGTAAATAAGAACCTGGGAGTTAGACAGCTGCTACGGGCTGCTTCCTGGGGGTGTGTAACAAAAAGAAGGCCTGGTCGAGGACCGGGCCGCGGGAATACTAAGCCCCGAAATCATCTCAAGGTGACCTCAAGATAACGGAGTTACCATCAAAAACTACCAGATACATTTCGAGTCCAACAAAAAAGTGCACAAAAATTCTAGTATATAAATTTATTTGAAAATAAAAAATGAAAAATTCTCACTGGAAAAACCTTTATGTTTCGCATGCAGGCTACGAGGGTTAACAGAGGCGTATATACTATATTTACACAGGTCATCACTGCTTTCAAGCATCTTGAGGTTATCTTGAGATGATTTCGGGGCTTTAGTGTCCCCGAGGCCCGGTCCTCGACCAGGCCTCCACCCCCAGGAAGCAGCCCGTGACAGCTGACTAATACTCAAGTACCTATTTCACTGCTAGGTAACAGGGACATAGGGTGAAAAAAAACTCTGCCCATTGTTTCTCGACGGCGCCCGGGATCGAACCCGGAAACACAGGATCACAAGTCCAGCGTGCTGTCCGCTCGGCCGATCGGCTCCCCATAACACAGTATTGGAAATTAGCGTCAACATGACAACTTGAGGCAACCACTAACATCATTGTGGTACCCGGCACCAGTGTGGCACCCAGCACCAGTGTGGCACCCAGCACCAGTGTGGCACCCAGCACCAGTGTGGCACCCGGCACCAGTGTGGCACCCAGCACCAGTGTGGCACCCGGCACCAGTGTGGCACCCAGCACCAGTGTGGCACCCGGCACCAGTGTGGCACCCAGCACCAGTGTGGCACCCGGCACCAGTGTGGCACCCAGCACCAGTGTGGCACCCGGCACCAGTGTGGCACCCAGCACCAGTGTGACACCCAGCACCAGTGTGGCACCCAGCACCAGTGTGGCACCCAGCACCAGTGTGGCACCCAGCACCAGTGTGGCACCCAGCACCAGTGTGGCACCCAGCACCAGTGTGGCACCCAGCACCAGTGTGGCACCCAGCACCAGTGTGGCACCCGGCACTAGTGTGGCACCCAGCACCAGTGTGGCACCCAGCACCAGTGTGACACCCAGCACCAGTGACACCCAGCACCAGTGTGGCACCCAGCACCAGTGTGACACCCAGCACCAGTGTGACACCCAGCACCAGTGTGACACCCAGCACCAGTGTGACACCCAGCACCAGTGTGGCACCCAGCACCAGTGTGACACCCAGCACCAGTGACACCCAGCACCAGTGTGGCACCCAGCACCAGTGTGACACCCAGCACCAGTGTGGCACCCAGCACCAGTGTGGCACCCAACACCAGTGTGACACCCAGCACCAGTGTGGCACCCAGCACCAGTGTGGCACCCAGCACCAGTGTGGCACCCAGCACCAGTGTGACACCCAGCACCAGTGTGACACCCAGCACCAGTGTGGCACCCAGCACCAGTGTGACACCCAGCACTAGTGTGACACCCAGCACCAGTGTGGCACCCGGCACCAGTGTGGCACCCAGCACCAGTGTGACACCCAGCACCAGTGTGGCACCCAGCACCAGTGTGGCACCCAGCACCAGTGTGGGAGAGACAGAATATTCCGGCCATCCCCGAGTATGCCCCCTAATATTATATTTTATGAAAGGGTAGTGGGGCTCAGCGGGGGGGGGGGGGGGTAAAGGGGGGGGGGGAGGAAGGGGCTGGGGGGTCCCCTTCCCATCACCTTCCCTTCCCCCCCTCCCCCCTCCTCCTCCCTCGTCCCCAATCGTGAAAATCAGATGTGGGGAAGGGGGGGGGGAGTGAATAATTGCTAATATTTCTTTAATCTTAGGCCTATACTCCGACCATCCTACGTCCATCCCGTACCCCAGACCATATTCCCTGCAAATTTGGACAGACAGACGTTCTCCTTATAGTGTAGTAGAGGATGGGTAACTGGGGTTGCCCGGGTCTATCTTTCTCCCATCTGTCCGTCCATCATTCTATCCATCTATCGATCTATCCAATGATCCAATATAATCCATCCATCAATACATCCACCCATCTATCAATCCATACATCAAGCCAAGTCACCATGGGGGGAGCGTGCGGCAGAAAATAGACAGACTGAAGAGGCCCCGAGGAAACGTGCCGCGCGGAAAACTAGAGCAACCGCCATCTTTGCAGCGGTCCCCACCCACATGTGTCCCGTGTGTGGGCGACACCCACATGTGTCCCGTGTGTGGGCGACACCCACATGTGTCCCGTGTGTGGGCGACACCCACATGTGTCCCGTGTGTGGGCGACACCCACATGTGTCCCGTGTGTGGGCGACACCCACATGTGTCCCGTGTGTGGGCGACACCCACATGTGTCCCGTGTGTGGGCGACACCCACATGTGTCCCGTGTGTGGGCGACACCCACATGTGTCCCGTGTGTGGGCGACACCCACATGTGTCCCGTGTGTGGGCGACACCCACATGTGTCCCGTGTGTGGGCGACACCCACATGTGTCCCGTGTGTGGGCGACACCCACATGTGTCCTCCATCATATACCACACAGCCTCCGACCTTCGACCTGATATATTGAAGTCATAGTCATCTTCACATCAGAAGGACGAATATGCTGTGTTATCTGTGTTTCGCCTCCTCTGCCGTGGACATTCTGAACGCCTCTAGACAGTCCCAGTAATTAAAGTGTTTGGCTACGTGGTGTCTAATGTTCAGGTAAGTCCTACCTAACCTATTAGAGATCTACTACAAGAAGACAGTATTCCAACAGGAGACCGATAGGTTGATTGAAGAAACTGAAAAGTGCTGTATTCGGTGAGATAAAACTTCCTTGAAGCAGGGATCAGTTTCCGCACTCACTTGAAACCCCTGACAAGTGTTAATAACTTTATTGGAGTGGTAGGACGCGAACCTGCGTGATAATATGTGAAGAGAATACTAACCCGGTGAAAATAATCAGGAAATGGAGGATTACAGAATGATCCAGGACAAATGGCTACTTAATTTTAACCCAAACAAATGCAAGGTAACGAGACTATAGACAGGGTTGAGGAGAAATCGTAGTTAACACACAATAAATTGAAGGCAACATTCTAAGAAAAACAAATACACTTAGGGGCATATATCAAAAGGATTGCATTCGTGACAAACTCGGATATGGAGAGCATTCTTAAGCCGTTTTGGCACCTGGAGAAGGAAATTTCAATGGCGTTGAACACTACTTATGTTAAGAGTAATTCTGGTTTCGTACTGGTATTAGGGTTTGCTTCCTATTGGGGAGTGTTGTACATGCTGCTATGGCGGTGTGTCCACTCACAGCATGAGTGGCGCTGCCCAATACTGTCACTATGGCGGTGTGTCCACTCACAGCATGAGTGGCGCTGCCCAATACTGTCACTATGGCGGTGTGTCCACTCACAGGATGAGTGGCGCTGCCCAATACTGTCACTATGGCGGTGTGTCCACTCACAGGATGAGTGACGCTGCCCAATACTGTCACTATGGCGGTGTGTCCACTCACAGGATGAGTGGCGCTGCCCAATACTGTCACTATGGCGGTGTGTCCACTCACAGGATGAGTGACGCTGCCCAATACTGTCACTATGGCGGTGTGTCCACTCACAGGATGAGTGGCGCTGCCCAATACTGTCACTATGGCGGTGTGTCCACTCACAGGATGAGTGGCGCTGCCCAATACTGTCACTATGGCGGTGTGTCCACTCACAGGATGAGTGGCACTGCCCAATACTGTCACTATGGCGGTGTGTCCACTCACAGGATGAGTGGCGCTGCCCAATACTGTCAATATGGCGGTGTGTCCACTCACAGGATGAGTGGCGCTGCCCAATACTGTCACTATGGCGGTGTGTCCACTCACAGGATGAGTGGCGCTGCCCAATACTGTCACTATGGCGGTGTGTCCACTCACAGGATGAGTGGCGCTGCCCAATACTGTCACTATGGCGGTGTGTCCACTCACAGGATGAGTGGCGCTGCCCAATACTGTCACTATGGCGGTGTGTCCACTCACAGGATGAGTGGTGCTGCCCAATACTGTCACTATGGCGGTGTGTCCACTCACAGGATGAGTGGCGCTGCCCAATACTGTCACTATGGCGGTGTGTCCACTCACAGGATGAGTGGCGCTGCCCAATACTGTCACTATGGCGGTGTGTCCACTCACAGGATGAGTGGCGCTGCCCAATACTGTCACTATGGCGGTGTGTCCACTCACAGGATGAGTGGCGCTGCCCAATACTGTTACTATGGCAGTGTGTCCACTCACAGGATGAGTGGCGCTGCCCAATACTGTTACTATGGCAGTGTGTCCACTCACAGGATGAGTGGCGCTGCCCAATACTGTTACTATGGCAGTGTGTCCACTCACAGGATGAGTGGCGCTGCCCAATACTGTTACTTTGGCAGTGTGTCCACTCACAGGATGAGTGACGCTGCCCAATACTGTCACTATGGCAGTGTGTCCACTCACAGGATGAGTGGCGCTGCCCAATACTGTTACTATGGCAGTGTGTCCACTCACAGGATGAGTGGCGCTGCCCAATACTGTCACTATGGCGGTGTGTCCACTCACAGGATGAGTGGCGCTGCCCAATACTGTTACTATGGCAGTGTGTCCACTCACAGGATGAGTGGCGCTGCCCAATACTGTTACTATGGCAGTGTGTCCACTCACAGGATGAGTGGCGCTGCCCAATACTGTCACTATGGCAGTGTGTCCACTCACAGGATGAGTGGCGCTGCCCAATACTGTCACTATGGCGGTGTGTCCACTCACAGGATGAGTGACGCTGCCCAATACTGTCACTATGGCGGTGTGTCCACTCACAGGATGAGTGGCGCTGCCCAATACTGTCACTATGGCGGTGTGTCCACTCACAGGATGAGTGGCGCTGCCCAATACTGTCACTATGGCGGTGTGTCCACTCACAGGATGAGTGGCACTGCCCAATACTGTCACTATGGCGGTGTGTCCACTCACAGGATGAGTGGCGCTGCCCAATACTGTCAATATGGCGGTGTGTCCACTCACAGGATGAGTGGCGCTGCCCAATACTGTCACTATGGCGGTGTGTCCACTCACAGGATGAGTGGCGCTGCCCAATACTGTCACTATGGCGGTGTGTCCACTCACAGGATGAGTGGCGCTGCCCAATACTGTCACTATGGCGGTGTGTCCACTCACAGGATGAGTGGCGCTGCCCAATACTGTCACTATGGCGGTGTGTCCACTCACAGGATGAGTGGTGCTGCCCAATACTGTCACTATGGCGGTGTGTCCACTCACAGGATGAGTGGCGCTGCCCAATACTGTCACTATGGCGGTGTGTCCACTCACAGGATGAGTGGCGCTGCCCAATACTGTCACTATGGCGGTGTGTCCACTCACAGGATGAGTGGCGCTGCCCAATACTGTCACTATGGCGGTGTGTCCACTCACAGGATGAGTGGCGCTGCCCAATACTGTCACTATGGCAGTGTGTCCACTCACAGGATGAGTGGCGCTGCCCAATACTGTTACTATGGCAGTGTGTCCACTCACAGGATGAGTGGCGCTGCCCAATACTGTTACTATGGCAGTGTGTCCACTCACAGGATGAGTGGCGCTGCCCAATACTGTTACTATGGCAGTGTGTCCACTCACAGGATGAGTGACGCTGCCCAATACTGTCACTATGGCAGTGTGTCCACTCACAGGATGAGTGGCGCTGCCCAATACTGTTACTATGGCAGTGTGTCCACTCACAGGATGAGTGGCGCTGCCCAATACTGTCACTATGGCGGTGTGTCCACTCACAGGATGAGTGGCGCTGCCCAATACTGTTACTATGGCAGTGTGTCCACTCACAGGATGAGTGGCGCTGCCCAATACTGTCACTATGGCAGTGTGTCCACTCACAGGATGAGTGGCGCTGCCCAATACTGTTACTATGGCAGTGTGTCCACTCACAGGATGAGTGGCGCTGCCCAATACTGTCACTATGGCAGTGTGTCCACTCACAGGATGAGTGGCGCTGCCCAATACTGTCACTATGGCGGTGTGTCCACTCACAGGATGAGTGGCGCTGCCCAATACTGTTACTATGGCAGTGTGTCCACTCACAGGATGAGTGGCGCTGCCCAATACTGTCACTATGGCAGTGTGTCCACTCACAGGATGAGTGGCGCTGCCCAATACTGTCACTATGGCGGTGTGTCCACTCACAGGATGAGTGGCGCTGCCCAATACTGTCACTATGGCGGTGTGTCCACTCACAGGATGAGTGGCGCTGCCCAATACTGTCACTATGGCGGTGTGTCCACTCACAGGATGAGTGGTGCTGCTCAATACTGTCACTATGGTGGTGTGTCCACTCACAGGATGAGTGGCGCTGCCCAATACTGTCACTATGGCGGTGTGTCCACTCACAGGATGAGTGGCACTGCCCAATACTGTCACTATGGCGGTGTGTCCACTCACAGGATGAGTGGCGCTGCCCAATACTGTCAATATGGCGGTGTGTCCACTCACAGGATGAGTGGCGCTGCCCAATACTGTCACTATGGCGGTGTGTCCACTCACAGGATGAGTGGCGCTGCCCAATACTGTCACTATGGCGGTGTGTCCACTCACAGGATGAGTGGCGCTGCCCAATACTGTCACTATGGCGGTGTGTCCACTCACAGGATGAGTGGCGCTGCCCAATACTGTCACTATGGCGGTGTGTCCACTCACAGGATGAGTGGTGCTGCCCAATACTGTCACTATGGCGGTGTGTCCACTCACAGGATGAGTGGCGCTGCCCAATACTGTCACTATGGCGGTGTGTCCACTCACAGGATGAGTGGCGCTGCCCAATACTGTCACTATGGCGGTGTGTCCACTCACAGGATGAGTGGCGCTGCCCAATACTGTCACTATGGCGGTGTGTCCACTCACAGGATGAGTGGCGCTGCCCAATACTGTCACTATGGCAGTGTGTCCACTCACAGGATGAGTGGCGCTGCCCAATACTGTTACTATGGCAGTGTGTCCACTCACAGGATGAGTGGCGCTGCCCAATACTGTTACTATGGCAGTGTGTCCACTCACAGGATGAGTGGCGCTGCCCAATACTGTTACTATGGCAGTGTGTCCACTCACAGGATGAGTGACGCTGCCCAATACTGTCACTATGGCAGTGTGTCCACTCACAGGATGAGTGGCGCTGCCCAATACTGTTACTATGGCAGTGTGTCCACTCACAGGATGAGTGGCGCTGCCCAATACTGTCACTATGGCGGTGTGTCCACTCACAGGATGAGTGGCGCTGCCCAATACTGTTACTATGGCAGTGTGTCCACTCACAGGATGAGTGGCGCTGCCCAATACTGTCACTATGGCAGTGTGTCCACTCACAGGATGAGTGGCGCTGCCCAATACTGTTACTATGGCAGTGTGTCCACTCACAGGATGAGTGGCGCTGCCCAATACTGTCACTATGGCAGTGTGTCCACTCACAGGATGAGTGGCGCTGCCCAATACTGTCACTATGGCGGTGTGTCCACTCACAGGATGAGTGGCGCTGCCCAATACTGTTACTATGGCAGTGTGTCCACTCACAGGATGAGTGGCGCTGCCCAATACTGTCACTATGGCAGTGTGTCCACTCACAGGATGAGTGGCGCTGCCCAATACTGTCACTATGGCGGTGTGTCCACTCACAGGATGAGTGGCGCTGCCCAATACTGTCACTATGGCGGTGTGTCCACTCACAGGATGAGTGGCGCTGCCCAATACTGTCACTATGGCGGTGTGTCCACTCACAGGATGAGTGGTGCTGCTCAATACTGTCACTATGGTGGTGTGTCCACTCACAGGATGAGTGGCGCTGCCCAATACTGTCACTATGGCGGTGTGTCCACTCTCAAGATGAGTGGCGCTGCCCAATACTGTCACTATGGTGGTGTGTCCACTGACAGGATGAGTGGCGCTGCCCAATACTGTATTCACCTAGTTGTGTTTGAGGGGGTTAAGCTTTGCTCTTTCGGCCCGCCTCTCAACTGTTTACTAACTTTTATCCCCCAGATCACACACACACACACACACACACACACACACCAGGAAACAACCCGTGACAGCTGACTAACTCCCAGGTACCTATTTACTGCTAGGTAACAGGGGCATTCAGGGTGAAAGAAACTTTGCCCATTTGTTTCTGCCGGGTGCGGGAATCGAACCCGCGCCACAGAATTACGAGTCCTGCGCGTTATCCACCAGGCTACCAGGCAAGAGCTACCAAGAGCTAACAAGAGCTACCATCACCAACAACAATATACGCCATCTTCACCAAAACGCACTTCTTCGAGATGTCGTGGAGGAAGAACTCACTCTTTACCAAGAGAAAGTTTGTGGAATATCCGCCATACTGGCAAGGAAAGAAAGCCTCTCCGTGACAAAGAAAACAAAAATTGGCAATACTTTTTTCACATAGTCAAAGGCAATATCGTGTGCTATTTCCCTGGATATTATAGTGTGAGGAGGGAGGAAGGGGGGGGGGAGGGAGAGAGAGAGAGAGAGAGAGAGAGAGAGAGAGAGAGAGAGAGAGAGAGAGAGAGAGAGAGAGAGAGAGAGAGAGAGAGAGAGAGAGAGAGAGAGAGAGAGAGAGGAGAGAGAAAGACAGAGAGAGAAAGACAGAGAGAGAGAGAGAGAGAGAGAGAGAGAGAGAGAGAGAGAGAGAGAGAGAGAGAGAGAGAGAGAGAGAGAGAGAGAGAGAGAGAGAGAGAGAGACAGGAGAGAGAGAGACAGGAGAGCGAGAGACAGAGAGAGAGAGAGAGACAGAGAGACAGAGAGAGACAGAGAGAGACAGAGAGAGAGAGAGAGACAGAGAGAGACAGAGAGAGACAGAGAGAGAGAGAGAGAGAGAGAGAGAGAGAGAGAGAGAGAGAGAGAGAGAGAGAGAGAGAGAGAGAGAGAGAGAGAGAGAGAGAGAGAGAGAGAGAGAGACAGAGACAGACAGACACAGCCAACATCAGGCCAAGAAATTATCGTAGGACCCCATTCTGAATGCCTTGACATCCGCATGTGCTATCCTTGTTCCACATTATAAATATTTGCTCAAGGTAACCATTAACCGGTCCCCCTGCCCTGCCCGTCCCCTGGTCCCACCCCGGGAGCACCACCCCGCCCCACACCCGCCCCCACCCGCCCAGCACCACCCCGCCCCACACCCGCCCCGCCCCGGCGCTGACGGTAAGACCCTGCAGCAGCACAACACGAGGTCGGCACAAGCCCTTGTAGCTGCCGGGGGTTCATTGTATATTTATGAAGGAATAGCGCCCCCTGTGTTCCCTGGCCGCCCTAACTGCCGCCCCAACACCCTGCTGCTTCCTTTAGGTCAATGTTTGATGGTGGTGCTACCCTGGTGGTGGTGGTGCTACCCTGGTGGTGGTGGTGGTGCTACCCTGGTGGTGGTGGTGGTGCTACCCTGGTGGTGGTGATGGTGCTACCCTGGTGGTGGTGGTGATGGTGATGGTGCTACCCTGGTGGTGGTGATGGTGCTAGCCTGGTGGTGGTGGTGACGGTGCTACCCTGGTGGTGGTGGTGGTGATGGTGCTACCCTGGTGGTGGTGATGGTGCTACCCTGGTGGTGGTGGTGATGGTGATGGTGCTACCCTGGTGGTGGTGGTGATGGTGATGGTGCTACCCTGGTGGTGGTGGTGGTGGTGATGGTGCTAGCCTGGTGGTGGTGGTGACGGTGCTACCCTGGTGGTGGTGGTGGTGATGGTGCTACCCTGGTGGTGGTGGTGACGGTGCTACCCTGGTGGTGGTGGTGACGGTGCTACCCTGGTGGTGGTGATGGTGCTACCCTGGTGGTGGTGGTGCTACCCTGGTGGTGGTGGTGGTGCTACCCTGGTGGTGGTGATGGTGCTACCCTGGTGGTGGTGATGGTGCTACCCTGGTGGTGGTGGTGATGGTGATGGTGCTACCCTGGTGGTGGTGGTGATGGTGATGGTGCCTCCCTGGTGGTGGTGGTGATGGTGATGGTGCTTCCCTGGTGGTGGTGGTGATGGTGATGGTGCTACCCTGGTGGTGGTGGTGGTGGTGATGGTGCTACCCTGGTGGTGGTGGTGACGGTGCTACCCTGGTGGTGGTGGTGGTGATGGTGCTACCCTGGTGGTGGTGGTGACGGTGCTACCCTGGTGGTGGTGATGGTGCTACCCTGGTGGTGGTGGTGCTACCCTGGTGGTGGTGGTGGTGCTACCCTGGTGGTGGTGGTGGTGCTACCCTGGTGGTGGTGGTGGTGCTACCCTGATGGTGGTGGTGACGGTGCTACCCTGGTGGTGGTGGTGGTGGTGGTGCTACCCTGGTGGTGGTGGTGGTGCTACCCTGGTGGTGGTGGTGGTGGTGGTGCTACCCTGGTGGTGGTGATGGTGCTACCCTGGTGGTGGTGATGGTGATGGTGCTACTCTGGTGGTGGTGATGGTGATGGTGCTACTCTGGTGGTGGTGGTGGTGGTGGTGGTGGTGGTGGTGGTGCTACCCTGATGGTGGTGGTGACGGTGCTACCCTGGTGGTGGTGGTGGTGGTGGTGCTACCCTGGTGGTGGTGGTGGTGGTGGTGCTACCCTGGTGGTGGTGGTGGTGCTACCCTGGTGGTGGTGGTGGTGGTGGTGCTACCCTGATGGTGGTGGTGACGGTGCTACCCTGGTGGTGGTGGTGGTGGTGGTGCTACCCTGATGGTGGTGGTGGTGGTACCCTGGTGGTGGTGGTGGTGGTGCTACCCTGGTGGTGGTGGTGGTGGTGGTGGTGGTGATGGTGGTGATTGTGGTGGTGGTGATGGTGCTACCCTGGTGGTGGTGATGGTGGTGGTGGTACCCTGATGGTGGTGATGGTGATGGTGGTGGTGGTGATGGTGGTACCCTGATAGTGGTGAGGGTGGTGGTGGTGGTGGTGGTGGTAGTGATGGTGACGACGACAATATGGTGATGGTGACAATCATCACGGTGATGGTAAACGGTTGCCCCCCCCCCTAAACAAGCACCCAACGTTGGGTTTACAACCATGATAATACAAACGCACACTAACGACGTCAAGCAACGAACGAGCTGGTTGGCGTCGCTAACAACGTAAGGATTTACTTCATTATTTTGCAAAGAAACAATAAATTCTTCTTCCAAGACACTTCTTCTCAAGTTTATTTTTCTTCCATAAACAAATAACACTTTACCAGTAATTAACAAAAAATACATGATGTTACTGCATCAATAATCTCAAGCAATTATATAAATTATTAACACTTGCATTAAGCAGTCTCTTGAGCTTCGTGTTTGCAAGGATGAGTGAATCAAAATCATCAATTTGGGCTACTGATGATTGACGTCTTGGACGCCACAACTCATCATCAGTTACCCCGCCGCCCATCTTACTCATCTCTTGACTCACTCTCTACATAACATCAATGCCATAAAATGAATTAATTAGATTTAATAAATCGTCTCAAAAACTTGGTCATAAATGGCTGTACATTTGTGAGTTTACATAATGATGGAGTAACGTATGACATTCTTAATTATTTAGCCGGTATGAAACCTAGTCCCTTACTTGATTTGTTTAATATGAGTTATAGAGAGGGAAAGTTACCAAGAAAATGGAAAGAGGCTGTCATCATTCCTATCCCTAAGTCAAACGGAGGCTACAGACCTGTCTCCTTAATATCCTGCTTTTGTAAAATGATGGAAAGGATTTTGTTAAATAGGCTACTCTGCCTTGTAGGTGATAACATGTCCAGTAATCTCTTTGGTTTTATCAAAGGCAAAAGTACTGCGGATTGTCTCTTAAAGTGTTTGTCTAATATGGATGACAATTGTAGAGTTTTTGTTGATCTACAAGGAGCATTTGATAAAGCCAATGGGGAAGTAATCTTATACGAATTAGCCAATCTGGGAATAACAGGGAGATTGCTACACTGGATAAGGGATTATCTACAAGGCAGAAAAGGTCAGGTGTATTATCAGGGATACATGTCTGAGGAACGGAGGTTTCAGTTAGGTACCCCACAAGGGGGAGTATTAAGTCCCACCTTATTCAATGTATTAATGAACAGATTAGCATCAGAGATGTATCCTCCAGGGGTCACGACGATCATATATGCTGATGACATTCTTATACAAGGCACTTCCGGGAACAAAAATCAAACTGCACTTAACATACTTGGTACAACCTGTCACAAGTTAGGCTTAGTTATAAATGCAGATAAAACCAAATATGAGTATAGGAAACGAAGAAATATAACACTCTAAATGGTGTGGAACTGAGCCGTGTTCAGAAGTACAAGTATCAGGGCATGTATGTTGGATACACATGTGAGAGTAAAAATGCTGAAATAAATCATATCAGCACCTTATGTAAAGCCCGTCTGCATCCTCTAAAAGCACTGGCTTTTTCTGGTAAAGGTGTTGGGGTACCTATCTTACGGATGTTATACATAAGCACTGTTCGGTCCCTGATAGACTACGCAGCACCCGTTTTGTCTTACACAGGCCAAGGCAGAATTAAAAAAATAGAGCTGATACAGAACGAGGCTATGAGGATTATTCTTGGATGTCAAAGAAATGCAATGATTGAAATAATGAGAATGGAATTAAATTTACAGAGTGTGTGTGATAGAGTCCGTGACATTAACACTAGAGTAGCTATTCGTTTCATGCGGAGAAAAGGTGGGGATAAGTTGTTTGAGAGCGTTCAGACCTGCTTGAGTGACGTACACACTTCCAGGAAACTGAGGGAGACACGCTACACGAGGGGATTAGCTCATGACCTCAGGGAATACGATGTACTTGACTGCTGTAAACCCTCTCGACAGTGTAATATGTCTGCTCCCTGGAAAGTACAGAAAATAGACGTCGAAATTGTACCCCTCAAGGTGAAAAAGATTCATCATGAACCGGGACAATTACGGTGTTTGTATGGAAGCATGATATCTCGGTTACCAAGAGGCAACAGTTTACATGTATATTGCGACGGGCCGGTGGCGGAGGATGGCAGGGCAGGGTGTGGTGTCCTAATAAGGGAATATACGGAGTTTGGGACTGTGGACAGGATAATTGAACTCCGGCTTAGTAATTATATATCATCCACACAAGCTGAACTGCAGGCCATTCTGGCGTGTTTGGAGGAAGTACGTCATGACGACAAAAATGTTTTTGTATTTGTCGATAGCCGAGGAGCACTGGAGTCCTTAAACAGTCGAAACCCAGTCTTCATGTCTATAGTTGAGGATTGTAAGAGAAGAATAACTGAGATACAGCTGAAAGGTCATAGTGTGAAATTCATGTGGATTCCATCTCATGTTGGACTAGTGCTCAACGAGGTGGCGGATGACTTGGCCAAACGTGCCACATCAAAACCACAAATTGACATTGAATGTGAATTCACAATGAGACAAATAAGAAGCAAAATCAGAAATATTCAGGCACAAGCAGGAGTGGAGAGGAGAGGGATAATGTATGAGAGAAGTCTAACCATGCAACACTACATGTATGTGAGTCAAAACACCCATTTCACTTATGGTAAAAGGAGAAATGCTTGGAGTGACTCTGTGTACATGCGGCTCAGGCTTGGGTACAAATATTACTGGGAATATGGTACAGGTGTTCATGATAATGACACGAAGTGTAAACTATGTGGTATGTTAAGGTCTCACACCCTTGCCCATTATGTTCTTGATTGTCCGTTGATTAATGTATATAGAAACACTGAGATAAGGACTGTTCCTGAGCAAATAGCCTGGATGTGTCACAAAGGAAAGGTTGATGATATTCTTGAGAGATATAAGAATTTTGCACCAAGACTGTAATATTTTGTTGAATTATCCGTATAACTAGGTCATAAAAGTATTTGTGTGTACGTCTGATACCATACCACTTGTGAAGGAGGAAATGTACATGTTTATCTCTCAGAATGTTTGGTAACAGGTTTATTGTTTGTGATGTGTGTCTATGTATGTACTAACACGTTGTACTGAACGGGGTGAGAATAGCTTGAGCTACCTCATCCCTTTGTGTGTATTTTACCTCAATAAACTTATTTCAATTTCAATTTCAATTTCATAATAATTTCAGTCCATTATTTACATACGAGGAGGTCATGGCTACAACATCACGTTATTATAATAAGCAACTGTCCTGTATAATACATATTATACACTATACTGTATAACCTAGACTCAAATTTATTATAATTATATATTATATTATCTAAAATCAGATTGGCAGTCCCCATAGCGCAGTGGGATGACACTCGCACTGCGCTTCGCGAGCACTTTGGCCTGGGTTCGTATCCTGGCCGGGGAGGATTGACTGGGTCCCTATCCTTAACTGTAGCCTCTATTTACTCAGCAGTAAAATGGGTACCTAGTTGTTAAACGATTTGGCGGGTCGTATTCGGGGAAAATTAGGATTAAGGACTTGCCAGAAACGCTACGCGTGTTGGTGGCTGTACAAGACTGTAAGAACTCTTGTATATATATATATATATATATATATATATATATATATATATATATATATATATATATATATATATATATATATATATATATATATGTCGTACCTAGTAGCCAGAACGCACTTATCGGCCTACTATGCAAGGCCTGATTTGCCTAATAAGCCAAGTTTTCATGAAATAATATATTTTCTCTAATTTTTTTCTTATGAAATGATAAATCTACCCATTTCATTATGTATGAGGTGAATTTTTTTTTATTGGAGTTCAAATTATCGTAGATATATGACCAAACCTAACCAACCCTACCTAACCTAACCTAGCCTATCTTTATAGGTTAGGTTAGGTTAGGTAGCCGAAAAAGTTAGGTTAGGTTAGGTTAGGTAGGTTAGGTAGTCGAAAAACAATTAATTCATGAAAACTTGGCTTATTAGGCAAATTGGGCCTTGCATAGTTGGCTGAGAAGTGAGTTCTGGCTATTAGGTACGACATATATATATATATATATATATATATATATATATATATATATATATATATATATATATATATATATATATATGTCGTACCTAATAGCCAGAACGCACTTCTCAGCCTACTATTCAAGGCCCGATTTGCCTAATAAGCCAAGTTTTCATGAATTAATGTTTTTTCGTCTACCTAACCTACCTAACCTAACCTAACCTAGCTTTTTTTGGCTACCTAACCTAACCTAACCTATAAATATAGGTTAGGATAGGTTAGGTAGGGTTGGTTAGGTTCGGTCATATATCTACGTTAATTTTAACTCCAATAAAAAAAAATTGACCTCATACATAGAGAAAAGGGTTGCTTTATCATTTCATAAGAAAAAAATTATAGTAAATATATTAATTCAGGAAAACTTGGCTTATTAGGCAAATCGGGCCTTGAATAGTAGGCTGAGAAGTGAGTTCTGGCTACTAGGTACGACATATATATATATATACATATATATATATATATATACATATATATATACATATATATATATATAAATATATATATATATAAATATATATATATATATATATATATATATATATATATATATATATATATATAATAAAAAAAAATTGGGAAATTAACAATTTCTCCTTAAAGTCAGAAAATTGTAACCAGTTGACCCCAGGTAACCAAGCCTGGCCTCGGGCCGGGCTTGGGAGAGTAGAAGAACTCCCAGAACCCCATCAACCAGGTATCAACCAGGTGAAGGCACTGTAACGTGACCATTCTTCATCTCGACCTATGACCTACCTGAGCTTACCAACAGGTAAAATAAAGTTAATTGAAGGGTAATTACAGGGGACTCTTAGTCATATTTTGTTCAAAAGTGGCGCATCACCTCTGATTCTTCCCCCCCCCCCCCCCCCGCTCCCTCTAATTGTGCTAGATGGTGCTTGCTTGTTTGTTGGGAACCCCCCAGTTATGACAGTTGCTTAATGCCTGTGGTCAGGTTCTCTGTGGATCTCAACCAAAATGAGGTTACAGGCAGTTACAGCTACAAAGAACAGCGGGTACAGGCATTTATAGCTACAAAGAACAGCGGGTACAGGCAGTTACAGCTACAAAGAACAGCGGGTACAGCCAGCCTTGTGGGACGGGGGGGGGGGGGTTGGAGAGGAGGGGGGATGGGGGGTTATGAATTCCCCAAGAGACATGACCATAGGCTATGGCGACCCTCCAGGAGTGTGTGGTGGGATTACCCTTGTGAGGAGCAGGGAGTGTATCTCCTGGCCTTGTGCACTCTGACCAGAGTGCCACCCTTGTGTTCACTATCACCCTTGACCAGCCCGGCGCCTCACCCTCGACCAGCCCGGCGCCTCACCCTCGACCAGCCCGGCGCCTCACCCTTGACGAGCCAGGCGCCTCACCCTTGACCAGCCAGGCGCCTCACCCTTGACCAGCCTGGCGCCTCACCCTCGACCAGCCCGGCGCCTCACCCTTGACCAGCCCGGCGCCTCACCCTTGACCAGCCCGGCGCCTCACCCTCGACCAGCCCGGCGCCTCACCCTCGACCAGCCAGGCGCCTCACCCTTGACCAGCCCGGCACCTCACCCTCGACCAGCCCGGCGCCTCACCCTTGACCAGCCGGGCGCCTCACCCTTGACCAGCCGGGCGCCTCACCCTTGACCAGCCGGGCGCCTCACCCTTGACCAGCCCGGCGCCTCACCGCGACAAACGCCACACCATTGAGCCGTTGTAAAAGATTCGACTCTCAGGAAACGAAACTTTAAAATACTGACCAAGTTTTCCAATATGTAACTTTCGATAATACGGACCTGGCGTGGAACTAAGTTCTTAGGCGCCGGGTTCCACAAGAGGAATGTGAGAGGCATTTTTACCTCTTACGATAACGAACCAAGAGTGAGGCAGGCAGGGCCTTGGGGGGGGGGGGCGAGGTAGGAGGAGGAAAGCACCAGGGGGAGGAAGACAGCAGGGGGAGGAAGACAGCAGGGGGAGGAAGACTGCAGGGGGAGGAAGACAGCAGGGGGAGGAAGACAGCAGGGGGGAGGAAGACAGCAGAGGAGAGGAAGGCAGCAGGGGAAGAAAAGCAGCCAGGCCCCCCAGGGACACAACAAGGTCCTGGGAGCCTTCACAGGTGACATGCTCGTGATTTACACGGACTTTGGTCAAAATATGCAAATGCAACTATCGACAACCCTTCGCCCGAGTCCAGTCTGCGCTTCTCCATCCTATTTTACCCCCAGGTTAGCCATTTTTGTCACCTGTCTCCCCCCTTATGTATAAATGTTGTTTGCTTCGGTTTCGCTGTGGTCGGAGACAGATTGCTTCCAAACGATACGTGATCAACTGAGCTGTGACTCAGATTGCTCCCAGCGGCATCTGGTTTGACCAGACCACCAGCCGGGAGCTCTGACCGGGCCTCCTGGTGATATTGATCCCCCAGAACAGCACTGGGGCAGATATGGTTGCGCTTGTCAAGGTTTCCCCTAGTGAAAGGTCAAGGCCGTAATTTGCACGGTTACCCATTCCTTTACTGGCGGTCCATGCGGCCACCCGTACAGTTACTAGCCATCCGCTCAGTCACACAAACAGTTACTGGCCATTTGAGCTGTCATCCATTGGTATGATTTCCGTCTCGTTCATACCTAATCCAGTGTCATTTTTGTCCAAGCTCTTCTACCTACTTGACGGTCCAGGGGTCATTTCAGTTCAAACACAAACGGTGCAAGTCGCAATGTTTAGAAGAAATTGAAGTTTTAAGAAATTCTGGAGGCGGCAGTCTATCTACCATCTATCCCAGAATGGGGGTCGTGGTGCCCCCCATTCCATTGAGCGGAGTTTCCCTAACTTGGTGAATTTTGTGACTGAGTAGTGCAGTGATCCAGTGACAGGCCACTTAAGTGTAGCAGTGACAAGTTACGTTGATATTTATGTTAAGTGGCGGCCTAATGACACTAATTGTAGAGTCATTAGGCACCAGTGACGCGTGAGGTGTTAGCTAGAAGAAAGAGCAACACAGCCTACAGTGACACAGTTTTGCAGAGAGGGCCTCGTGGGGCCCCAGATCACATGCTGTTTACCTGCAGTTTTCGGCAGGTTGACTGGTCCAGCTCCTGGAGGAGCAGGAGGAAATTACCAGGAGAAAGCACCAAGCCATTACGACTATATAGCACTTGGAAGGGGTCAGGATAAGGATATGGGATGGGAAGGAATGGTGCCCAACAACTTGGTCGATCGGGGATTGAACTTCGCGACCTGCATGAAGCTCTACCGTCCCGCCCAAGTGGTTGGGGACCATTCCTCGGTAAGACTCCAACTCCTGGAGTGGTACTCGAGTGGTGAGACACTGACAGGAACGAGTTACCGCCCCCATTCCCTTCACGTAATTATCCGGTCGCCCAGAAAAAGAAGCGTTGCAGCATTTTTATTTTTGATTTGATGGAGGCGAGGAACGAAGAGTCAAGACCTCAGTGCAAGAGTGCAGGAGTAGGTGAACAACACGCCATCAGTACACGAGAGGAGGAGGGAGTCACCGCCTGCACTTTCTGGCCGCTTGCTGGTTAGGGGGACTCCGCGAGTCTGCTGGCTAGAGGGGACTAGGACTCCGCGAGTCTGCTGGCTAGAGGGGGGGACTCCGCGAGTCTGCTGGCTAGAGGGGGGGACTCCGCGAGTCTGCTGGCTAGAGGGGGGGGACTCCGCGAGTCTGCTGGCTAGAGGGGGGGACTCGGGGAGTCTGCTGGCTAGAGGGGGGACTCGGGGAGTCTGCTGGCTAGAGGTCGGGGAGTCTGCTGGCTAGAGGGGGGGACTCGGGGAGTCTGCTGGCTAGAGGTCGGGGAGTCTGCTGGCTAGAGGGGGGGGACTCGGGGAGTCTGCTGGCTAGAGGGGGGACTCGGGGAGTCTGCTGGCTAGAGGGGGGGACTCGGGGAGTCTGCTGGCTAGAGGGGGGGACTCGGGGAGTCTGCTGGCTAGAGGGGGGGACTCGGGGAGTCTGCTGGCTAGAGGGGGGACTCGGGGAGTCTGCTGGCTAGAGGGGGGACTCGGGGAGTCTGCTGGCTAGAGGGGGGGACTCGGGGAGTCTGCTGGCTAGAGGGGGGGGGACTCGGGGAGTCTGCTGGCTAGAGGGGGGGACTCGGGGAGTCTGCTGGCTAGAGGGGGGGACTCGGGGAGTCTGCTGGCTAGAGGGGGGGACTCGGGGAGTCTGCTGGCTAGAGGGGGGGACTCGGGGAGTCTGCTGGCTAGAGGGGGGGACTCGGGGAGTCTGCTGGCTAGAGGGGGGGACTCGGGGAGTCTGCTGGCTAGAGGGGGGGACTCGGGGAGTCTGCTGGCTAGAGGGGGGGACTCGGGGAGTCTGCTGGCTAGAGGGGGGGACTCGGGGAGTCTGCTGGCTAGGGGGGGGGGGACTCCGCGAGTCTGCTGGCTAGGGGGGGGGGGACTCCGCGAGTCTGCTGGCTAGAGGGGGGGGGGGACTCCGCGAGTCTGCTGGCTAGAGGGGGGGGGGGGACTCCGCGAGTCTGCTGACTAGAGGGGGGGGGGACTCCGCGAGTCTGCTGGCTAGAGGGGGGGGGGACTCCGCGAGTCTGCTGGCTAGAGGGGGGGGGGACTCCGCGAGTCTGCTGGCTAGAGGGGGGGGGGACTCCGCGAGTCTGCTGGCTAGAGGGGGGGGGGACTCCGCGAGTCTGCTGGCTAGAGGGGGGGGACTCCGCGAGTCTGCTGGCTAGAGGGGGGGGACTCCGCGAGTCTGCTGGCTAGAGGGGGGGGACTCCGCGAGTCTGCTGGCTAGAGGGGGGGACTCCGCGAGTCTGCTGGCTAGAGGGGGGGACTCCGCGAGTCTGCTGGCTAGAGGGGGGGACTCCGCGAGTCTGCTGGCTAGAGGGGGGGACTCCGCGAGTCTGCTGGCTAGAGGGGGGGACTCCGCGAGTCTGCTGGCTAGAGGGGGGGACTCCGCGAGTCTGCTGGCTAGAGGGGGGGACTCCGCGAGTCTGCTGGCTAGAGGGGGGGACTCCGCGAGTCTGCTGGCTAGAGGGGGGACTCCGCGAGTCTGCTGGCTAGAGGGGGGGACTCCGCGAGTCTGCTGGCTAGAGGGGGGGACTCCGCGAGTCTGCTGGCTAGAGGGGGGGACTCCGCGAGTCTGCTGGCTAGAGGGGGGGACTCCGCGAGTCTGCTGGCTAGAGGGGGGGACTCCGCGAGTCTGCTGGCTAGAGGGGGGGACTCCGCGAGTCTGCTGGCTAGAGGGGGGGACTCCGCGAGTCTGCTGGCTAGAGGGGGGGACTCCGCGAGTCTGCTGGCTAGAGGGGGGGACTCCGCGAGTCTGCTGGCTAGAGGGGGGGACTCGGGGAGTCTGCTGGCTAGAGGGGGGGACTCCGCGAGTCTGCTGGCTAGAGGGGGGGGACTCGGGAAGTCTGCTGGCTAGAGGGGGGGACTCGGGGAGTCTGCTGGCTAGAGGGGGGACTCGGGGAGTCTGCTGGCTAGAGGGGGGGACTCGGGGAGTCTGCTGGCTAGAGGGGGGGACTCGGGGAGTCTGCTGGCTAGAGGGGGGGACTCGGGGAGTCTGCAGGCTAGAGGGGGGGACTCGGGGAGTCTGCTGGCTAGGGGGGACTCGGGGAGTCTGCTGGCTAGGGGGACTCCGGGGGACTGCTGGCTAGGGGGACTCCGGGGGTCTGCTGGCTAGGGGGACTCCGGGGGTCTGCTGGCTAGGGGGACTCCGGGAGTCTGCTGGCTAGGGGGACTCCGGGAGTCTGCTGGCTAGGGGGACTCCGGGAGTCTGCTGGCTAGGGGGACTCCGGGAGTCTGCTGGCTAGGGGGACTCCGGGAGTCTGCTGGCTAGGGGGACTCCGGGAGTCTGCTGGCTAGGGGGACTCCGGGAGTCTGCTGGCTAGGGGGACTCCGGGAGTCTGCTGGCTAGGGGGACTCCGGGAGTCTGCTGGCTAGGGGGACTCCGGGAGTCTGCTGGCTAGGGGGACTCCGGGAGTCTGCTGGCTAGGGGGACTCCGGGAGTCTGCTGGCTAGGGGGACTCCGGGAGTCTGCTGGCTAGGGGGACTCCGGGAGTCTGCTGGCTAGGGGGACTCCGGGAGTCTGCTGGCTAGGGGGACTCCGGGAGTCTGCTGGCTAGGGGGACTCCGGGAGTCTGCTGGCTAGGGGGACTCCGGGAGTCTGCTGGCTAGGGGGACTCCGGGAGTCTGCTGGCTAGGGGGACTCCGGGAGTCTGCTGGCTAGGGGGACTCCGGGAGTCTGCTGGCTAGGGGGACTCCGGGAGTCTGCTGGCTAGGGGGACTCCGGGAGTCTGCTGGCTAAGTGGACTCCGGGAGTCTGCTGGCTAGGGGAATCTCTGGGAGGCTGCTGGCTAAGGGGATTCCGGGAGTGTGCTGGCTAGGGGGATTCCGGGAGTGTGCTGGCTAGGGGGGACTCTGGGAGTCTGCTGGCTAGGGCGAGTCTGCTGGCTAGGACGACTCCGCGTGTCTGCTGACTAGGACGACTCCGCGAGTCTGTTGGCTAGGACGACTCCGCGAGTCTGCTGGCTAGGACGACTCCGCGAGTCTGCTGGCTAGGACGACTCCGCGAGTCTGCTGGCTAGGACGACTCCGCGAGTCTGCTGTCTAGGACGACTCCGCGAGTCTGCTGGCTAGGACGACTCCGCGAGTCTGCTGGCTAGGACGACTCCGGGAGTCTGGTGGCTAGGACGACTCCGCGCGTCTGCTGGCTAGGACGACTCCGCGAGTCTGCTGGCTAGGACGACTCCGCGAGTCTGCTGGCTAGGACGACTCCGCGAGTCTGCTGGCTAGGACGACTCTTAGCATGTGTGCTCAGACCAGTTATGTGAGCTTACAGCTGACATAAAGGTACCGTTGTCAACATAGCCTTAGTAATTTTGCTTTGAGTTGTGGCTCAGTTTTCAATTTTGCGACATTCAAGAGCCTGGCCTCAGGCCGAGCTCGGAGAGGAGAGGTAAGAAGGGGAAAGAAGTTGAGAATGCACTGGATTCACTTCCCCAGGGAAGGCCCCAGGAGACTATGGCATTCCGCCTGACGTTCTCAAGTGCGCTCGAGGAACACTTAAAACTGAGCTTCAGGAACTTCTGTGCCAGTGCTGGGAGGGAGGGATCGGTGCCACAAGACATGAGAGACACGAATATCATCACTCTACAAAAATGAAGGTGACAGAAGCAATTGCAACAACTATCGCGGCATCTCCCTCCTCAGCATCGTTGGCAAACTCTTCGTCAGGGTCGTCTTGGTTTGGCTCCAGTTTCTTGCTGAAAGAACATAAGAACATAAGAACTAAGGTAACTGTAGAAGGCCTATTGGCCCATACGAGGCAGCTCCTATTTATAACCACCCAATCAAACTTATATACTTGTCCAACCCATGTTTGAAACAATCAAACAAAGAGTGTACCCAGAGTCTCAGTGTGGTTTCCGAGCAGAGAGGTCGACCACTGACATGGTGTTCTCCCTGAGACAGCTTCAAGAAAAGTGCAAGGAGCAGAGAAAAGCCCTGTACATCGTCTTCATTGACCTTACAAAGGCTTCGACCACCTGAGCAGGGACGGACTCTTCAAGATCTTGGCCAAAATTGGCTGCCCACCCACCCTACTCAGCATGATACAATCACTCCACGAGGACATGAAGGGCACGGACGTGTACGACGGCTCAACTTCTGACCATTCAACATTGTTACAGTATCGACACCATCGTCGGAGTGTGAAGTGGCGATTTCAGCGCCATCTATGGGTCTGCACTCCAACTCCCCTAGTATTGGGCGCTATCTGTTGGTGGTGGCGTGGTATCGGTAGAAAGTTCCAGTTTCCAGCCTCCAGTCCGAAGAGGAGGTCGATGTGGATGACTTCTGGTAGGTGGCATATCACGATCAATGCCATCTAGGTTGTGGCTACAAGTCACAATATCAAGTCCCCGGTGAATGGGTGTTAGCCCAGGGTTACCTCGTGTACCGTAAGCTCTTCAATCTATCCAGACTCAGAGCAAAGACGAAAATACAGATGAGAATCCTCAGGGAATTTCTCTTCGCCGACGACACAGCCATCACCACACACACAGCAGGTCTGCAGGAGCTACTCAACCGCTTTGCTACAGTCTGCTCCACTTCGGCCTGACAATCAGCCTGAAGAAGACACCGGTGATGGGACAAGACCTCAATGAGTTACTTTGTATAAACATCACAGACTACGGGGTGGAGGCAGTCTATGAGTTTGTGTACCTGGGCTCCACAATCTCAGACACCCTTTCCCTGGACACTGAGCTCAACAGGCATATCGGGAAGGCTGCAACAACATTGGCAAGGCTCACAAAGCGCGTTTGGGAAAATGACAAACTGACAGTGCACACCAAGGCGCAGGTCTACATGGCATGTGTGGTGAGTACACTTCTCTACGGCTTAGACTCCTGGACCCTGCGCTCTCGCCAGGAGAGATGGCTTAATTTTAATACCATTCACTTGCGGAACCTGAGACGCATCCTCGACTTCACATGGAGAGACCACGTCACCCACAACACAGTGCACGAGAGAACAAGAATCCCTTCAATGTTCGCTCTCCCGAAGCAGAGATGCATGCGATGGCTGGGACATGTCACACGCATGAAAGATGGCCGTATACCGAAGGACCTCTTGTATGGAGAACTGACATCAGGAAAGAGACCCACCGGAAAACCCCAGTTGTGTTTCAACGACGTCTGCAAACGCGACCTCAAGCAGCTGAACATCGACATGAACACTTGGGAGGCAGCAGCTGTGGACAGACCTGCCTGGAGATGCAAAGTGCAGAAGAAACTCCAGCAATTCAAGGGCGAACTGAAGAGGCAGGGGGAGGAAGAGAGACTTCAGAAGCAGTTTCGACCATTAACGGACGCAACCACTTCGGCGATTTTATGCACTCGCTGTGGTCGGGACTGTCATTCTTGGGTTGAACCTCACAGCTACAGTAGGCGCTGCATCCAACTAGACACACAGGACACAACTCCATAACCCCACGGGATTGACGAATGCCTACCATATTACTGACATAATACACTTACTGTATATTAAATAGACTCTAGCAATTCCATTAAAAGCAAGTATATTACTGACATAATATACTTGCTCCACATGTGTGTAGGGGGAGGGGGTAGGCTTGGCTAGAGGAGTTACAGTATACGTCACAAGGTAGCCTGTACACCTTGGAGGAAGAGTTGTAACACCAACCTTAAGTGTACCACTATAATGGAACACCACTATAATGGAACACCACTATAATGGAACACTACTTATCCTGAGTAACACTTCCCCATTGGTTGCACTTGGTAACACTGTTATGGGCTGACATATGATGGTTACACCGGGACTACAAAGTACACTGCCAACAAGGAGATGTTAACACAGGATGAAATACGCTGCCACCATCTGCCTTTGACCATTGAGACTATATCAAGCAACGAGGCAAGAAACATTGCTTGACTTGGAGAGTACGTTCTATGACTGTCATTAATTATGAAAACGGTTGTTAGCCACTATATCCAAAAGGCTAAGAGGATTCAACAATTGACACAGACGGGAAATTTAACATGATTTATTAAAGACCAAAATTATGTCAATCACCACTTATATATCCTACTCTAACACTGGCAAAAAGTTAAGAAATTTGGACATGGAACAAAAACTCAGAGATCACACACATTACCTTAAGATATCTGTCTCTCCCTGGCTGAGATGATCTTCACAGCCCTCTCTGGACCCCGGTGTCCCGCACTCTGAGTTCCCTAAGTCCCTAAAGGACCTCTATATACAACCCCCACAGGGGGAGGGGGAGATCTGCTGTTGCTACCCACCAAGAGTGTACAAACACTAAAGAAATATTTCAAAAAGCTTATATATATATATATAGACATATATATATATATATATATATATATATATATATATATATATGTCGTACCTAATAGCCAGAACGCACTTCTCAGCCTACTATTCAAGGCCCGATTTGCCTAATAAGCCAAGTTTTCATGAATTAATGTTTTTTCGTCTACCTAACCTACCTAACCTAACCTAACCTAGCTTTTTTTTGGCTACCTAACCTAACCTAACCTATAAATATAGGTTAGGATAGGTTAGGTAGGGTTGGTTAGGTTCGGTCATATATCTACGTTAATTTTAACTCCAATAAAAAAAAATTGACCTCATACATAGAGAAAAGGGTTGCTTTATCATTTCATAAGAAAAAAATTATAGTAAATATATTAATTCAGGAAAACTTGGCTTATTAGGCAAATCGGGCCTTGAATAGTAGGCTGAGAAGTGAGTTCTGGCTACTAGGTACGACATATATATATATATACATATATATATATATATATACATATATATATACATATATATATATATAAATATATATATTTATAAATATATATATATATATATATATATATATATATATATATATATATAATAAAAAAAAATTGGGAAATTAACAATTTCTCCTTAAAGTCAGAAAATTGTAACCAGTTGACCCCAGGTAACCAAGCCTGGCCTCGGGCCGGGCTTGGGAGAGTAGAAGAACTCCCAGAACCCCATCAACCAGGTATCAACCAGGTGAAGGCACTGTAACGTGACCATTCTTCATCTCGACCTATGACCTACCTGAGCTTACCAACAGGTAAAATAAAGTTAATTGAAGGGTAATTACAGGGGACTCTTAGTCATATTTTGTTCAAAAGTGGCGCATCACCTCTGATTCTTCCCCCCCCCCCCCCCCCCCCCGCTCCCTCTAATTGTGCTAGATGGTGCTTGCTTGTTTGTTGGGAACCCCCCAGTTATGACAGTTGCTTAATGCCTGTGGTCAGGTTCTCTGTGGATCTCAACCAAAATGAGGTTACAGGCAGTTACAGCTACAAAGAACAGCGGGTACAGGCATTTATAGCTACAAAGAACAGCGGGTACAGGCAGTTACAGCTACAAAGAACAGCGGGTACAGCCAGCCTTGTGGGACGGGGGGGGGGGGTTGGAGAGGAGGGGGGATGGGGGGTTATGAATTCCCCAAGAGACATGACCATAGGCTATGGCGACCCTCCAGGAGTGTGTGGTGGGATTACCCTTGTGAGGAGCAGGGAGTGTATCTCCTGGCCTTGTGCACTCTGACCAGAGTGCCACCCTTGTGTTCACTATCACCCTTGACCAGCCCGGCGCCTCACCCTCGACCAGCCCGGCGCCTCACCCTCGACCAGCCCGGCGCCTCACCCTTGACGAGCCAGGCGCCTCACCCTTGACCAGCCAGGCGCCTCACCCTTGACCAGCCTGGCGCCTCACCCTCGACCAGCCCGGCGCCTCACCCTTGACCAGCCCGGCGCCTCACCCTTGACCAGCCCGGCGCCTCACCCTCGACCAGCCCGGCGCCTCACCCTCGACCAGCCAGGCGCCTCACCCTTGACCAGCCCGGCACCTCACCCTCGACCAGCCCGGCGCCTCACCCTTGACCAGCCGGGCGCCTCACCCTTGACCAGCCGGGCGCCTCACCCTTGACCAGCCGGGCGCCTCACCCTTGACCAGCCCGGCGCCTCACCGCGACAAACGCCACACCATTGAGCCGTTGTAAAAGATTCGACTCTCAGGAAACGAAACTTTAAAATACTGACCAAGTTTTCCAATATGTAACTTTCGATAATACGGACCTGGCGTGGAACTAAGTTCTTAGGCGCCGGGTTCCACAAGAGGAATGTGAGAGGCATTTTTACCTCTTACGATAACGAACCAAGAGTGAGGCAGGCAGGGCCTTGGGGGGGGGGGGGCGAGGTAGGAGGAGGAAAGCACCAGGGGGAGGAAGACAGCAGGGGGAGGAAGACAGCAGGGGGAGGAAGACTGCAGGGGGAGGAAGACAGCAGGGGGAGGAAGACAGCAGGGGGGAGGAAGACAGCAGAGGAGAGGAAGGCAGCAGGGGAAGAAAAGCAGCCAGGCCCCCCAGGGACACAACAAGGTCCTGGGAGCCTTCACAGGTGACATGCTCGTGATTTACACGGACTTTGGTCAAAATATGCAAATGCAACTATCGACAACCCTTCGCCCGAGTCCAGTCTGCGCTTCTCCATCCTATTTTACCCCCAGGTTAGCCATTTTTGTCACCTGTCTCCCCCCTTATGTATAAATGTTGTTTGCTTCGGTTTCGCTGTGGTCGGAGACAGATTGCTTCCAAACGATACGTGATCAACTGAGCTGTGACTCAGATTGCTCCCAGCGGCATCTGGTTTGACCAGACCACCAGCCGGGAGCTCTGACCGGGCCTCCTGGTGATATTGATCCCCCAGAACAGCACTGGGGCAGATATGGTTGCGCTTGTCAAGGTTTCCCCTAGTGAAAGGTCAAGGCCGTAATTTGCACGGTTACCCATTCCTTTACTGGCGGTCCATGCGGCCACCCGTACAGTTACTAGCCATCCGCTCAGTCACACAAACAGTTACTGGCCATTTGAGCTGTCATCCATTGGTATGATTTCCGTCTCGTTCATACCTAATCCAGTGTCATTTTTGTCCAAGCTCTTCTACCTACTTGACGGTCCAGGGGTCATTTCAGTTCAAACACAAACGGTGCAAGTCGCAATGTTTAGAAGAAATTGAAGTTTTAAGAAATTCTGGAGGCGGCAGTCTATCTACCATCTATCCCAGAATGGGGGTCGTGGTGCCCCCCATTCCATTGAGCGGAGTTTCCCTAACTTGGTGAATTTTGTGACTGAGTAGTGCAGTGATCCAGTGACAGGCCACTTAAGTGTAGCAGTGACAAGTTACGTTGATATTTATGTTAAGTGGCGGCCTAATGACACTAATTGTAGAGTCATTAGGCACCAGTGACGCGTGAGGTGTTAGCTAGAAGAAAGAGCAACACAGCCTACAGTGACACAGTTTTGCAGAGAGGGCCTCGTGGGGCCCCAGATCACATGCTGTTTACCTGCAGTTTTCGGCAGGTTGACTGGTCCAGCTCCTGGAGGAGCAGGAGGAAATTACCAGGAGAAAGCACCAAGCCATTACGACTATATAGCACTTGGAAGGGGTCAGGATAAGGATATGGGATGGGAAGGAATGGTGCCCAACAACTTGGTCGATCGGGGATTGAACTTCGCGACCTGCATGAAGCTCTACCGTCCCGCCCAAGTGGTTGGGGACCATTCCTCGGTAAGACTCCAACTCCTGGAGTGGTACTCGAGTGGTGAGACACTGACAGGAACGAGTTACCGCCCCCATTCCCTTCACGTAATTATCCGGTCGCCCAGAAAAAGAAGCGTTGCAGCATTTTTATTTTTGATTTGATGGAGGCGAGGAACGAAGAGTCAAGACCTCAGTGCAAGAGTGCAGGAGTAGGTGAACAACACGCCATCAGTACACGAGAGGAGGAGGGAGTCACCGCCTGCACTTTCTGGCCGCTTGCTGGTTAGGGGGACTCCGCGAGTCTGCTGGCTAGAGGGGACTAGGACTCCGCGAGTCTGCTGGCTAGAGGGGGGGACTCCGCGAGTCTGCTGGCTAGAGGGGGGGACTCCGCGAGTCTGCTGGCTAGAGGGGGGGGACTCCGCGAGTCTGCTGGCTAGAGGGGGGGACTCGGGGAGTCTGCTGGCTAGAGGGGGGACTCGGGGAGTCTGCTGGCTAGAGGTCGGGGAGTCTGCTGGCTAGAGGGGGGACTCGGGGAGTCTGCTGGCTAGAGGTCGGGGAGTCTGCTGGCTAGAGGGGGGGGACTCGGGGAGTCTGCTGGCTAGAGGGGGGACTCGGGGAGTCTGCTGGCTAGAGGGGGGGACTCGGGGAGTCTGCTGGCTAGAGGGGGGGACTCGGGGAGTCTGCTGGCTAGAGGGGGGGACTCGGGGAGTCTGCTGGCTAGAGGGGGGACTCGGGGAGTCTGCTGGCTAGAGGGGGGACTCGGGGAGTCTGCTGGCTAGAGGGGGGGACTCGGGGAGTCTGCTGGCTAGAGGGGGGGGGACTCGGGGAGTCTGCTGGCTAGAGGGGGGGACTCGGGGAGTCTGCTGGCTAGAGGGGGGGACTCGGGGAGTCTGCTGGCTAGAGGGGGGGACTCGGGGAGTCTGCTGGCTAGAGGGGGGGACTCGGGGAGTCTGCTGGCTAGAGGGGGGGACTCGGGGAGTCTGCTGGCTAGAGGGGGGGACTCGGGGAGTCTGCTGGCTAGAGGGGGGGACTCGGGGAGTCTGCTGGCTAGAGGGGGGGACTCGGGGAGTCTGCTGGCTAGAGGGGGGGACTCGGGGAGTCTGCTGGCTAGAGGGGGGGGACTCGGGGAGTCTGCTGGCTAGAGGGGGGGACTCGGGGAGTCTGCTGGCTAGGGGGGGGGGGACTCCGCGAGTCTGCTGGCTAGGGGGGGGGGACTCCGCGAGTCTGCTGGCTAGAGGGGGGGGGGGGACTCCGCGAGTCTGCTGGCTAGAGGGGGGGGGGGACTCCGCGAGTCTGCTGACTAGAGGGGGGGGGGACTCCGCGAGTCTGCTGGCTAGAGGGGGGGGGGACTCCGCGAGTCTGCTGGCTAGAGGGGGGGGGGACTCCGCGAGTCTGCTGGCTAGAGGGGGGGGGACTCCGCGAGTCTGCTGGCTAGAGGGGGGGGGGACTCCGCGAGTCTGCTGGCTAGAGGGGGGGGGACTCCGCGAGTCTGCTGGCTAGAGGGGGGGGACTCCGCGAGTCTGCTGGCTAGAGGGGGGGACTCCGCGAGTCTGCTGGCTAGAGGGGGGGACTCCGCGAGTCTGCTGGCTAGAGGGGGGGGACTCCGCGAGTCTGCTGGCTAGAGGGGGGGGACTCCGCGAGTCTGCTGGCTAGAGGGGGGGACTCCGCGAGTCTGCTGGCTAGAGGGGGGGACTCCGCGAGTCTGCTGGCTAGAGGGGGGGACTCCGCGAGTCTGCTGGCTAGAGGGGGGGACTCCGCGAGTCTGCTGGCTAGAGGGGGGGACTCCGCGAGTCTGCTGGCTAGAGGGGGGGACTCCGCGAGTCTGCTGGCTAGAGGGGGGGACTCCGCGAGTCTGCTGGCTAGAGGGGGGGACTCCGCGAGTCTGCTGGCTAGAGGGGGGGGACTCCGCGAGTCTGCTGGCTAGAGGGGGGGACTCCGCGAGTCTGCTGGCTAGAGGGGGGGACTCCGCGAGTCTGCTGGCTAGAGGGGGGGACTCCGCGAGTCTGCTGGCTAGAGGGGGGGACTCCGCGAGTCTGCTGGCTAGAGGGGGGGACTCCGCGAGTCTGCTGGCTAGAGGGGGGGACTCCGCGAGTCTGCTGGCTAGAGGGGGGGACTCGGGAGTCTGCTGGCTAGAGGGGGGGACTCCGCGAGTCTGCTGGCTAGAGGGGGGGACTCGGGGAAGTCTGCTGGCTAGAGGGGGGGACTCGGGGAGTCTGCTGGCTAGAGGGGGGACTCGGGGAGTCTGCTGGCTAGAGGGGGGGACTCGGGGAGTCTGCTGGCTAGAGGGGGGGACTCGGGGAGTCTGCTGGCTAGAGGGGGGGACTCGGGGAGTCTGCAGGCTAGAGGGGGGGACTCGGGGAGTCTGCTGGCTAGGGGGGACTCGGGGAGTCTGCTGGCTAGGGGGACTCCGGGGGACTGCTGGCTAGGGGGACTCCGGGGGTCTGCTGGCTAGGGGGACTCCGGGGGTCTGCTGGCTAGGGGGACTCCGGGAGTCTGCTGGCTAGGGGGACTCCGGGAGTCTGCTGGCTAGGGGGACTCCGGGAGTCTGCTGGCTAGGGGGACTCCGGGAGTCTGCTGGCTAGGGGGACTCCGGGAGTCTGCTGGCTAGGGGGACTCCGGGAGTCTGCTGGCTAGGGGGACTCCGGGAGTCTGCTGGCTAGGGGGACTCCGGGAGTCTGCTGGCTAGGGGGACTCCGGGAGTCTGCTGGCTAGGGGGACTCCGGGAGTCTGCTGGCTAGGGGGACTCCGGGAGTCTGCTGGCTAGGGGGACTCCGGGAGTCTGCTGGCTAGGGGGACTCCGGGAGTCTGCTGGCTAGGGGGACTCCGGGAGTCTGCTGGCTAGGGGGACTCCGGGAGTCTGCTGGCTAGGGGGACTCCGGGAGTCTGCTGGCTAGGGGGACTCCGGGAGTCTGCTGGCTAGGGGGACTCCGGGAGTCTGCTGGCTAGGGGGACTCCGGGAGTCTGCTGGCTAGGGGGACTCCGGGAGTCTGCTGGCTAGGGGGACTCCGGGAGTCTGCTGGCTAGGGGGACTCCGGGAGTCTGCTGGCTAGGGGGACTCCGGGAGTCTGCTGGCTAAGTGGACTCCGGGAGTCTGCTGGCTAGGGGAATCTCTGGGAGGCTGCTGGCTAAGGGGATTCCGGGAGTGTGCTGGCTAGGGGGATTCCGGGAGTGTGCTGGCTAGGGGGGACTCTGGGAGTCTGCTGGCTAGGGCGAGTCTGCTGGCTAGGACGACTCCGCGTGTCTGCTGACTAGGACGACTCCGCGAGTCTGTTGGCTAGGACGACTCCGCGAGTCTGCTGGCTAGGACGACTCCGCGAGTCTGCTGGCTAGGACGACTCCGCGAGTCTGCTGGCTAGGACGACTCCGCGAGTCTGCTGTCTAGGACGACTCCGCGAGTCTGCTGGCTAGGACGACTCCGCGAGTCTGCTGGCTAGGACGACTCCGGGAGTCTGGTGGCTAGGACGACTCCGCGCGTCTGCTGGCTAGGACGACTCCGCGAGTCTGCTGGCTAGGACGACTCCGCGAGTCTGCTGGCTAGGACGACTCCGCGAGTCTGCTGGCTAGGACGACTCTTAGCATGTGTGCTCAGACCAGTTATGTGAGCTTACAGCTGACATAAAGGTACCGTTGTCAACATAGCCTTAGTAATTTTGCTTTGAGTTGTGGCTCAGTTTTCAATTTTGCGACATTCAAGAGCCTGGCCTCAGGCCGAGCTCGGAGAGGAGAGGTAAGAAGGGGAAAGAAGTTGAGAATGCACTGGATTCACTTCCCCAGGGAAGGCCCCAGGAGACTATGGCATTCCGCCTGACGTTCTCAAGTGCGCTCGAGGAACACTTAAAACTGAGCTTCAGGAACTTCTGTGCCAGTGCTGGGAGGGAGGGATCGGTGCCACAAGACATGAGAGACGCGAATATCATCACTCTACAAAAATGAAGGTGACAGAAGCAATTGCAACAACTATCGCGGCATCTCCCTCCTCAGCATCGTTGGCAAACTCTTCGTCAGGGTCGTCTTGGTTTGGCTCCAGTTTCTTGCTGAAAGAACATAAGAACATAAGAACTAAGGTAACTGTAGAAGGCCTATTGGCCCATACGAGGCAGCTCCTATTTATAACCACCCAATCAAACTTATATACTTGTCCAACCCATGTTTGAAACAATCAAACAAAGAGTGTACCCAGAGTCTCAGTGTGGTTTCCGAGCAGAGAGGTCGACCACTGACATGGTGTTCTCCCTGAGACAGCTTCAAGAAAAGTGCAAGGAGCAGAGAAAAGCCCTGTACATCGTCTTCATTGACCTTACAAAGGCTTCGACCACCTGAGCAGGGACGGACTCTTCAAGATCTTGGCCAAAATTGGCTGCCCACCCACCCTACTCAGCATGATACAATCACTCCACGAGGACATGAAGGGCACGGACGTGTACGACGGCTCAACTTCTGACCATTCAACATTGTTACAGTATCGACACCATCGTCGGAGTGTGAAGTGGCGATTTCAGCGCCATCTATGGGTCTGCACTCCAACTCCCCTAGTATTGGGCGCTATCTGTTGGTGGTGGCGTGGTATCGGTAGAAAGTTCCAGTTTCCAGCCTCCAGTCCGAAGAGGAGGTCGATGTGGATGACTTCTGGTAGGTGGCATATCACGATCAATGCCATCTAGGTTGTGGCTACAAGTCACAATATCAAGTCCCCGGTGAATGGGTGTTAGCCCAGGGTTACCTCGTGTACCGTAAGCTCTTCAATCTATCCAGACTCAGAGCAAAGACGAAAATACAGATGAGAATCCTCAGGGAATTTCTCTTCGCCGACGACACAGCCATCACCACACACACAGCAGGTCTGCAGGAGCTACTCAACCGCTTTGCTACAGTCTGCTCCACTTCGGCCTGACAATCAGCCTGAAGAAGACACCGGTGATGGGACAAGACCTCAATGAGTTACTTTGTATAAACATCACAGACTACGGGGTGGAGGCAGTCTATGAGTTTGTGTACCTGGGCTCCACAATCTCAGACACCCTTTCCCTGGACACTGAGCTCAACAGGCATATCGGGAAGGCTGCAACAACATTGGCAAGGCTCACAAAGCGCGTTTGGGAAAATGACAAACTGACAGTGCACACCAAGGCGCAGGTCTACATGGCATGTGTGGTGAGTACACTTCTCTACGGCTTAGACTCCTGGACCCTGCGCTCTCGCCAGGAGAGATGGCTTAATTTTAATACCATTCACTTGCGGAACCTGAGACGCATCCTCGACTTCACATGGAGAGACCACGTCACCCACAACACAGTGCACGAGAGAACAAGAATCCCTTCAATGTTCGCTCTCCCGAAGCAGAGATGCATGCGATGGCTGGGACATGTCACACGCATGAAAGATGGCCGTATACCGAAGGACCTCTTGTATGGAGAACTGACATCAGGAAAGAGACCCACCGGAAAACCCCAGTTGTGTTTCAACGACGTCTGCAAACGCGACCTCAAGCAGCTGAACATCGACATGAACACTTGGGAGGCAGCAGCTGTGGACAGACCTGCCTGGAGATGCAAAGTGCAGAAGAAACTCCAGCAATTCAAGGGCGAACTGAAGAGGCAGGGGGAGGAAGAGAGACTTCAGAAGCAGTTTCGACCATTAACGGACGCAACCACTTCGGCGATTTTATGCACTCGCTGTGGTCGGGACTGTCATTCTTGGGTTGAACCTCACAGCTACAGTAGGCGCTGCATCCAACTAGACACACAGGACACAACTCCATAACCCCACGGGATTGACGAATGCCTACCATATTACTGACATAATACACTTACTGTATATTAAATAGACTCTAGCAATTCCATTAAAAGCAAGTATATTACTGACATAATATACTTGCTCCACATGTGTGTAGGGGGAGGGGGTAGGCTTGGCTAGAGGAGTTACAGTATACGTCACAAGGTAGCCTGTACACCTTGGAGGAAGAGTTGTAACACCAACCTTAAGTGTACCACTATAATGGAACACCACTATAATGGAACACCACTATAATGGAACACTACTTATCCTGAGTAACACTTCCCCATTGGTTGCACTTGGTAACACTGTTATGGGCTGACATATGATGGTTACACCGGGACTACAAAGTACACTGCCAACAAGGAGATGTTAACACAGGATGAAATACGCTGCCACCATCTGCCTTTGACCATTGAGACTATATCAAGCAACGAGGCAAGAAACATTGCTTGACTTGGAGAGTACGTTCTATGACTGTCATTAATTATGAAAACGGTTGTTAGCCACTATATCCAAAAGGCTAAGAGGATTCAACAATTGACACAGACGGGAAATTTAACATGATTTATTAAAGACCAAAATTATGTCAATCACCACTTATATATCCTACTCTAACACTGGCAAAAAGTTAAGAAATTTGGACATGGAACAAAAACTCAGAGATCACACACATTACCTTAAGATATCTGTCTCTCCCTGGCTGAGATGATCTTCACAGCCCTCTCTGGACCCCGGTGTCCCGCACTCTGAGTTCCCTAAGTCCCTAAAGGACCTCTATATACAACCCCCACAGGGGGGAGGGGGAGATCTGCTGTTGCTACCCACCAAGAGTGTACAAACACTAAAGAAATATTTCAAAAAGCTTGTTTGACATTCATTTGACAAGGGGGGGGAGGTCCTGGGTGTTGTAACACCCAGGACCTCCCCCCCCCCCCTTAGAGTTCACACCCAGGGAAGCCTTCTCCAAGAGGTCAGCCCAGATGACCTCCTTGTTTATCTTGTATATTGATTAAAAATTCCTGGGTTAGTCTTAGTCAGCATAGTTTCAAGTATGTAATATTTCATGCAAGGGAATTAGACTCCAGATTCTTATGTGTAAACATCCTTGGATCTCCCCCTTTTGGCCACGTCAGAGGTCAGTCACACACGTAATTAATAACTCCTCTCTTGAAGAGTGTATGGTGAATGTCAAACAAGCTTTTTGAAATATTTCTTTAGTGTTTGTACACTCTTGGTGGGTAGCAACAGCAGATCTCCCCCTCCCCCTGTGGGGGTTGTATATAGAGGTCCTTTAGGGACTTAGGGAACTCAGAGTGCGGGACACCGGGGTCCAGAGAGGGCTGTGAAGATCATCTCAGCCAGGGAGAGACAGATATCTTAAGGTAATGTGTGTGATCTCTGAGTTTTTGTTCCATGTCCAAATTTCTTAACTTTTTGCCAGTGTTAGAGTTGGATATATAAGTGGTGATTGACATAATTTTGGTCTTTAATAAATCATGTTAAATTTCCCGTCTGTGTCAATTGTTGAATCCTCTTAGCCTTTTGGATATAGTGGCTAACAACCGTTTTCATAATTAATGACAGTCATAGAACGTACTCTCCAAGTCAAGCAATGTTTCTTGCCTCGTTGCTTGATATAGTCTCAATGGTCAAAGGCAGATGGTGGCAGCGTATTTCATCCTGTGTTAACATCTCCTTGTTGGCAGTGTACTTTGTAGTCCCGGTGTAACCATCATATGTCAGCCCATAACAGTGTTACCAAGTGCAACCAATGGGGAAGTGTTACTCAGGATAAGTAGTGTTCCATTATAGTGGTGTTCCATTATAGTGGTACACTTAAGGTTGGTGTTACAGAGTGTGGAGGGAAGTGGTATACCCATGGTGGTCTCTCTCACGCCTGAGAATAATCTCCTGAGCCTGAGTTTACCAAAGTATAGGTTAGCCTTGTCTTCCCGACTATCTGACAACGTGCACTGGGTGCAGTGCGTGCGGAGTGGGCACTGGGTGCAGTGCACGCGGAGTGGGCACTGGGTGCAGTGCACGCGGAGTGGGCACTGGGTGCAGTGCGTGCGGAGTGGGCACTGGGTGCAGTGCGCGCGGAGTGGGCACTGGGTGCAGTGCGCGCGGAGTGGGCACTGGGTGCAGTGTGCGCGGAGTGGGCACTGGGTGCAGTGCGCGCGGAGTGGGCACTGGGTGCAGTGTGCGCGGAGTGGGCACTGGGTGCAGTGCGCGCGGAGTGGGCACTGGGTGCAGTGCGCGCGGAGTGGGCACTGGGTGAGCGGGCTCAACACCCACCCGCCTGCAGTGTCTGAGGACGACGCCCTCCAGTACAGTTAGGGACTGGAGTCGTCTTTGTGATCGCCTCATTCTACTTTGTAATCTTCCGGGGGTGCTCGACGGTCCCTGGGGGAGCTGCTAGCGTCCCAGGCCGGTGATCGACGGTCCCTGGGGGAGCTGCTAGCGTCCCAGGCCGGTGGTCGACGGTCCCTGGGGGAGCTGCTAGCGTCCCGGGCCGGTGGTCGACGGTCCCTGGGGGAGCTGCTAGCGTCCCTGGCCGGTGGTCGACGGTCCCTGGGGGAGCTGCTAGCGTCCCTGGCCGGTGGTCGACGGTCCCTGGGGGAGCTGCTAGCGTCTCAGGCCGGTGGTCGACGGTCCCTGGGGGAGCTGCTAGCGTCCCAGGCCGGTGGTCGACGGTCCCTGGGGGAGCTGCTAGCGTCTCAGGCCGGTGGTCGACGGTCCCTGGGGGAGCTGCTAGCGTCCCAGGCCGGTGGTCGACGGTCCCTGGGGGAGCTGCTAGCGTCTCAGGCCGGTGGTCGACGGTCCCTGGGGGAGCTGCTAGCGTCCCAGGCCGGTGGTCGACGGTCCCTGGGGGAGCTGCTAGCGTCCCAGGCCGGTGGTCGACGGTCCCTGGGGGAGCTGCTAGCGTCCCTGGCCGGTGGTCGACGGTCCCTGGGGGAGCTGCTAGCGTCCCAGGCCGGTGGTCGACGGTCCCTGGGGGAGCTGCTAGCGTCCCTGGCCGGTGGTCGACGGTCCCTGGGGGAGCTGCTAGCGTCCCTGGCCGGTGGTCGACGGTCCCTGGGGGAGCTGCTAGCGTCCCAGGCCGGTGGTCGACGGTCCCTGGGGGAGCTGCTAGCGTCCCAGGCCGGTGGTCGACGGTCCCTGGGGGAGCTGCTAGCGTCCCAGGCCGGTGGTCGACATAAATGTGGAGCACCAGACAGTTACTGGCCATCGCTGGGGTCACTCATACAGTTACTGGCCATCTCTGGGGTCACTCATACAGTTACTGGCCATCTCTGGGGTCACTCATACAGTTACTGGCCATCGCTGGGGTCACTCATACAGTTACTGGCCATCTCTGGGGTCACTCATACAGTTACTGGCCATCGCTGGGGTCACTCATACAGTTACTGGCCATCTCTGGGGTCACTCATACAGTTACTGGCCATCTCTGGGGTCACTCATACAGTTACTGGCCATCGCTGGGGTCACTCATACAGTTACTGGCCATCTCTGGGGTCACTCATACAGTTACTGGCCATCGCTGGGGTCACTCATACAGTTACTGGCCATCTCTGGGGTCACTCATACAGTTACTGGCCATCTCTGGGGTCACTCATACAGTTACTGGCCATCTCTGGGGTCACTCATACAGTTACTGGCCATCGCTGGGGTCACTCATACAGTTACTGGCCATCTCTGGGGTCACTCATACAGTTACTGGCCATCGCTGGGGTCACTCATACAGTTACTGGCCATCGCTGGGGTCACTCATACAGTTACTGGCCATCTCTGGGGTCACTCATACAGTTACTGGCCATCTCTGGGGTCACTTATACAGTTACTGGCCATCTCTGGGGTCACTCATACAGTTACTGGCCATCTCTGGGGTCACTCATACAGTTACTGGCCATCTCTGGGGTCACTCATACAGTTACTGGCCATCTCTGGGGTCACTCATACAGTTACTGGCCATCGCTGGGGTCACTCATACAGTTACTGGCCATCGCTGGGGTCACTCATACAGTTACTGGCCATCTCTGGGGTCACTCATACAGTTACTGGCCATCGCTGGGGTCACTCATACAGTTACTGGCCATCTCTGGGGTCACTCATACAGTTACTGGCCATCGCTGGGGTCACTCATACAGTTACTGGCCATCAAGGGGGTCACTCAAACAGTTACTGGCCATCCGTACAGTCACCCATTAGCCCGTCCTCTCCAGCGTTCACAATGTCACTAAACTGAAGAACCAACCTGCCCGAACCTCACCAAACTGAGGACCTACGAATGTGTAACAGTGCAGGTTTATTACCCTGTTCCATGTTATAATTGTGAGTAGTAATGTGTGTGCGTGTGTTGTAGACCGTGTGAGGTGGTGAGGCGAGCGAGGCTGGCTGGCTGGCACCTGCTGTGTCAGCAGTACATATAATAACGGAGCCTTATGGGCCAACTTGGTCCTGTAAGAGTCATATTAGCATGTTTCAGTCATTATATGGTCAAGAGGCGAGAATACAGCCTTCCCCACAGTGGGCTTATGGATTCAGTAAGAGTAGAGCCTTGGGAGGGAGTAGACAACAACACAGCTCCTCCACCCTTGTTGACTAGACCACACACAAGAAAGTGAAGGGACGACGACGTTTCGGTCCGTTCTGGACCATTCTCAAGTCTTCCACCCTTGATGAGTGCCAGTTACCCACTTTGGGGTGAACATCTTGGGTGTGAAAACCTCCACCTGAATTAAGAGGTAAGAGTGTCAGTAATACATTGTCTGTGACCAAAGTGTTGGTTAATAAGTATAGTCTGAGCCAAGAATCCAAGTATGAGAGGAGTGTGGAGTGGTTGATTTCTTGTGTTAATTAATTCAATGTTAATATAGAAATTTGCAAAGGGTTCAGAAGTGCAAACCTAGAGTTTTGTTCCAGTGACCATTCAGTGGCTAAGAATGGAATTAATTTTGGTGTATTTAGTTGCAAACAAAATCTAGTTGCAGAATAACAGTCTTGAGTTTTGTCCATTCCTTTTTAATTGATATGCCATGAATAGAGTAATTATTAAGTAATCAGGCTTACTGATCTCTCAAGCAAAACTAGAGTAGAACGAAAACTACACCAGCCTCCAGTGGTTATACCAGCCTCCAGTGGTTACCCCAGCCTCCAGTGGTTACACCAGTCTCCAGTGGTTACACCAGCCTTCAGTGGTTACAACAGCCTCCAGTGGTTACACCAGCCTCCAGTGGTTACACCAGCCTTCAGTGGTTACACCAGCCTTCAGTGGTTACACCAGCCTTCAGTGGTTACACCAGCCTTCAGTGGTTACACCAGCCTCCAGTGGTTACACCAGCCTTCAGTGGTTACCCCAGCCTTCAGTGGTTACACCAGCCTTCAGTGGTTACACCAGCCTCCAGTGGTTATACCAGCCTTCAGTGGTTACACCAGCCTCCAGTGGTTATACCAGCCTCCAGTGGTTACACCAGCCTCCAGTGGTTACACCAGTCTCCAGTGGTTACACCAGTCTCCAGTGGTTACACCAGCCTTCAGTGGTTACACCAGCCTCCAGTGGTTACACCAGCCTCCAGTGGTTACACCAGCCTCCAGTGGTTACACCAGCCTCCAGTGGTTACACCAGCCTTCAGTGGTTACACCAGCCTTCAGTGGTTACACCAGCCTCCAGTGGTTACACCAGCCTCCAGTGGTTACACCAGCCTTCAGTGGTTACAACAGCCTCCAGTGGTTACACCAGCCTTCAGTGGTTACACCAGCCTCCAGTGGTTACACCAGCCTTCAGTGGTTACACCAGCCTTCAGTGGTTACACCAGCCTCCAGTGGTTACACCAGCCTCCAGTGGTTACACCAGCCTCCAGTGGTTACACCAGCCTCCAGTGGTTACACCAGCCTCCAGTGGTTACACCAGCCTCCAGTGGTTACACCAGCCTCCAGTGGTTACACCAGCCTCCAGAGGTTACACCAGCCTCCAGAGGTTACACCAGCCTCCAGAGGTTACACCAGCCTCCAGTGGTTACGCCAGCCTCCAGTGGTTACGCCAGCCTCCAGTGATTACGCCAGCCTCCAGTGGTTACGCCAACCTCCAGTGGTTACACCAGCCTCCAGTGGTTACACCAGCCTCCAGTGGTTACACCAGCCTCCAAAGGTTACACCAGCCTCCAGAGGTTACACCAGCCTCCAGAGGTTACACCAGCCTCCAGTGATTACACCAGCCATCAGAAGTTACACCAGCCTCCAGTGGTTACACCAGCCTCCAGTGGTTACACCAGCCTCCAGTGGTTACACCAGTCTCCAGTGATTACACCAGTCTCCAGTGATTACACCAGTCTCCAGTGATTACACCAGCCATCAGAAGTTACACCAGCCTCCAGTAGTTACACCAGCCTCTAGTGATTACACCAGCCTCCAGTGGTTACACCAGCCTCCAGTGGTTACACCAGCCATCAGAAGTTACACCAGCCATCAGAAGTTACACCAGCCTCCAGTGGTTACACCAGCCTCCAGTGATTACACCAGTCTCCAGTGATTACACCAGCCTCCAGTGGTTACACCAGCCTCCAGTGGTTACACCAGCCTCCAGTGGTTACACCAGCCTCCAGTGGTTACACCAGCCTTCAGAAGTTACACCAGCCTCCAGTGGTTACACCAGCCTCCAGTGGTTACACCAGCCTCCAGTGGTTACACCAGCCTCCAGTGGCTACACCAGCCTCCAGTGGTTACACCAGCCTCAAGAAGTTACACCAGCCTCCAGTGGTTACACCAGCCTCCAGTAGTTACACCAGCCTCCAGTGGTTACACCAGCCTCCAGAAGTTACACCAGCCTCCAGTGGTTACACCAGCCTCCAGAAGTTACACCAGCCTCCAGTGGTTACATCAGCTTTTCTGTGTGAAGGCGACTTCATGTGCACAAGTCAGGCCTGAAAGAAGCTCTGTGAGGCAGTCCTAAAGTGATTTTGGTGGACAACCAAGTGTGACGCCATGTTGGAGCATCAGAGTCAGCATCATCACATCCTAGAATTCTGCGGTTTGTATAGAAGTTAATGAAGAAACAGTGCATCTGAGGAAGATTATATGTTGAACTCGAAGTGCACAGCTGAGCGGCAAGTGTGGAGCAAAACCAAGTTCAGGAGCAGAACCCCATGAATGTAGTAGAACTTCAAGTGTAAGGGAGCTACACGTTTCTTGTGTGAAGCCGTTTAGAGGAGCTTTGTGAATATTGGAGCAAAGCCTGCCAAGTTACCAAGTGCACATGAAGTCCTGGGACTTCATGTGCAGCAAACTGGAAGAACTGCAAGAGTACCTACCTACCTGACTGAGGACCCAGACAGATGTTCTTGATAGTGGGCCTCAGGAGGAAGAACATAGAACCATATGGACACATTGAGTATGAGGGAGTGTTTGATTGCATATTGGCATGAAAGACACAGCGTAGGGTGAGAAATTGGTTTCCTTTTTTTGTTGAGGATATATTTTATGTGGCAGGTATTGAGACACCAAGCAGTGAGGGGGCAGTAGGTTGTGTGACGAGAATAGAGAAGCAACCTTATACAGTTTATGATATGATATTGGAGTGCTACTGGTTGGTAGTAGCCTAGAGTGCTGTACATTAATTTAATATTATATATTTTTGTTGTATGTGTTTCCATGTAATAAATATTTGTCTGTTGACAGCTGGTTTTTGCTCTTGTTCTGGTGAGGTTTCCTGGATAGTGAGAGAGAGAGAGAGAGAGAGAGAGAGAGAGACACGGTTGCAAACTGGTGGACAGAGATCAGCAACATAACAAAGGGGGATTTACGAGATTATCCCATAATAAGGAGAGTGTGGGGGAGTCACGGCGGCTCGAGTGGGTGTGTACTCATGACAATACGCCAGTTTGGAGCCGCATTCCTGAATAAAGGTGATGCTAAACCCCTCTCCAATAACAAGGCAATTCCAGGGTTATCTCCCAACCTATTATAAGCACTACAGTGTCCATCACTGATCAACTGATGGTAGCAGAAGTGTGGTTGCCATGGTCGGTCATATTTTTATTAGGGAGTGATTGGAGTCTCTGTTTGTCAGTAGGGAAAGTATCAGTTTGGTTCAAAAACTAGTTTCATAAACCCCCAACCCCAGATACCACACACACCAGTGACCACAACAGCGACCACACCAGCGACCACACCATCGACCACACCATCGACCACATCAGTGACCACACCATCGACCACATCAGTGACCACACCATCGACCACACCATCGACCACATCAGTGACCACACCATCGACCACATCAGTGACCACACCATCGACCACATCAGTGACCACACCATCGACCACACCATCGACCACATCAGTGACCACACCATCGACCACATCAGTGACCACACCATCGACCACATCAGTGACCACACCATCGACCACACCATCGACCACATCAGTGACCACACCATCGACCACATCAGTGACCACACCATCGACCACACCAGCGACCACACCAGTGACCACACCAGCGACCACACTAGTGACCACACCAGCGACCACACCATCGACCACACCAGCGACCACACCATCGACCACACCATCGACCACACCAGCGACCACACCATCGACCACACCAGTGACCACACCATCGACCATACCAATGACCACACCATCGACCACACCATGCAGTGACCACATCATCGACCACACCAGTGACCACACTCTTATACCTTCTAAAGCTGAGTGAAGCTGTTATTGTTTTTCCATTACATTGGAATGTCATTTTCTTAACACGTAGAGTCCCCACAGCCCACCCTCCAGTGTCACTCCCACAGCCCACCCTCCAGTGTCACTCCCACAGCCCACCCTCCAGTGTCACTCCCACAGCCCACCCTCCAGTGTCACTCCCACAGCCCACCCTCCAGTGTCACTCCCACAGCCCACCCTCCAGTGTCACTCCCACAGCCCACCCTCCAGTGTCACTCCCACAGCCCACCCTCCAGTGTCACTCCCACAGCCCACCCTCCAGCGTCACTCCCACAGCCCACCCTCCAGTGTCACTCCCACAGCCCACCCTCCAGTGTCACTCCCACAGCCCACCTTCCAGTACCACTCCCCACAGCCCACCCTCCAGCGTCACTCCCACAGCCCACCCTCCAGTGTCACTCCCACAGCCCACCCTCCAGTGTCACTCCCACAGCCCACCCTCCAGTGTCACTCCCACAGCCCACCTTCCAGTACCACTCCCCACAGCCCACCCTCCAGCGTCACTCCCACAGCCCACCCTCCAGTGTCACTCCCACAGCCCACCCTCCAGTGTCACTCCCACAGCCCACCCTCCAGTGTCACTCCCACAGCCCACCCTCCAGTACCACTCCCACAGCCCACCCTCCAGTGTCACTCCCCACAGCCCACCCTCCAGTACCACTCCCACAGCCCACCCTCCAGTACCACTCCCCACAGCCCACCCTCCAGTGTCACTCCCACAGCCCACCCTCCAGTACCACTCCCACAGCCCACCCTCTAGTGTCACTCCCCACAGCCCACCCTCCAGTGTCACTCCCCACAGCCCACCCTCCAGCGTCACTCCCACAGCCCACCCTCCAGCGTCACTCCCACAGCCCACCCTCCAGTGTCACTCCCACAGCCCACCCTCCAGTGTCACTCCCCACAGCCCACCCTCCAGTGTCACTCCCACAGCCCACCCTCCAGCGTCACTCCCACAGCCCACCCTCCAGTGTCACTCCCCACAGCCCACCCTCCAGTGTCACTCCCCACAGCCCACCCTCCAGTACCACTCCCACAGCCCACCCTCCAGTACCACTCCCACAGCCCACCCTCCAGTGTCACTCCCCACAGCCCACCCTCCAGTACCACTCCCACAGCCCACCCTCCAGTACCACTCCCCACAGCCCACCCTCCAGTACCACTCCCACAGCCCACCCTCCAGTACCACTCCCACAGCCCACCCTCCAGTACCACTCCCACAGCCCACCCTCCAGTACCACTCCCACAGCCCACCCTCCAGTGTCACTCCCCACAGCCCACCCTCCAGTGTCACTCCCCACAGCCCACCCTCCAGTACCACTCCCACAGCCCACCCTCCAGTGTCACTCCCCACAGCCCACCCTCCAGTGTCACTCCCACAGCCCACCCTCCAGTACCACTCCCACAGCCCACCCTCCAGTGTCACTCCCCACAGCCCACCCTCCAGTGTCACTCCCACAGCCCACCCTCCAGTGTCACTCCCCACAGCCCACCCTCCAGTACCACTCCCACAGCCCACCCTCCAGTACCACTCCCACAGCCCACCCTCCAGTACCACTCCCACAGCCCACCCTCCAGTACCACTCCCACAGCCCACCCTCCAGTACCACTCCCACAGCCCACCCTCCAGTACCACTCCCACAGCCCACCCTCCAGTGTCACTCCCACAGCCCACCCTCCAGTACCACTCCCACAGCCCACCCTCCAGTACCACTCCCACAGCCCACCCTCCAGTACCACTCCCCACAGCCCACCCTCCAGTACCACTCCCACAGCCCACCCTCCAGTACCACTCCCACAGCCCACCCTCCAGTACCACTCCCACAGCCCACCCTCCAGTACCACTCCCCACAGCCCACCCTCCAGTACCACTCCCACAGCCCACCCTCCAGCGTCACTCCCCACAGCCCACCCTCCAGTACCACTCCCACAGCCCACCCTCCAGTACCACTCCCACAGCCCACCCTCCAGTACCACTCCCACAGCCCACCCTCCAGTACCACTCCCCTCAGCCCACCCTCCAGTACCACTCCCCACAGCCCACCCTCCAGTACCACTCCCACAGCCCACCCTCCAGTACCACTCCCACAGCCCACCCTCCAGTACCACTCCCACAGCCCACCCTCCAGTACCACTCCCACAGCCCACCCTCCAGTACCACTCCCACAGCCCACCCTCCAGTACCACTCCCACAGCCCACCCTCCAGTACCACTCCCACAGCCCACCCTCCAGTACCACTCCCACAGCCCACCCTCCAGTACCACTCCCCACAGCCCACCCTCCAGTACCACTCCCACAGCCCACCCTCCAGTACCACTCCCCTCAGCCCACCCTCCAGTACCACTCCCCTCAGCCCACCCTCCAGTACCACTCCCACAGCCCACCCTCCAGTACCACTCCCCTCAGCCCACCCTCCAGTACCACTCCCACAGCCCACCCTCCAGTACCACTCCCCTCAGCCCACCCTCCAGTACCACTCCCCTCAGCCCACCCTCCAGTACCACTCCCACAGCCCACCCTCCAGTACCACTCCCCTCAGCCCACCCTCCAGTACCACTCCCCTCAGCCCACCCTCCAGTACCACTCCCACAGCCCACCCTCCAGTACCACTCCCCTCAGCCCACCCTCCAGTACCACTCCCCTCAGCCCACCTTTCGACAACTTTCTCTTTAATTTCCAAGGCAATAAACATTTAATTTACTTCTATTAATTCCTGGTCTCATAGTTTCTAATGAGATCCTCCGCGTAATATGTTTCTTGATTGACAAAAAAAGCACTTAAGTTCTGGGTAAAAAATGCACCAATTAACCCTGAATGTTTGATGAACTTAACAGCCTTTCAGACCATTTCACACCATGCCCTTCGGTCCAGCTTTGTCAAACGCCGTATAAATCTTAGATAAATCATTAAAATTTCTATCTTTTTTCCTGCACTCGTGTCCCTGGCGGATATATACTGATGCGTTTCCCGCCAAACACACACCGAATCTACGACGTTGGTACAACGTTCGAACAAGTTTTAACACCTCCTAACCAGTTATAACAACCAATATAGTAAGTTGTAACAACGTTCTAATACGTAATAAACACGTTAAGCCAAGATGTAACAACTTTATTACAAGTTGTAACAAGCGAAAAATAGAGACAGTTTCGGTTTGTGTTTCCAGGGTTATTGTTGAGAGAAAAGGGTTGAACACAAAAGCCACAGAATAACTTGGGATTCAGAAAAGAGCTACAGATTTTATCTCATGTGACTCATCTAAGTGGAGACCAAGGGGTTATCACCCCCCAAGATCACAACGTGGGATTCAGAAAAGAGCTACAGATGTTATCTCATGTGACTCATCTAAGTGGAGACCAAGGGGTTATCACCCCCCAAGATCACAACCCAAGGTGGCGATCAACAATGTTCTCTTCAAATTCCCAAGACGTGCAATAGCAAAAGCAAAAATAGCAGACACGAGAAAATTAAATCAGAGAAGACAACACAGTAGGCATCTTGATTCTTGTGGCAGTAACGCGGTGGAAAGCTGTCGAAAAAGACCAGCAAAGGTCCACACGAAGCTGTCTACTTAGGACGTAATTCTTAAGACGTAATTCTTAGGACGTAATTCTTAAGACGTAATTCTTAGGACGTAATTCTTAAGACGTAATTCTTAGGACGTAATTCTTAAGACGTAATTCTTAAGACGTAATTCTTAAGACGTAATTCTTAGGACGTAATTCTTTGGACGTCATTCACTCAGTCTCATGTGCAGGTGGAGCTGCCTGTGAAGATTTCCTGAAAAAACAATACGACCAACTATAATGGTTATCTTCCTATCTTGAGGTTATCGTGAGATAATTTCGGGGCTTAGCGTCCCCGCGGCTCGGTCCTCGACCAGGCCTCCCTATCAGTTACACATCTCCAGGAAATAGCTCGTAGCAGCTGTCTAACTCCCAGGTACCTGTTTACTGCTAGGTGAACAGGTGCATCATTGGTAAAGAAACTCTGCCTATTTGTTTCCGCCTCCTCCGAGGATCGAACCCGGAACCTTAGGACTACGAATCCCAAGCGCTGTCCACTCAGCCGTCAGGGCCCCCCCTAGTAATATAATCAATATTATGATGTTAAATTTTTTTACCACAGACCACTGTTAATAGCAAGTTATAATTTTCTGTCATTGAACTGTCATTAGATAGTTGAAGACGTTGATCTTGTCACTCTCAGTCATGTTACAAGTTACATATTCTATATGTTACAAGTTACATATTCTATATGTTACAAGTTACATATTCTATATGTTACAAGTTACATATTCTATATGTTGCTTGCCACAGCAGCTGTAACGCTACTTCATATTTGTGTATATCCCCAACGTATTTGTGTATATAAACACCCGTACAAAGGTAGTGTCATATGGAGCTTCACAGGTGTTATGACACCTGTACCAAGGCAGTCTCCCAGCGTCTCCAGCAGGTTACAAAGCAGTGAAAGACCTGTATTTCAGGAACTAAGCCAGTGTTTACTCGTGCCATTGGTGAGTAGTAGGCGTCCATCAGTCTCAGGAGACTATGGAGTTGCGCTCTGGTTGTCGGTCTGGAGTGGCCTCTCCAGGGCGCAAAGCCAGGGTAGGTTGATACAGAGGGAGAAGCTGTTACCCATGCAGCAGGTCTCTCCCCCTCACCACGGCACCGAAAGTCTCCAATCGAAAGGCAAACGCCAATATGATTGGTTCCAGCGCTGTCGCTGTAACTGTCAGAACGCGTTGAAGGCCACAATAAACAGCTTTAAGGGGCTCCGGAGCCAGTGAGGTCACCCTCCAGTGAGGTCACCCTCCAGTGAGGTCACCCTCCAGTGAGGTCACCTTCACTGGAGTGTGAGGTGACCGTCACTGTTAACGTAACCTCAACTGTTCATCTGTAGTCCATCACATTAAAAAAGGCGAGATATATAAATGCCTCCTTTTATATATTTTTAGTGCAAAATAGCTCTACAAAAAAAGCAGGGATGCAATGTGGATATATTCAATTCTATAGACAGTAAAGTCCCCAAACTCTTCAATAAACTCGCTCTAAATAGGAGCATAACTATCAGACCTGTGAGTTAAAGAAGAACATAATTATCAGACATTATATATATATATATATATATATATATATATATATATATATATATATATATATATATATATATATATATATATATATTATATATTCTTTCCCACTATTGTGCACTGGTGTCTTGGCAAGCTCCAGACGATGTTGTAATATAGTGCGGTGAGGACTGGAGCAACACAGAACTGGAAAATGCACAGTCGTTCCCAACCGGTTACACGTTACTTGGGAAATATGTATTAAACAGTTACATAGCGACAGGAGGAGGAGTAAAGGGGGCACTCATCAAGAGAGGACCGCCGGCACAAGACCCGCAGAGCGGTGCTGGACTCTGGGATAGAGCCCAGTCTGGGGATAGGACTCTGGGATAGGACGCCAGTGGGCGGGGCGGAGCAACATGCATCACCAGGGGGCTCACTGCAGGGAATGACAGGCAACCTTGTAACAATCAGGAAAATTTTCCCCGTCTCTCTCTCTCTCTCTCTCTCTCTCTCTCTCTCTCTCTCTCTCTCTCTCCTTTTCTCACCCTTCCTAATTCCCCCCCCCCCCCTCTGTCCACCTGTCCTGGCGAAACTGTCCCAAGGAAATTCCTGAAGGATGTTGTTTTGCATCAAATTAACAAGTGTATTTTCACCCATCAGTTTGATGGGTGAAAATCAGATCAGTTTGGGATAACTTTTGTCAAACAGCTTTAATTAAAAATTCTTATATAATGCTGAGTGTGAGGTTTTCAAGAGGCAACCTGTGTATGGGGGACAGAGCTCAGTGTACCGTGAGAACATCGACGATAGAAGGGCTGTGTCATCAGAGCCAGGTGGGAGCCCCAAAGACCAGATTCACGAAGCAGTTACGCAAGCACTTACGATCCTGTACATCTTTTCTCAACCTTTGGCGGTTTTGTTCACAATTATTAAATAGTTAATGAGCTCCGAAGCACCAGGAGGCCATTTATAACAATAACAACAGTTGATTGGGAAGTTTTCATGCTTGCAAACTGTTTAATAAATGTAACCAAAGCCGTCAAAGATTGAGGAAAGGTGTACACGTTCGTAAGTGCTTGCGTAACTGCTTCGTTAATCTGGCCCCAAGGGTTTCCAGCTTTTAGAGGCCGAGGTCAATGGAAACGGGTGATATCGCTAATGTATTTTCATTGTCTAAATTACTTACCATTTTTGCCAGTGTAGGAAAAATGCCAGTTTGCCATTGCCAGTGTGCCAGTGCCAGTGTGCCAGTGCCAGTGTCATCAAGGCCGCTGAACATCCTTGTGTGAACCTCCCAAATTCTCCAGTATTAAATTGTTAAACATAAATGTCATCAAAACAAGAAATTTCTCAGTAATAATTCAAGTCAAGAGGACGAGATAGTATCCACCCCATGAACCACTGGCGATCAAACCTAATGAGTAATTATCAATACTCTTTTAGTAGTGAATATAATGGGGAGATGCCAGCCATTTTTTCTCCTTTTTTTCATTGAGATTAATCATGTCCTTGACCATACCATTGGTTCTGTGAGAGATCAGTTCATTGAGATTAATCATGTCCTTGACCATACCATTGGTTCTGTGAGAGATCAGTTCATTGAGATTAATCATGTCCTTGACCATACCATTGGTTCTGTGAGAGATCAGTTCATTGAGATTAATCATTTCCTTGACCATACCATTGGTTCTGTGAGAGATCAGTTCATTGAGATTAATCATTTCCTTGACCATACCATTGGTTCTGTGAGAGATCAGTTCATTGAGATTAATCATGTCCTTGACCATACCATTGGTTCTGTGAGAGATCAGTTCATTGAGATTAATCATGTCCTTGACCATACCATTGGTTCTGTGAGAGATCAGTTCATTGAGATTAATCATGTCCTTGACCATACCATTGGTTCTGTGAGAGATCAGTTCATTGAGATTAATCATTTCCTTGACCATACCATTGGTTCTGTGAGAGATCAGTTGCACCAGGTTACCCTCAAGTGTAAATATTGTGTAGACTGTTTACGGAAATATATATAAGAGCACCAGAGGGTAAACCTACAGTGGTAGAGGGGTATCAGGGAGGGGTTATAATGGTAGCAGGTGCTACCAGCTGGGACCTCAGCCAGGACCACACCTTGCCAGGGACCACACAGTGTACGGAATAACACCGTTCAGTCTGTGTAAGTCCCAACACCAGGTTACACCACCCCCAACACCAGGTTACACCACCCCCCAACACCAGGTTACACCACCCCCAACACCAGGTTACACCACCCCCCAACACCAGGTTACACCACCCTCAACACCAGGTTACACCACCACCAACACCAGGCACCATCACCCCCAACACCATGCACCATCACCCCCAACACCAGGCACCATCACCCCCCAACACCAGGCACCATCACCCCCAACACCAGGCACCATCACCCCCCAACACCAGGCACCATCACCCCCAACACCATGCACCATCACCCCCAACACCAGGCACCATCACCCCCCAACACCAGGCACCATCACCCCCAACACCAGGCACCATCACCCCCAATACCAGACACCATCACCCCCCAACACCAGGCACCATCACCCCCAACACCAGGCACCATCACCCCCAACACCAGGCACCATCACCCCCCAACACCAGGCACCATCACCCCCCAACACCAGGCACCATCACCCCCCAACACCAGGCACCATCACCACCAACACCAGGCACCATCACCCCCCAACACCAGGCACCATCACCCCCCAACACCAGGCACCATCACCCCCCAACACCAGGCACCATCACCCCCAACACCAGGCACCATCACACTAGTCTAACCACAGGAGCAGGACTGTTAAGCACCAAACAACCACTTACTCGTATGAGAGATGTAATTTGTGACAATTTGCAGATTCAATTTACCTGGAATGGTGTCTGGTGATTGTTGCAGGTACGCCCTGTTGCGTTATTAACAATGTGGAGGGATGGATTGTGGGATAGGTTGTGGGATAAGGTGGAAGGGAGGTGTGGCGTGGTGAGGGGGAACTAGAGTCACACCCCCACCACACCTCTCCAATCACCAGGTATTAACACACTCCTAACAGATTGTGGTTCATCGTCAGCCGCATCATAGAAAAGCAAATGAGCAACATTGCAGTAGCAGCAGCCACCCACATCTTCACAGACGGATCGGTTGACACAGAATATGAGTGTGCTGGCGCTGCTCTTTGTACGGACAACGAACAGGCATATTGGAGACTGGGAGGACCAGTATCATCAACCCAAACTGAGCTGTTTGCCACATAACAGGCATTCGTGTATGTGATTGCACAAAACACTCAAAATGCAATCATAAACACAGACTCAAAAGTTGCATTTCAAAACTTAGGAAAAAAGCAGTGGAAAGACAACATCGAAATAATTACCACCATTTTGGTTCTAGGAGCAGTAGCTAAAGGCAAGGGACTCAACATAACCCTAAACTGGATCCCATCCCACTTTGGAATCTCATTAAATGAGAGCCGATGAAACTGCTAAATTAGGAACTCGTCATCCACTGATCCACAAAACAATCCAACCCAGCCTAGAGTACATAAAAAACACCATCGCCAAAAACTGTCACACCTCAACACAGCCCATCTACACCAGAGAGAGTAGCAGAAAGTTCGCCTTCTGCAATATGGTATCTTCAGGCCACCAAGTTATACAGGCTAAATATCCCGATTGGAATCCACAGGGAAATAGCAGTTCGGTTATATAGGCTACGTCTAGGTTACAGATGCAACTGGGAGATTGGTGAACCCAGTGATTGGAAATGCATCTTCTGCCAAACAACCACAGAAAGGCAACTACTTCACTATCTCCTGGAATGTGAAGCAACCAATGACCTTAGAAAAGATTTGAGTCTCTCAATTTTGTAGGGAATTAATCAAAGAATTAATCCAAAGTTTGCACCGAATACAAGACTCGTTCAGATCTCCCTGTTCAACACAAACAACATGTTAAAGATCTAAGAATGATCTGGCGATGTAACACTAAGATCCCCAAAGCTTATCCAGTACAACACAGCAAACCCCTAACATCAGCCAGGAGAATGATACAAGGTGAAGGATTAGAGCCAGTACCACGCCCGCGGTGATGCCGTCTCGCTCTGTACTTACCAACCCCTCCTGAGGCAGGCGAGATATCCGAAACAGCAGGCGTAAAGATATCCTACACTGCCCGGAAAGATGCACTACACCTAAAGTACCTGGAAACATCTTAAAGCACTCACGCTCTATAAAGCAACAACACTAATGATCAAGTTAGTAATATGCACAGGTAACTATAACCAGTGTAGGAGACATGCAGGAAATGCAGACACTGTACCGAAATCAGGGAGGAAAGAACCAAGCCATTACGACTATATGGGACGGGGAGGGAAAGAAATGTTGCCCAACCGAGACCGTCGCTCTACCGTCCAGCCCAAGTGGTTGGAGGACACTGTACCGAGAGGAGGTTCCATCACCACAATAAAAGCACTTTATTATTAACACCAGTGGGCAACAACAATTCATCTTCTACCAGGAAATATAAGACAACTTACCAGAACAAAAGTTGAAGTCTTCACGAGGGAAGTGAACCTGTTCCTACAAGATGTGAACATGTTCCTACAAGATGTGAACATGTTCCTACAAGCTGTGAACATGTTCCTACAAGCTGTGAACATGTTCCTACAAGCTCTGCCGAATCAGTCGAGGTCTGAGGTCCTCTGCCAGTAACACGCTACGTGATCAAGTTATTATCAGCGAAACCTGGCCTTGGGGCGGACTGCGGAAGACGAACTCTTAAAACCAGCCAAAGGTAAGAATACCCTCCCTCTAACACTTCTCATACAACACTACACAGCTACACGCAAAGCTATCCATGATTCATACTCGAGAAAGGCCTTTGATGTTCCTCTCAGCTACCAGCACATGTACATCAAATCGATTGGGAATTTCTTGGACAGACAAGACGTTATATTCACAAAAATAATTAAAGCGACATGTCTTCTGTTTCAAAAATTCTAAACTTTTCAGACGGAATATAGGGCGACTCATGCAATGAATAAAGGATTTATTCATCATATACTGAATGCACAGTCTTGCATCCAGAGGCGAACCTGTAATATGTCATTTTACTCATCGAACGAGACCGTAACTTCCAACTACCATTAACATTACTGTTTGTTTTCTTACGTTAGGAATAGGTTCTTATCCAGCTGGTGTCAGTATCGCTAATACTTTATTGTTGTATACTAAATGGGACATCCGGCTGTGCCCGGGTCTATATCCCCACCTCCTCCCTCCTGCCCTCTCTCTCTCTCTCTCTCTCTCTCTCTCTCTCTCTCAGAACATACATTATGATTTTCTTTCTTAACACATTTAGGTACATCTGCATTTATGCAGCCGCCCTAGACTATATGAAGGGGGAACATAGAGTGTGTCAAGAACTAGCTACGTAATGTTAAACATGCCCATCACACAGGATGATAAGTCATACAGGGCCATGTGTTCAGTAGTCTTCACTGGCAAACTCTGGACACATCACGAGGTTATCATCAAAAACACGAGAGTTAATAAAGTCAGATACCTCAAGCCAACAGGTCTGAATGATCTGATAACTGGGCATTCAGTGATGTAGAGTCAGAGATCATGCCGCAGTTCCTGCTCACAGAGTTTGCACCTGGAGTGCTCAGGATTGGGAGATCCGTCACCTGCAGCCACCTGCCACAGGTAACGGTAACCCAACCTGATCCTTGCAACCACTGTGTCGCACAGTCTAGTGGACGTTTTGGGATGCCCGGTACATAGATTTCGGATCTGAATAAATCGTAGCTTTCAGGCCGTTGGGAGTCAGTAATTTCTTTTCTATTGGAGAGAATCCCTTATAAACCACTTTCAAGTGCTATATAGTCGTAATGGTTTGGCGCTTTCTCCTGATAGTTCCCTTCCCCTCTCCTATTGGACCCGAGTGTTTGGAACGCATCAGAAAAGGCTACTGAAACTCTATGGAAATTTTCCCCGTCCACAATTTCAGAGTTTATGAAAAATGCAGGAAGCCCATACTTTTTAAATGATGACAATTAAATGGCTAGATCCCAGCTGGCCTATGAAACTACCATACCCACCATGTGCCATCATGGAAAGCTAGGTGAGGATATCCCCAAGCTTCTGGCCTCCTACTTTGGACAGACAAACACGGGTAGAGACACATTCTATTTTACAGATACAGAAAGATTACACCAGAGACTCCAGACACACCATCTTAAAAGGAAAATCACTATCTGTTTTTTTGGGAGGTTCTTAGCAGCAGACAGTCATGTGTACACCCAGCGGTACAGACAAGGTCCTGGTAGTGCAGTCGGGTTCATTCTCGACTCACGATCAGGAATTCTGGGTTCGAATTCCAAGCAGGACAGAAATGGTTGTGTGCGTTTCCTATTACCTCTCTACACCTAACAGCAAATTGGTACCCAGGGGTTAGTCAGACTGTTGTGGGGTGCATCCTGTGAAGAGTCAGTAGTTCAGCCCTGGGGACGGGGGAGGGAACTTAACCCATGTTAGGCTACATATAAGCGTACACAATAAATTATTATTATTAATTATTATTATTATTACTATGTACATGCCTAGCAGTACCTCAGTGAGCTCACACACTTGGCGAAAGCACAACTAGAAATCTTAAGACCACACTAGGACAACACAAATTTACAATCAAATTTGAATTTCACTAAACGTGAATAATGTCGTGTATAATGCAACTGGAAAATGAATCATAGAAATATTAGCACAGTGTAAACAAATACAAGCAGAGCCTAATATGGTTGCTGTGACCCAAGCTAACTCAAGGGTAAGGGGAAGGAAGTTACTTTGCTCCAGTTCGGTGTTGACGACGATGCACTGACTCCCGGAGTCCTTGCACGGTAGCGGGGCAGGAACAGTAACTTGTGACTCCCTTGCTCCTTGTAGTGGCTTGGTGTGGGGGGGGGGGTGTTCGCCACCTCTTCCTTTACTCCTTGTACTGCCGTCATGACTCTTTGTCCCTGTATCCTCGCCTGGTCCAAAGAATCCCAGCCACAACTTTTTCTTGGCAACCTGATAATATGGGGGACAATGGGGGGAGGTAACTGTGAGGATCTGGTACCGTCTCATCACACAGGGTGAGACGGTATGATCTACCGTCTATTCCAGGGGATGATTTACCTGGCGACAGCTGTAGTAGACGAGGAGACGAGCTGTGGAGGAGCTGTGTGGAGACGAGGACTCTTCATCCTCTCTAGTACTGTGTCTCTGCAGACTGTGTGGCTCTTCCACTCAGTCACCACCTGTTACTGGTATCCAGTGGCTCTAGCTTCAGACTGCCACTTCACCTAAATTTCACTGCAAACTGTCTCTGCAGCGGAGTTGACTGTAACTGGGTCACTGCACTGCCGGAAATGGCAATTCCTAAAGTTACCAATCAGCACTGCAGACTTAGCACTTCGCTGTTCAATACATTGTCTCGCTGGTGAAGAGTTTCACAGTTACTCACACTGCTTTCCTGTACTGTTCTGACTTCACATTTTCTTCTGGCCCTTCCGATCGGGACTGCCGTCGTCGTCGTCGTGGTAATGCTTGCAGTAGTCGGCTGTAGAGAAGTTCTACGAAACCCCTGACATAAAACACCTCCCAAAGGCTCACTAGGCTTCTCCTTGCATCTTCCCTAAGCCCTCGATTCTCGACATAGGCTCGACTTCGTGAGTGTCGACGAATTTCTACAAAAATTTGGGAGCAAATCCTAGTACGTCCTTCTACGCAGACTAATGGAGGAACTCTGAGGTGTCTCACACTAATGAGATTCAAGTTCAAGAACGTTTATCGAGACATTTAAGAATAAAGTTGATTATGGCCTGACAGCTGAGTGGACAGCGCTTCGGATTCGTAGTCCTGAGGTTCCGGGTTCCATCCCCGGTGGAGGCGGAAACAAATGGGCCGCGTTTCTTTCACCCTGATACACCTGTTCACTAACAGAAAATAGGTACCTGGGAGTTAGACAGCTGCTACGGGCTGCTGCTTGGGGATGTGTAGTAACAAAAAGGAGGCCTGGTCGAGGACCGGGCCGCGGGGATGCTAAGCCTCGAAATCATCTCAAGATAACCTCAAGATAGGCTATTTCTACCCTCCTCTACTTCAGGGGCCTCAAGAGGCGCACAAATCCAGTGAGTACAAATCCACAAATCACAGTCTACAACTCATATGTTACACTAGACGTTAAAACAGTCAACACAGCGTTAAGTGTTACACTCTTGGAGCCAAGTGCGTGTACCTCCCAGGTATTCTGGCTATCATACCATTATCACACATCCAAACAATTTGATGTGGTACACTTCTCATATCCGAGCCGGTCGGCCGAGCGGACAGCACACTGGACTTGTGATCCTGTGGTCCTGGGTTCGATCCCAGGTGCCGGCGAGAAACAATGGGTAGAGTTTCTTTCACCCTATGCCCCTGTTACCTAGCAGTAAAATAGGTACCTGGGTGTTAGTCAGCTGTCACGGGCTGCTTCCTAGGGGTGAAGGCCTGGTCGAGGACCGGGCCGCGGGGACACTAAAGCCCCGAAATCATCTCAAGATAACCTCAAGATATATCCTTATTACTACAGTTATCAATAAGTTTACAATGATACACAATGATCTAGGGTGTGGGCGTGCGGCATACTACTTAATTTACACTCATCAGTGACATCATCAGTGACACTCATTCAGTGACATCAACACCGTACTGCCAGAAATATTTGTAATCCTACTCTTAATCTCATGTAAACCGAGTCCTTCCATGTAGACTTTCCTCTACCATAAGTGAAGGACGAGTTGTCCACCATTACCGTTCCCTTAGCTCTTTCTTCATCCTCTTGGACCATCTTGATTCTTGTCTTTATTTGTTTCATTTTTTTTTTTATACAACATCGACAATTTTATTTCCGTGACTCTCTTCGCTATCTCATTAATTGCCTCATTCAACAATATTTCCACATGTGAAGGAACCCACATCAATCTTACTTTATAGCCACTTTGTGTCTTAAAATTCTTTCTACACTCAATCACAATATGCTGATATACTTGTTACCTGCTATTTAAAGACTCCAACGCTCCTCTACTATCAATAAAATCCACATTTGTATCACATATGACTACTTTCTGTAATCCTGCTAATACCGATTGAAGTCCAACCTGCGTTGAAGAGACATTGTCAGTTAAGCGGCGTCCAATAACAGTATCTACAGTGCCGATGTCAGTGTACTCCCTAGCCTGCCTGTACATCCCTAGCTACTGACCCATCACAATGTACATGTAGTGTGTTTTCTATAGATAATTTTCTAATTACAGTCATATGTTGCCCTCAGCTCTATCTCATACATAATCTTCTTCTTTTGAATCCCAGCAGGTGTAGGCAGGGAGGGAGCCTGGCTATCTTACAACCCAGCAGGTGTAGGCAGGGAGGGAGCCTGGCTATCTTACAACCCAGCAGGTGTAGGCAGGGAGGGAGCCTGGCTATCTAACATCCCAGCAGGTGTAGGCAGGGAGGGAGCCTGGCTATCTTACAACCCAGCAGGTGTAGGCAGGGAGGGAGCCTGGCTATCTTACAACCCAGCAGGTGTAGGCAGGGAGGGAGCCTGGCTATCTAACATCCCAGCAGGTGTAGGCAGGGAGGGAGCCTGGCCACCTAACATCCCAGCAGGTATAGGCAGGGAGGGAGCCTGGCTATCTTACAACCCAGCAGGTGTAGGCAGGGAGGGAGCCTGGCCACCTAACATCCCAGCAGGTGTAGGCAGGGAGGGAGCCTGGCCACCTAACATCCCAGCAGGTGTAGGCAGGGAGGGAGCCTGGCCACCTAACATCCCAGCAGGTGTAGGCAGGGAGGGAGCTTGGCCACCTAACATCCCAGCAGGTGTAGGCAGGGAGGGAGCCTGGCCACCTAACATCCCAGCAGGTGTAGGCAGGGAGGGAGCCTGGCCACCTAACATCCCAGCAGGTGTAGGCAGGGAGGGAGCCTGGACACCTAACATCCCAGCAGGTGTAGGCAGGGAGGGAGCCTGGACACCTAACATCCCAGCAGGTGTAGGCAGGGAGGGAGCCTGGACACCTAATATCCCAGCAGGTGTAGGCTGCCATAAACACCTGCTGGTTCACCTCATTAACTCGCCTCACAGCCTCGGCCCTCACCCATCACGTCCTCATTGCCAGGAGGAAATTAGCCCATTGAGCACGTTTTCCTCACCGTCACTCGCGAACAATGAGGCATGAGTTGATGAGTTATCACCAGAGTCGAGAATGATGAAGGGGCTCTCTTGGCTGTGAGTATGAGGATGATGGTAGATTTTTAAGGGTGAATAAGATGATGAGACACACTCTTAACTGTGTGTATGAGGAACAGACACACATTTGAGAGTATGAGGATGATGAGACAGTCTTGGTTGTAAGTGTGAAAATGATGATGAGATACTCTCTTGGCTATGATTATGAGAATGGTGAGAAACGCTCTTAGCTGATTGAGGTGACACACTCTTGGCAGTATGAGGATGAGTCAATCTTGGCAGTATGAGGATGAGTCACACTCTTGGCAGTATGAGGATGAGTCACACTCTTGGCAGTATGAGGATGAGTCACACTCTTGGCAGTATGAGGATGAGTCACACTCTTGGCAGTATGAGGATGAGTCACACTCTTGGCAGTATGAGGATGAGTCACACTCTTGGCAGCATGAGGATGAGTCACACTCTTGGCAGTATGAGGATGAGTCACACTCTTGGTAGTATGAGGATGAGTCACACTCTTGGCAGTATGAGGATGAGTCACACTCTTGGCAGTATGAGGATGAGTCACACTCTTGGCAGTATGAGGATGAGTCACACTCTTGGCAGTATGAGGATGAGTCACACTCTTGGCAGTATGAGGATGAGTCACACTCTTGGCAGTATGAGGATGAGTCACACTCTTGGCAGTATGAGGATGAGTCACACTCTTGGCAGTATGAGGATGAGTCACACTCTCAGCAGTATGAGGATGAGTCACACTCTTGGCAGTATGAGGAGGAGTCACACTCTTGGCAGTATGAGGATGAGTCACACTCTTGGCAGTATGAGGATGAATCACACTCTTGGCAGTATGAGGATGAGTCACACTCTTGGCAGTATGAGGATGAATCACACTCTTGGCAGTATGAGGATGAGTCACACTCTTGGCAGTATGAGGATGAAGTTTGGAACCTGACCTTCAAGTATTTTACACGTGTATATAATCTCTTCTCGGAGACGATCCAAGGAATTTAACTTCTTTACAAATTATTTGCGGCCAATAAAGATCTCATAAATAACAGTTCACATTTCTCATTCGTCTTGAAGGGGAATGTAAGTACCTAAGAATATTTCTCACGAGGGTGCACCGGTGCTTTGAAAATTCCCATCACTGGTGTGGCAGCTCTGTTTTAAAAGTCCAACTAACCACACTATAATTTTACCGGATGATGCTATTCTTTGCAGCATTGAGCTCTGGGAGCATCTGAGCGTCTGAAATTATTTTAGTATACCTAGAGCAAGCCTGGAGCATGCCTGGAGCATGCCTGAGAGGGATCTGGGAGTTCTTCTACTCCCCGAGCCTGAGGCCTGAGGCCTGGCTTGACTTGTAATAACTTGGTCTAACAGGCTGTTGCTTGGCGCGGCCCGCAGGCCCACATACCCACCACAGCCCGGTTGGTCCGGCACTTCTTGCAAGAGCCTCTTGAATAATTATTCATATTATTATTTCTCCATTCTTCATGAAGATCAATTGACGGTGGTGAGGTACGGTATCTAATTGATTTGTAAAGCTGTTCCAAACAGGTTTGTCTCTCATGCACAACTTATGATAATGACCTCACCTAACACCATTGTTATTATGTAATTGTGCACAGTAAAAATTACATTTAAATTTACATATACAACAAGTATTTTGCGAGAGGATTTTACAGGCTGGTTTGCAACTTTCACAGCCTGTAATGACTCCTTGTTTATGAGGATCAGACAGTGTGCAACACACAGTTGTTAACTGATCTGAAAGAGCGGCAAGGATGACTGATCGCCTGATGAGGCCTAGTTCATCAGGTTAATGATGAAATGTTTGTTGAAATGATTTTGAACAAATATCATATTTCTTATATCAATATCAACACATATCAACGTCCCCCCCCCCCCCCCACCCTTCTCCCAGGGTGGAATTACTGACCCACCCCCAGGATGCAACTCCACAAGAAGCTAACTTCTGGGTGAACAGGTGCATTTGGTGATGGGTGGACCACTTTCCATCCATTTCCATCCCGGGATGGACCAATTTCCATCCCGCCCGGGATTCGAACCCTGAATTCTCGATTGTGAGACATGAACGAACCCGTGTGTACTACCGGGAACCTATTAAATGTTATCTTCTGTCCTGCCTGGCAGTCTCTGCTCTACGTTTGCCCATGAATATATTTACTTTATGTGAGAAGGGGAAGCACCGCCACCATTTGGGCTAGATGTTCATAGTCTAGCACCTATCCTGACGGCTGAGTGGATATCGCTCGGGATTCGAAGTCCTAAGGTTCCGGGTTCGATCCCCGGCGGTAGCGGGCACATATGGGTAGCTTCTTTCACTCTGATGTACCTGTTTACCTAGCAGTAAATAGGTACCGGGGAGTTAGACAGCTGCTACGGGCTGCTTCCTGGGGGTGTGTAACAAAAAGGAGGCCCTGGTCGAGGACCGGGCCGCGGGGACGCTAAGCCCCCGAAATCATTTCAAGATACCCTAAAGATAGCTTTTGCAAACTCTTGTGTTATATTGTTCTATACAGCTATATTGTATATGTATATATCTATATACAGTATATAGAGCTAAATCCATTTTGCAGATACATATTTGTTTATGAGCTATCTTATGAGGTCGAACATTTCCAGTACTTTGTGATATCTAGTAGCTCCCAGCTCTAAAAGCCTGGAGGCAGTTTACAGATCAAAACAAGAGCTACAGCGCTCATACAAATTCATCAAGAGTGCACCATAAACTTTAACCTCATCACATTAAACAGTGTGTCATCATCAGTGATGTATGAACAGTGTTGACTTATGTGAGGCACTTTATAAACACACTATACAGTATATAAACAAAATACAAGATCAAACAATCATCAAAATACAAGATTTTGATTAAACAAAATACAAGAACATCCCAGCTGTTCTTATTTAATATATTAAACAGCTGTAAACACAACGATAATGTGGAGAAAGTTATTATAACTTGTGGAATATAAATATAACTTCAAAATGTAACGTAACTGACCGTTCCTCAGTGGCTCGATTGTCTTAGTCGTCAGTCTGGCTCCGTGGAGGCGGGTCGGGGCTGACCCCCGCCAGCGGTCCTTGCTGACCTTGGCTTAACTGTCTGGGTGGGGTGTGACTGCTGACCTTGGCTTAACTGTCTGGGTGGGATGTGACTGGTGACCTTGGCTTAACTGTCTGGGTGGGATGTGACTGCTGACCTTGGCTTAACTGTCTGGGTGGGATGTGACTGTTGACCTTGGCTGGGTGGGATGTGACTGCTGACCTTGGCTTAACTGTCTGGGTAAGATGTGACTGGTGACCTTGGCTTAACTGTCTGGGTGGGATGTGACTGCTGACCTTGACTTAACTGTCTGGGTGGGATGTGACTGCTGACCTTGGCTTAACTGTCTGGGTGGGTGTGACTGCTGACGGGATGTGACTGCTGACCTTGGCTTAACTGTCTGGGTGGGTGTGACTGCTGACGGGATGTGACTGCTGACCTTGGCTTAACTGTCTGGGTGGGATGTGACTGTTGACCTTGGCTTAACTGTCTGGGTGGGATGTGACTGTTGACCTTGGCTTAACTGTCTGGGTGGGATGTGACTGTTGACCTTGGCTGGGTGGGTGTGACTGCTGACGGGATGTGACTGCTGACCTTGGCTTAACTGTCTTGGTGGGATGTGACTGCTGACGGGATGTGACTGCTGACCTTGGCTTAACTGTCTTGGTGGGATGTGACTGCTGACGGGATGTGACTGCTGACCTTGGCTTAACTGTCTGGGTGGGATGTGACTGTTGACCTTGGCTTAACTGTCTGGGTGGGATGTGACTGCTTACCTTGGCTTAACTGTCTGGGTGGGATGTGACTGTTGACCTTGGCTTAACTGTCTGGGTGGGATGTGACTGCTGACCTTGGCTTAACTGTCTGGGTGGAATGTGACTGATGACGGGATGTGACTGCTGACCTTGGCTTAACTGTCTGGGTGGAATGTGACTGATGACGGGATGTGACTGCTGACCTTGGCTTAACTGTCTGGGTAAGATGTGACTCTTGACCTTGGCTTAACTGTCTGGGTGGGATGTGACTGGTGACCTTGGCTTAACTGCCTGGGTGGGGTGTGACTGGTGACTTTGGCTTAACTGTCTGGGTGGGATGTGACTGATGACGGGATGTGACTGCTGACCCTGGCTTAACTGTCTGGGTGGATGTGGTGCACGACTGAGATATTAGCTTGATCCATTAAGCTGTGTGTTCGCGCCTCCTGCGCACAGCTCCAAGTTGGTTATTACTATTTTTCCGGGATGGGCTCGGCATTTTTACCTGTTACTAATGGCCTCTGGAGTTTGTGCGCGCTTTCCTAGCAGAGTTTAGCTACGGAGGAGATCTACCACATAACCCAACCTCCTAGCTATTGTGTCTGGAATATTGTCCAACTGCCACTCTGTCATACTTACCTGGTTGATGGGGTTCTGGGAGTTCTTCTACTCCCCAAGCCCGGCCCGGGGCCAGACTTGACTTGTGAGAGTTTGGTCCACCAGGCTGTTGCTTGTAGCGGCCCTCAGGCCCACATACCCACCACAGCCCGGTTGGTCCGGCACTCCTTGAAGAAAACAATCTAGTTTCCTCTTGAAGATGTCCACGGTTGTTCCTGCAATATTTCTTATGCTCGCTGGGAGGACGTTGAACAGCCGCGGACCTCTGATGTTTATACAGTGTTCTCTGATTGTGCCTATGGCACCTCTGTTCTTCACTTGTTCTATTCAGCATTTTCTTCCATATCGTTCACTCCAGTAGGTTGTAATTTTACTGTGTAGATTAGGGACCTGGCCCTCCAGTATCTTCCAGGTGTATATTAATTGGTATTACTCTCGTCTCCTTTCTAGTGAGTACATTTGGAGAGCTTTGAGACGATCCCAATAATTTAGGTGCTTTATCTCGTCTATGCGTGCCGTATATGTTCTCTGTATTCTCTCTATTTCAGCAATCTCTCCTGCTCTGAAGGGGGAAGTGAGTACTGAGCAGTACTCAAGACGGGACAACACAAGTGACTTGAAGAGCACAACCATTGTGAGGGGATCCCTGGATTTGAAAGTTCTCGTAATCCATCCTATCATTTTTCTGGCTGTCGCAATATTTGCTTGGGTATGCTCCCTAAACGTTAGGTCGTCGGACATCATTATTCCCAAATCCTTGACATGTTGCTTTCCTACTATGGGCAGATTTGATTGTGTTTTGTACCCTGTATTATGTTTAAGATCCTCATTTTTACCGTATCTGAGTACCTGGAATTTATCACCGTTAAACATCATGTTATTTTCTGCTGCCCAATCGAAAACATTGTTAATATCTGTTTGTAGTTTATCAATGTCTTCCGCAGAGGTAATTTTCATGCTGATTTTTTAATCATCTGCAAAGGATGACACGAAGCTGTGACTTGTGTTTTTGTCTATATCTGATATGAGAATAAGGAACAGCAGTGGTGCAAGGACTGTACCCTGAGGTACAGAGCTTTTAACTGCGCTCAGACTCGATTTTACTTGATTGACTGTTACTCTTTGTGTACTGTTCGATAGGAAATTGATTATCCAGCGTCCTACTTTACCAGTAATACCCATTGACCTCATTTTGTGTGCAATCACTCCATGGTCACATTTGTCGAATGCCTTTGCAAAATCTGTGTATACGACATCTGCATTATGTTTTTCTTCTAATGCCTCAGTGATTTTGTCATAGTGGTCAAGTAGCTGTAAGAGGCATGATCTTCCTGCTCTAAATCCATGTTGGCCTGGATTGTGGAGGTCATTGGTTTCCATACATCTAGTGACCTGACTCCTGATCACTCTCTCAAATACTTTTATTATGTGGGACGTTAGCGCAACTGGTCTATAATTCTTTGCCAATGCTTTGCTACCATCCTTGTGTAGAGGGGCTATGTCTGCTGCTTTAAGAGCATCTGGTATCTTCCCTGTGTCCAAGCTCTTCCTCCACACTATACTGAGTGCCTGTGCTACTGGCACTTTGCATTTCTTTATAAATATTGAATTCCATGAGTCTGGATTCGGGGCCGAGTGCATGGGCATATTGTCAATTTCTCTTTCAAAATCTGCTACTCTCGTGTTGATATCAGTTATATTTACAGGTGTTTGGATATCATTTATAAAGAAATTGTCCGAATCTTCCACTTTCATGCTCCACTTGCTCTTGAAGCTGTGACCAAAGGCGATTTCCTCCACCAAATGCCTTGAGTTCGATCCAAGTGTTGATTACTTTGACCCACGTGTTGATTACTTTGACCCACGTGTTGATTACTTTGATCCACGTGTTGATTACTTTGATCCACGTGTTGATTACTTTGATCCACGTGTTGATTACTTTGATCCACGTGTTGATTACTTTGATCCACGTGTTGATTGCTGACTCCCTACACAGTTTCAAATGTAGATATGATAGAGCCCAGTAGACTCAGGAATCTGTACACCAGTTGATTGACTGTTGAGAGGCGGAACCAAAGAGCCAGAGCTCAAAAGGCAAGTACACCTAGGTGAGTACACACACATTATTGACTAACACCTTCCCACCTCCTTACATCCTAACCGACGCTGAATTAATGACCCCGATACCTCTCCTGCCTTATTGATTAGTGGAAGGAATAGAGCAGGTGTACTGTGATGGTGTAGGGGGAGGCTTTATGGTGTAGGAGGAGCCTTTATGGTGTGGGGGGAGGCTTTATGGTGTAGGGGGAGGCTTTACGGTGTAGGGGGGAGGCTTTATGGTGTAGAGGGAGGCTTTATGGTGTAGAGGGGAGGCTTTATGGTGTAGGGGGGAGGCTTTATGGTGTAGGGGGAGGCTTTATGGTGTAGGGGAGGCTTTATGGTGTAGGGGGGAGGCTTTATGGTGTTGAGGGAGGCTTTATGGTGTAGGGGGGGAGGCTTTATGGTGCAGGGGGAGGCTTTATGGTGTAGGGGAGGCTTTATGGTGTAGGGGGAGGCTTTATGGTGTAGGGGGAGGCTTTATGGTGTAGGGGGAGGCTTTATGGTGTAGGGGGGAGGCTTTATGGTGTAGGGGGAGGCTTTATGGTGTAGGGGGGAGGCTTTATGGTGTAGGGGGAGGCTTTATGGTGTAGGGGGAGGCTTTATGGTGTAGGGGGAGGCTTTATGGTGTAGGGGGAGGCTTTATGGTGTAGGGGGGAGGCTTTAGGGTGTAGGGGGGAGGCTTTAGGGTGTAGGGGGAGGCTTTATGGTGTAGAGGGAGGCTTTATGGTGTAGAGGGAGGCTTTATGGTGTAGGGGGAGGCTTTATGGTGTAGGGGGAGGCTTATGGTGTAGGAGGAGGCTTTATGGTGTTGGGGGGAGGCTTTATGGTGTAGGGGGAGGCTTTATGGTGTAGAGGGAGGCTTTATGGTGTAGGGGGAGGCTTTATGGTGTAGGGGGAGGCTTTATGGTGTAGAGGGAGGCTTTATGGTGTAGGGGGAGGCTTTATGGTGTAGGGGGAGGCTTTATGGTGTAGGGGGAGGCTTTATGGTGTAGGGGGAGGCTTTATGGTGTAGGGGAGGCTTTATGGTGTAGGGGGGAGGCTTCATGTGGTAGGGGGAGGCTTTATGGTGTAGGGGGAGGCTTTATGGTGTAGGGGGAGGCTTTATGGTGTAGGGGGAGGCTTTATGGTGTAGGGGGAGGCTTTATGGTGTAGGGGGAGGCTTTATGGTGTAGGGGGAGGCTTTATGGTGTAGGGGGAGGCTTTATGGTGTAGGGGGGAGGCTTTATGTGGTAGGGGGAGGCTTTATGTGGTAGGGGGAGGCTTTATGTGGTAGGGGGAGGCTTTATGTGGTAGGAGCCTTAATGGGGTAGGGAGAAGCAGTAATGTGAAGGGGAAGGCAGTGATGGTAAGGAAAAGGCAGTAGGAGTGAGAGGGTAGGGGGGTAGGCAGTAAGGGTAAGGGGTAAGCAGGAAGGGGTAGCGGCAGGCAGAGAGGGGAAGGGGGAAGCAGTAAAAGTAAGAGGAAGGCAGTAAAAAGGGGTATTCAAAAGGGGGATGCAGTAAAGTCGACGGAGTATTCAATAGAGAGAGGCAGTAAAGAAAGTGTATTCAATACTCACCCCACACTTTGCACCTACACTCCCGGGCACACACCAACGCGCACACACGCACGCACACGTCAGGAATTTGTACACCGGTTGATTGACAGTTAAGAGGCGGAACCAAAGAGCCGAAGCTCAACCCCCGCAAACACAACTAGGTGAGTACACACACTCATGCATCCACTCTCTCTCTCTCACACACACACACACACACACACACACACACACACACACACACACACACACACACACACACACACACCTAGTTGTTCTCACCTAGTTGTACTCACAACTTAGTGAGTACACACTCCATTAGAAATTAAATACAGTGTGTGTGTGTGTACTCACCTATTTACTCACCTATTTGTGCTTGCGGGGGTTGAGCTTTGGCTCTTTGGTCCCGCCTCTCAACTGTCAATCAACTGGTGTACTGATTCCTGAGCCTACTGGGATCTATCATATCTACATTTGAAACTGTGTATGGAGTCAGCCTCCACCACATCACTGCCTAATGCATTCCATCCGTTAACTACTCTGACACTGAAAAAGTTCCTTCTAACGTCTCTGTGGCTCATGTGGGTACTCAGTTTCCACCTGTGTCCCCTTGTTCGCGTCTCACCATTGTTGAATAGTTTATCCTTGTTTACCCGGTCGATTCCCCTGAGGATTTTGTAGGTTGTAATCATGTCTCCCCTTACTCTTCTGTCTACCAGTGTCGTAAGGCGCATTTCCCGCAGCCTTTCCTCGTAACGCATGCCTCGTAGTTCTGGGACTAGTCTAGTGGCATACCTTTGGACTTTTTGCAACTTCGTCTTGTGCTTGACAAGGTACGGGCTCCATGCTGGGGCCGCATACTCCAGGATTGGTCTTACATATGTGGTGTACAAGATTCTGAATGATTCCTTACACAGGTTCTTGAACGCCGTTCTGATGTTAGCCAGCCTCGCATATGCCGCAGACGTTATTCTTTTTATGTGAGCTTCAGGAGACAGGTTTGGTGTGATATCAACTCCTAGATCTTTCCCTCTGCCCGTTTCAGATAGGACTTTATCTCCCATTCGGTATCCTGTGTCTGGCCTCCTGTTTCCACTGCCTAGTTTCATTACTTTGCATTTATTCGGGTTGAACTTCAACAGCCATTTGTTGGACCATTCAGTCTGTCTAGGTCATCTTGTAGCCTCCTACTATCATCCTCTGTTTCAATCCTCCTCATAATTTTTGCATCATCAGCAAACATTGAGAGAAATGAGTCAATACCCTCTGGGAGATCGTTTACATATACCAGAAACAGTATAGGTCCAAGGACTGACCACTGCGATGCTCCACTTGTGACGTCTCGCCAATCTGAGACCTCACCCCTCACACAGACTCGTTGTCTCCTGTTGCTTAGGTACTCCTTTTTCCAATGGAGTATCTTCCCTTTCACTCCAGCCTGCATCTCCAGCTTTTTCACTAGCCTCTTGTGTGGCAATGTGTCAAAGGCTTTCTGACAATCCAAAAATATGCAATCTGCCCACCCTTCTCTTTCTTGCATTATTTTTGTTGCCTGGTCGTAGAATTCAAGTAACCTTGTGAGGCAGGACCTGTCATCCCTGAACCCATGTTGATGCTGTGTTACAAAGTTCTTTCGCTCCAGTTGCTCCACTAGCTTTCTTCGCACAATCTTCTCCATCAGCTTGCATGGTATGCAGGTTAGGGACACAGGCCTGTAGTTCAGTGCCTCCTGTCTATCCCCTTTCTTGTATATCAGGACTACGTTAGGTGCTTTCCAAATTTCTGGCAGTTTCCCTGTTGCCAGTGATTTGTTATACACTATGGAGAGTGGTAGGCACAGTTCTTCTGCTCCTTCCTTTAGTATCCAAGGGGAGATTCCATCTGGGCCTATAGCCATTGTCACATCCAACTCTAGTAAACACTTCCTTACTTCCCCGCTGTGTACTCACCTATTTGTGCTTGCGGGTGTTGAGCTTTGGCTCTTTTGTCTTTGTGTGAGTGTGAGTGTGAGTGTGAGTGTGAGTGTGAGTGTGAGTGTGAGTGTGTGTGTGTGTGTGTGTGTGTGTGTGTGTGTGTGTGTGTGTGTGTGTGTGCGCGCGCGCGCGCGTGCGTGTACTCACCTAGTTGTGCTTGCGGGGGTTGAGCTCTGGTTCTTTGGTCCCGCCTCTCAACTGTCAATCAACTGGTGTATAAATTCCTGAGCCTATTAGGCTCTATCATATCTACATTTGAAACTGTGTATGGAGTCAGCCTCCACCACATCACTGCCTAATGCAATCCATCTGTTAACTACTCTGACACTGAAACTCTAATAAGATTAAATTCTTGGAGCCTTTTCTCGTAGCTCAGCTCCGGGACTAGTCATACCTCTGAACTTTCTCTAATTTCGTCTTGTGACAACATATGAACTCCAGGCTGGAGCCGCATACTCTAGGAATGGTTTGACATTTGCTGTTCTAGGTTCTAAAGGATTCCTTACAAAAGACTCCAAAAATTCTTTTTATGTTGGCCCTCCTTGCATATGCTGCTGATGATACCGTTTTGACGTGGGTTTCAGGGAACAGATTCGGTGTCATATCAACATGATATCTTCCTCTCTCCGTGACTCTTGAGAGGATTTCATCTCCCAATTGGTACCTTGTGTCCGGCCTCCTCCTTCCTGCACCTCTTTTTTAATTACTTTACGCTGATTTTATTCTCTATGTATCGACTATTGTAGCCTTTTGTTGAACTATTCCTTCAGTTTGTCCAGGTCATCTTGCAGATGATCTTGAGTCCGGGTACAGAACCTTGTGGGGACTCTCCTAGTAGCATTACGCCAGTCTGAGGTCTCGCCCCTCACAGTAACTCTCTGCTTCCTGTTGTTTAGGTACTCCCTTACCCATTGGAGCCCCCTTACAAGTTACTCTTGCCCGTTTCTCCATCAGTACTGGAGTACAGTAACATTACCAACAGTATGGTAGCTAGTTGTGGTAGCGGTGGTACTCCACTTGTTACTGTACTCCTTTCTCATCTCACCCATCTTGCTGCGACTCTCTGCTCACTAATGGACAGGTATTCTCTCCCCCAGTTCAATACACTACCAGTTACCCTAGTTGGTAGCGTCTGGTAGTGTAAGTGGAGGTAGAGTGGAAGTTGTAGTAGATGAGTGCAGCATCTCACCTGCCGCAGCTTCCTTACCTCACCTGCCGCAGCTTCCCTACCTCACCTGCCGCAGCTTCCTTACCTCACCTGCCGCAGCTTCCCTACCTCACCTGCCGCAGCTTCCTTACCTCACCTGCCGCATCTTCCTTACCTCACCTGCCGCAGCTTCCTTACCTCACCTGCCGCAGCTTCCTTACCTCCCCTGCCGCAGCTTCCTTATACCTCACCTGCCGCAGCCTCCTTATACCTCACCTGCCACAGCCTCCTTACCTCACCTGCCGCAGCTTCCTTACCTCACCTGCCGCAGCTTCCTTATACCTCACCTGCCGCAGCCTCCTTATACCTCACCTGCCGCAGCCTCCTTACCTCACCTGCCGCAGCTTCCTTACCTCACCTGCCGCAGCTTCCTTACCTCACCTGCCGCAGCTTCCTTATACCTCACCTGCCGCAGCTTCCTTACCTCACCTGCCGCAGCTTCCCTACCTCACCTGCCGCAGCATCCCTACCTCACCTGCCGCAGAT
>NC_091174.1:17266985-17274485 GCF_040958095.1 Procambarus clarkii
AAGGACTGGCAGACCCCCAGGTTCCAGGCATTTCAGCCCCAAGCAGAGTTTCATATAGTTTTATGGTCGAAGAGACATTATTGTTGTGGTTGGTATTACAGACCCAAGCAGTGAGGGGGGTTGGGGAGTAGGTTGTGAGTCAAGAGTTGTGCAGCCACGTGATATGGGCAGTTGGTGAAGCCAGGATATGATATTTCAGTGCTACCGGGTTGTAGCAGTTTTGAGTGTTGTACGGTAATATTGTAGATTATGTCTTTTATTATGAATGTTTTTATGAATTAAATGGTTTATATGTTAGCTGGATTTTGCTCTTGTCCAGGTGAGGTTTCCCAGAGAGAGAGAGAGAGACAGAGGTCACTGCTGTGGATAGGGTGACAGCAGACATTAATCCATGAAAAGGGGATTTAGGAGATCAATCCAAACAAGGAGGGAGTGGGGAGTCACGACTGCTCAAGTAGGGTGTGTGTGTATACACAAAACAACGAGGCCAGATTTGGAGCCACACCCCTAAATTGGTGACGCTGAACCCCTCTCCAAGATTAAGATACGTACAGGGTTATCTTGAGGTTATCTAGAGATGATTTCGGGGCTTTAGTGTCCCCGCGGCCCGATCCTCGACCAGGCCTCCACCCCCAGGAAGCAGCCCGTGACAGCTGACTAACTCCCAGGTACCTATTTACTGCTAGGTAACAGGGGCATGATCTCCTAGGTAAATTGTAAGCACTCCAGTGTCCATTGCTGGTCGACCGATGGTAGCGGGAGTGTGGCTGCCGAGGTCGGTTGTTGTTCTGTCAGGGAGTGGTTGGGGACGCTGTCTGCCTGTCCATAAGTAACAGTCTGGTGCAACAACCAGAGATCCCTTTGGGTTTTAAATCCCCCAACCAGCTCATCACATATTACCTGACGTGAGAACAGTGTTTTGCACGAACACTCTCCCACCACCATGGGTGTTGCACGAACACTCTCCCACCACTATGGGTGTTGCACGAACACTCTCCCACCACTATGGGTGTTGCACGAACACTCTCCCACCACCATGGGTGTTGCACGAACACTCTCCCACCACTATGGGTGTTGCACGAACACTCTCCCACCACCATGGGTGTTGCACGAACACTCTCCCGCCACCATGGGTGTTGCACGAACACTCTCCCACAACCATGGGTGTTGCACGAACACTCTCCCACCACCATGGGTGTTGCACGAACACTCTCCCACCACCATGGGTGTTGCACGAACACTCTCCCACCACCATGGGTGTTGCACGAACACTCTCCCACCACCATGGGTGTTGCACGAACACTCTCCCACCACCATGGGTGTTGCACGAACACTCTCCCACCACCATGGGTGTTGCACGAACACTCTCCCACCACCATGGGTGTTGCACGAACACTCTCCCACCACCATGGGTGTTGCACGAACACTCTCCCACCACCATGGGTGTTGCACGAACACTCTCCCACCACCATGGGTGTTGCACGAACACTCTCCCTCCACCATGGGTGTTGCACGAACACTCTCCCACCACCATGGGTGTCACGTAAAGTTTAACAGCGTCTTGCAACACCAGTAATATTATAATTGCAGTTGCCAGAGGGTCGCGGTGACACATGTTCTCTCCTGCAGAACGCTCATTGTGTAGGAAAATATTTTATTGTACGGTGGAAGAGTGGGTGGAGTCACCACGTGAAGCCTCCTCTCCTCTCCCAGTGTTGAAGCAACACCACATTAACCACCCACAGTGGTGAGGACCGAGCACTATCACCAGCTCGGGGCACTAGGGTACTGGACGACCCAATATGGCCGCCACACAGTGGAGGAACTCTGGTATATTACGACCAAACCAACTTCACGGGCGGCCGCCGACCGCTCACACTCCCCTGAACTTCCATAATAATGGAATCGGCTGTCTACTGCTACAGGCGATGGTGTGTGGTTGGTTTGTGAGGCTGGGTGGTGGTAATGGTGGTTTGTAGGGCTTGTTAGTGGTTTGAGGTTGGTTTATGGGGCTTGTTGGTGGTAGTTGTAGTTTGTGGGGCATGCTGGTGACAGTGGTGGTTTGTGGTACTTGCTGGTGGTTGTGGTTTCACTACCACTCAACTCAATGGAACTTAACATTCCTTTTAAGTGCAATCTACCTTATTTTAACACAGAAATGAAATGATTCATGAAGAAAAAGCACGTATTAACAATTATGCCTCGTCAACGCAAGCAGAACTAACTGCCATTATTATGGCGTTAAGATTCCTTGAACGGAACACTAATGGTGCAGTGATCTGCACTGATTCAAAAGCAGCTCTACAAAGCTTAAGAAAACATCGGGCAGAAAATCTTGCGATAGTCGCTGTGATCAAGAGAGCTGTGAGATTACTAACCAATCAGGGAAGAGTCGTCAAGCTTCTGTGGATCCCCTCCCATGTTGGAATATGTGGGAATGAACGAGCAAATGTGCTGGCTGCTGAAGGAGACCATATTGAATACTTCACACCAAGACTTTACTACAAATTAGAGGTATTGTCAGGCAACATCACCGTGACAAGGTTACTGAAGAAAGGAGGATAGAAGCACAAATCATTGAATCTGTACGATGGTACAACATGGTTGCAGCTGGCAATCCCAATCATTATGGACGAAGAGGAGGTGGCCGTGGGAGAGAATTTGTAATATCGAGAATCCATCTTGGATACAAATATCCATGGAGATTCGGAATGGAAACAACTGGTGATCAGCGAAGTTGCAGAATCTGTGATGAGTGACGGACACCGCCTTGACCACTATCTACGTGAATGTGAACACCTGAGAGACATTAGAAATATGTGCAGAATAATAAATCCCACATTGTTTGAGTTAGGAAAACACTATTTGTCAAATATAGATTCTGTTCTTAAAAGATTCCCCCATTTTGTACCCGTAAGATAACGTAAGATTGTAAGGGTTGAGCAATGTTAACCTTGTTTGAGGAGCTGTTCACTTGAGACAGTTAAGCAAGTCCCAGCTGTGTCTGGGTACAAGTGACAGGATGAACAACCCAGCGGGTTTTCTTCCTATTAGGGAGTGTTGTACATGCTGCTATGGCGGTGTGTCCACTCACAGGATGAGTGGCACTGCCTAATACTGTCACTATGGCGGTGTGTCCACTCACAGGATGAGTGGCGCTGCCTAATACTGTCCCTATGGCGGTGTGTCCACTCACAGGATGAGTGGCACTGCCTAATACTGTCACTATGGCGGTGTGTCCACTCACAGGATGAGTGGCACTGCCTAATACTGTCACTATGGCGGTGTGTCCACTCACAGGATGAGTGGCATTGCCTAATACTGTCACTATGGCGGTGTGTCCACTCACAGGATGAGTGGCGCTGCCCAATACTGTCACTATGGCGGTGTGTCCACTCACAGGATGAGTGGCACTGCCTAATACTGTCACTATGGCGGTGTGTCCACTCACAGGATGAGTGGCGCTGCCCAATACTGTCACTATGGCGGTATGTCCACTCATAGGATGAGTGGCGCTGCCCAATACTGTCACTATGGCGGTGTGTCCACTCACAGGATGAGTGGCGCTGCCCAATACTGTCACTATGGCGGTGTGTCCACTCACAGGATGAGTGTCACTACCCAATACTGTCACTATGGCGGTGTGTCCACTCACAGGATGAGTGGAGCTGCCCAATACTGTCACTATGGCGGTGTGTCCACTCACAGGATGAGTGGAGCTGCCCAATACTGTCACTATGGCGGTATGTCCACTCACAGGATGAGTGTTGCTGCCCAATAAACTCACCCCTCGGGGCAAAATTTAAAAAAAAAATCTACCTGTCACTGATATTCCTCGTTATCTGTACCCCACCATTCAAGTATCATACACACCTGTCACCAAGAATGGTAATGAGAATCTCGCTCTTCTCAAAGCTGTTACACTTGAAACAATTGCCTCCTCCATCGAAAATTTAAGATCTCACGAGCACTGTGTCTACACCGACGGCTCAGTCCAATCTTCTACTGGACGAACTGTAGCAGCATGTAGGTTTTATAGCAAAAAATATTTGCACAAAGACTGTCAGTGTCAGGTTAAACAACTGGCTGACCTCCACACAAGCAGAACTAGGGACACTACAACTAGCTACCAGTACATTAAAAACACAGAAGGAGGAATAGTATTTTGTGATTCAGAGTCTGCTCTTCAAGCAATTGAAAATGAGGTACCTGCAACTTTGCAGTTGCTTTATTCACTCTCGTGTTCTTGAGGATATTCTCATCACGTGCCTCTGTATGACTAACCATCCTGTGTGATGGGGATTTTTAGTATCACGTAGCCAGTTTTGTGACACACTGAACTCATACTCTAGGGATGCATCACAAATGCAGATGTACCTAAATAATAATAATAAATAATAATAATAATAATAATAAAAGTGGTAGTAGTGGGTTGTGGCGCGTGTTGGTGAAAGTGGTGTTTTTGTCGTCTTTGTCTTTATTAGTGATGGTGTGTGAAGCTTGTATTTGTTGGTGTTACCTGTAGTTTACCTGTACATGGTTATTGTTGGTGCTTGTTGCTAGTGGTGGAGTTGCTAGTGGTGGTGGTGTTGCTAGTGGTGGTGTTGCTAGTGGTGGTGGTGTTGCTAGTGGTGGTGGTGTTGCTAGTGGTGGAGTTGCTAGTGGTGGTGGTGTTGCTAGTGGTGGTGTTGCTAGTGGTGGTGGTGTTGCTAGTGGTGGTGTTGCTAGTGGTGGTGGTGTTGCTTGTTGCTAGTGGTGGTGGTGTTGCTTGTTGCTAGTAGTAGTGGTGGTGCTACAGTTGTTAGTGGTGATGGTGGTAGTAGTGCTAGAATAGTTAGTAGTGACGGTGCTACAGTTTCTTCTGATATTGTTTATATGTTCTCGCTGCAGTGTCATTTTCTGGTTTTGCTATTAAGGCGGACCTGGTGGACATGCGACAGACTATCATTAAAATATTGGACATGACAATTAAACCTCACTTTATCTGATAAGAAAACTGTTTCAGGGGATCTTGTTCTGGAAGTTCATGAAAGACGACACAAGTGGCCCCCGTGGCGCAATGTACCCGACATTCACACAAGCGCAGTGATTAATCTTATCGACACCACCTTCATTCTTGCCCAATGTCTAATGTGCATGATCATTTAGTATGTTGCCTCAGGGTGTGTTTTTGGGTGCCCAGGAGACGAGGAAGAGTGCTGGAGCAAGCACAATACCCTGGGGGACTCCACCCTTTCTTGAGGTTATCTTGAGATGATTTCGGGGCTTTTTAGTGTCCCCGCGGCCCGGTCCTCGACCAGGCCTCCACCCCTAGAAAGCAGCCCGTGACAGCCGACTAACACCCAGGTACCTATTTTACTGCTAGGTAACAGGGACATAGGGTGAAAGAAACTCTGCCCATTGTTTCTCGCCAGCGCCCGGGATCGAACCCGGGACCACAGGATCACAAGTCCAGCGTGCTGTTCGCTCGGCCGACCGGCTCCCTCGCCGGCCTCGCCTCCCTCCCTTCACCCTGGATGATACGGATTTGGTTAACTATTACACGTTAGGTTCTGTTTGTTAGTCAAAGATCCATCTTCGTACTGAAGGAATGTGAAGGTCAGACGCCAGCAAGGCCTTGTAGGGGGGGGGGGGTGTCACCCCACACCCCGGCTGGTTGCCAGGGGGAGGGCTGTGAGGGGTCACCCCACACTCACCCCACACATATCCATCCATCAACAAACCCAAACGCAGTGTTCATCTATAGACATCCATATATGGTGAAACACATGTGAAGAACCTCTCTCACACTCACAGCTCCCTGACAAGAGGGAGCCAGCTTAGCTTAGCTGCCAACACCCACACATCGTGTCAGCAAGGCGGACAGCCCGCCTGCTTTCATACCTCTCACTGTATTTCCCACTTCTATACTTCCCTTCACCTATGCCTCTCCTTCCTCTTTACTAATAAAAAAGTGACTCTCCCCACACCAAACAACCCTACAGCCTTGCAGACCCTCTCTACACCCACCATACACCCCGACCCTACCTACACCCACCATACACCCCGACCCTTCCTACACCCACCATACACCCCGACCCTTCCTACACCCACCATACACCCCGACCCCTCCTACACCCACCATACACCCCGACCCCTCCTTCACCCACCATACACCCCGACCCTACCTACACCCACCATACACCCGACCCTTCCTACACCCACCATACACCCCGACCCTACCTACACATCCACCATACACCCGACCCTTCCTACACCCACCATACACCCCGACCCTTCCTACACCCACCATACACCCCGACCCTTCCTACACCCACCATACATCCCGACCCTACGTACACCCACCATACACCCCGACCCTTCCTACACCCACCATACACTCCGACCCTTCCTACACCCACCATACACCCCGACCTTACCTACACCCACCATACACCCCGACCCTTCCTACACCCACCATACACCCTGACCCTTCCTACACCCACCATACACCCCGACCCTCCCTACACCCACCATACACCCCGACCCTTCCTACACCCACCATACACCCCGACCCTTCCTACACCCACCATACACCCCGACCTTACCTACACCCACCATACACCCCGACCCTTCCTACACCCACCATACACCCCGACCCTTCCTACACCCACCATACACCCTGACCTTACCTACACCCATCATACACCCCGACACTTCCTACACCCACCATACACCCCGACACTTCCTACACCCACCATACACCCCGACCCTTCCTACACCCACCATACACCCCGACCCTTCCTACACCCACCATACACCCCGACCCTACCTACACCCACCATACACCCGACCCTTCCTACACCCACCATACACCCCGACCCTTCCTACACCCACCATACACCCCGACCCTTCCTACACCCACCATACACCCCGACCCCTCCTACACCCACCATACACCCGACCCTCCCTACACCCACCATACACCCCGACCCTTCCTACACCCACCATACACCCCGACCCTTCCTACACCCACCATACACCCCGACCCTTCCTACACCCACCATACACCCCGACCCTTCCTACACCCATCATACACCCCGACCCTACCTACACCCACCATACACCCGACCCTTCCTACACCCACCATACTCCCCGACCCTTCCTACACCCACCATACACCCCGACCCTTCCTACACCCACCATACACCCCGACCCCTCCTACACCCACCATACACCCCGACCCTCCCTACACCCACCATACACCCCGACCCTTCCTACACCCACCATACACCCCGACCCTTCCTACACCCACCATACACCCCGACCCTTCCTACACCCACCATACACCCCGACCCTTCCTACACCCACCATACACCCCGACCCTTCCTACACCCACCATACACCCCGACTCCTACCTACACCCACCATACACCCCGACACTCATCAAATCAACAGTAGTTAGCACGTCATTGTCCCCTAGGGGCAAACTACCCTAAAGATATTATACCCATTGATGGC
>NC_091174.1:17279485-17311985 GCF_040958095.1 Procambarus clarkii
CTCTCATGGGGCCAAGAGGTGTTTCACAAACCATAAAACAGCTGCACTTTGCGTGAATGGTAAGACAATGATCCATTAGACCGTTCTCTCTCTCTCTCGATTTGCCACAACGTACAAAATCCAACGTCCTAACCTATCCAGCGTCGTATGAACGCAAGCCACCCACCTCATCTAGCCTAACCAATACATAGAAAACGTGAATATTTGTGTAGGCCGCTAAATATCAAAGCACGATGCATTTGGTACGTTGGTTACCGGAACGTACTGTAACCACGGTGGTCGGGCTTGGTACGGTGGTCGGGCTTGGTACGGTGGTCGGGCTTGGTACGGGGGGCCGGGCTTGATACGGTCGCCGGGCTTGGTACGGGGTGCCGGGATTGGTACGGGGGGGCCGGGCTTGGTACGGGGGGCCGGGCTTGGAACGGGGGGCCGGGCTTGGTACCGGGGGCCGGGCTTGGTACGGGGGGCCGGGCTTGGTACGGGGGGCCGGGCTTGGTACGGGGGGCCGGGCTTGGTACGGGGGGCCGGGCTTGGTACGGGGGGCCGGGCTTGGTACGGGGGGACGGGCTTGGTACGGGGGGCCGGGCTTGGTACGGGGGGGCCGGGCTTGGTACGGGGGGGCCGGGCTTGGTACGGGGGGGGCCGGGCTTGGTACGGGGGGCCGGGCTTGGTACGGGGGGGCCGGGCTTGGTACGGGGGGCCGGGCTTGGTACGGGGGGCCGGGCTTGGTACTGGGGGGCCGGGCTTGGTACGGGGGGCCGGGCTTGGTACGGGGGGCCGGGCTTGGTACGGGGGGCCGGGCTTGGTACGGGGGGCCGGGCTTGGTACGGGGGGCCGGGCTTGGTACGGGGGGCCGGGCTTGGGGAGTAGAAGAACTCCCAGAACCCCATCCAGCAGGTAACGTGGTTGAGAGGACAGGTTTCATCCCACGGGGAGAGGGGAGTTTACGGTGTATGTTTTAATACATGTCATCACCAGGGGAGAGATCGCCACTCTGGCGAGGGGAACATCGGACAAGTACCAGGGATTAAAATATAACTTCACAGGAGTTTTTTTAAAGGATTTTAATTCGTTCCACTAGATGGCTGTAAGGTGAGCGTCAGTGGTTGTGGTGTCTGATCTTGCCGGGTGGTGTCCGATCTTGCCGGGTGGTGTCCGATCTTGCCGGGTGGTGTCCGATCTTGCCGGGTGGTGTCCGATCTTGCCGGGTGGTGTCCGATCTTGCCAGCTGGTGTCCGAACTTGCCAGCCGGTGTCCGATCTTGCCAGCTGGTGTCCGATCTTGCCAGCTGGTGTCCGATCTTGCCAGCTGGTGTCCGATCTTGCCAGCTGGTGTCCGATCTTGCCAGCTGGTGTCCGATCTTGCCGGGTGGTGTCCGATCTTGCCGGGTGGTGTCCGATCTTGCCGGGTGGTGTCCGATCTTGCCGGGTGGTGTCCGATCTTGTCGGGTGGTGTCCGATCTTGCCGGCTGGTGTCCGATCTTGCCGGCTGGTGTCCGATCTTGCCGGCTGGTGTCCGATCTTGCCGGCTGGTGTCCGATCTTGCCGGGTGGTGTCCGATCTTGTTAGGGGGGAGTCCGATCTTGCCGGGTGGTGTCCGATCTTGTCAGGGGGTGTCCGATCTTGCCGGGTGGTGTCCGATCTTGCCGGGTGGTGTCCAATCTTGTTAGGGGGAGTCCGATCTTGCCGGGTGGTGTCCGATCTTGCCGGGTGGTGTCCGCTCTTGTCGGGTGGTGTCCGATCTTGCCGGCTGGTGTCCGATCTTGCCGGCTGGTGTCCGATCTTGCCGGCTGGTGTCCGATCTTGCCGGCTGGTGTCCGACCTTGCCGGGTGGTGTCCGACCTTGCCGGGTGGTGTCCGATCTTGCCGGGTGGTGTCCGATCTTGCCGGGTGGTGTCCGATCTTGCCGGGTGGTGTCCGATCTTGCCGGGTGGTGTCCGATCTTGCCGGGTGGTGTCCGATCTTGTTAGGGGGAGTCCGATCTTGCCGGGTGGTGTCCGATCTTGCCGGGTGGTGTCCGATCTTGCCGGGTGGTGTCCGATCTTGCCGGGTGGTGTCCGATCTTGCCGGGTGGTGTCCGATCTTGCCGGCTGGTGTCCGATCTTGCCGGGTGGTGTCCGATCTTGCCGGGTGGTGTCCGATCTTGTCAGGGGGTGTCCGATCTTGCCGGGTGGTGTCCGATCTTGCCGGGTGGTGTCCGATCTTGCCGGGTGGTGTCCGATCTTGCCGGGTGGTGTCCGATCTTGCCGGGTGGTGTCCGATCTTGTCAGGGGGTGTCCGATCTTGCCTGGTGGTGTCCGATCTTGCCGGGTGGTGTCCGATCTTGCCGGGTGGTGTCCGATCTTGCCGGCTGGTGTCCGATCTTGCCGGCTGGTGTCCGATCTTGCCGGGTGGTGTCCGATCTTGCCGGGTGGTGTCCGATCTTGCCGGGTGGTGTCCGATCTTGTCAGGGGGTGTCCGATCTTGCCGGGTGGTGTCCGATCTTGCCGGGTGGTGTCCGATCTTGTCAGGTGGTGTCCGATCTTGCCGGGTGGTGTCCGATCTTGTCAGGGGGTGTCCGATCTTGCCAGCTGGTCCAGAAAAACACACATTATCAGTTCATCAAAATATATGTCAGGACAAGTCTGGGCTGAGGAGGATCCTCTTGTGGGACCAATATGACAAGTTTGCAAATATAATGAAATATAATGGAGGAAAAGTATTTCCTGAATCCCACATGTGATTAACATATAACTTATTATACATAAAGTTGAAATAAAGCAAGGGGAAGGGAACTATCAGGAGAGAGCGCCAAGCCATCACGACTATATAGCCCTGGGAAGGGGGGTCAGGATAAGGATTTGGGATGGGACGGGGGGGTAGGAATGGTGCCCAACCACTTGGACGGTCGGGGATTGAACGCCAACCTGCAAGTGCACGTGGAATTGGAGATAAATGACTTTACTGAAAGAGGTGTCAGAGGCGTATCTATGCACAGTATTGGTCTTTTGCCGACTATACTCAAGTGGCGAACCGCCACAACGTAATTTAACATTGTTAATTCGAACATCTCAAGCAATAACGGCTGCCTGTAATACCTCTGCCGTCCGCGGAGAACGTTTGGGAGCGCAATGTGACTGCTCGGGAATAATTGCATGCGCAAGTAACTGGCATGTGTATAAATACCTTCACTTAGCAGGGGCTCTTGCTAGACATGCCTGTACCAAGTCTGAGACCAGACCCATCCACCTGGGCTCACCTGAGTCACACTGAGGGCCACGAAAATATGAGTTGCAATATGTGTATGCAATTAATTGCAATGTGTTTACTCAGAGCCGGCCTCCAAACACATTCACACACATGAGTTTCTGTGCACCGTCTTGATGACTGGGGGCCCCTACACCCCTGCTACTCGACCCACACGGTGGATTAACAGTTACTGTAAACTGTTGGTTAAGGATTGACTGACACATTCGACTGGTGTTCCGCGAGAGCTTTGGCCGGGGTTCGTATCCTAGGCCGGGAAGGATTTAGGAAGGCGCCAATCCTTAAATGTAGCCTCTGTTCACCCGAGCAGTTTTTTTTTTTATTATTATTATTTTCTACCAAAGACGTGGCCACACATCACCCAGCAGTGAATGGGGTACCTGCTTGTTAAACGATTTGGCGGGTCGTATTCCTGGGAACAATTAGGATTAAGTACTTGCCTGAAATGCTATGCGTACTAGTGGCTGTACAAGAATGTAACAACTCTTGTATAAATAAAATAAATAAAAATAAATAAAAAGATATCACCATTGGTGGAGTCAGATCAACCGACGACCTTTCTGGCTACCTGCTATGTTCTCCAGCCAAAGTTATGGCGGCAGAATCCACCCATGATTATAGAGGCGCGAGGCATAAACTGCCAGCTGCCAGTATAATCAAAGGTCATATCTCACCCCACACACAACCTCTGAGCTGACACCGTGATCACCGATATCGTAGACGCTCAACTTGAAGTACTTGTGTCCTGAGGTGAGAGTGATGTACCAGTGTGTAGACTGCAGCCATGGGGCACACGTCTAACTGAGAGACCATCATTGTCTCATAGTGGTGTTGGCAGGGGTGGTGGGGGTGGTGGTGGTGGCAGGGAGGGTGGTGGTGGTGTTGGCAGGGAGGGGGTGGTGGTGGCAGGGAGGGGGGTGGTGGTGGCAGGGAGGGGGGTGGTGGTGGCAGGGAGGGGGGTGGTGGTGGCAGGGAGGGGGTGGTGGTGGCAGGGAGGGTGGTGGTGGCAGGGAGGAGGGTGGTGGTAGGGATAGTGGTGGTGGCAGGAATGGTGGTGGTGGTGACAGGGAATGTGATGGTGGTGGCAGGGAGGGGGTGGTGGCAGGGATGGTGGTGATGGTGGCAGGGAGGGTGGTGGTGGTGGCAGGGAGGAGGGTGGTGGCAGGGAGGGGGTGTTGGCAGGGAGGGTGGTGGTGGCAGGGAGGGTGGTGGTGGTGGCAGGGAGGGTGGTGGTGGTGGCAGGGAGGAGGGGTGGTGGCCGCGAGGGAGGTGGTGGCCGCGAGGGGGTGGAGGCAGGGAGGAGGGTGGTGGCAGGGAGGTTATCTTGAGGTTATCTTGAGATGATTTCGGGGCTTTTTTAGTGTCCCCGCGGCCCGGTCCTCGACCAGGCCCCCACCCCCACTGACAGCAGCCCGTGACAGCTGACTAACTCCCAGGTACCTATTTACTGCTAGGTAACAGGGGCATTCAGGGTGAAAGAAACTTTGCCCATTTGTTTCTGCCTCGTGCGGGAATCGAACCCGCGCCACAGAATTACGAGTCCTGCGCGCTATCCACCAGGCTACGAGGCCTACGAGGCGAGGAAGGGGGGAGGTGGTGGCAGAGAGGGGGGTGGTGGTGGCAGGGAGGGGGGTGGTGGTGGCAGAGAGGGTGGTGGTGGTGGCAGGGAGGAGGGGTGGTGGCAGGGAGGAGGGGTGGTGGCAGGGAGGAGGGGTGGTGGCCGGCAGGGGGGTGGTGGTCGGGAGGGGGGGTGGCAGGGATGGAGGTGGTGGCCGGGAGGGGATGGTGGCAGGGAGGAGGGGTAGTGGCAGGGAAGGAGGTGGTGGCCGCGAGGGAGGTGGTGGCAGGGAGGAGGGGTGGTGGCAGGGAGGAGGGGTGGTGGCAGGTAGGGGGGTGGTGGCAGGGAGGAGGGGTGGTGGCAGGTAGGGGGGTGGTGGCCGGGAGGGGGTGGTGGCAGGGAGGAGGGGTGGTGGCAGGGAGGAGGGGTGGTGGCAGGGAGGGGGTGGTGGCAGGGAGGAGGGGTGGTGGCAGGGAGGAGGGGTGGTGGCAGGGAGGGGGGTGGTGGCCGGGAGGGGGTGGTGGCAGGGAGGAGGGGTGGTGGCAGGGAGGGAGGTGGTGGCCGCGAAGGAGGTGGTGGCAGGAAGGAGGGGTGGTGGCAGGAAGGAGGGGTGGTGGCAGGAAGGAGGGGTGGTGGCAGGAAGGAGGGGTGGTGGCAGGGAGGAGGGGTGGTGGCAGGGAGGAGGGGTGGTGGTAGGGAGGAGGGGTGGTGGCAGGGAGGAGGGGTGGTGGCAGGGAGGGGGGTGGTGGCAGGGAGGAGGGGTGGTGGCAGGGAGGGAGGTGGTGGCCGCGAAGGAGGTGGTGGCAGGAAGGAGGGGTGGTGGCAGGAAGGAGGGGTGGTGGCAGGAAGGAGGGGTGGTGGCAGGAAGGAGGGGTGGTGGCAGGGAGGAGGGGTGGTGGCAGGGAGGAGGGGTGGTGGTAGGGAGGAGGGGTGGTGGCAGGGAGGAGGGGTGGTGGCAGGGAGGGGGGTGGTGGCAGGGAGGAGGGGTGGTGGCCGGGAGGGGGGGTGGCAGGGAGGAGGGGTGGTGGAAGGGAGGAGGGGTGGTGGCAGGGCGGAGATGTGGTGGCCGGGAGGGAGGTGGTGGCCGGGAGGGGAGTGGCAGGGAGGAGGGGTGGTGGCAGGGAGGAGGGGTGGTGGCAGGGAGGGTGGTGGTGATGACAAGGAGGGTGGTGGTGGTGGCAGGGAGGGTGGTGGTGGTGGCAGGGAGGGGGGTGGTGGTGGCAGGGAGGGGGGTGGTGGTGGCAGGGAGGGGGGTGGTGGTGGCAGGGAGGGTGGTGGTGGTGGCAGGGAGGGGGGTGGTGGTGGCAGGGAGGGGGGTGGTAGTGGCAGGGAGGGGGGTGGTGGTGGCAGGGAGGGTGGTGGTGGTGGCAGGGAGGGGGGTGGTAGTGGCAGGGAGGGGGGTGGTAGTGGCAGGGAGGGTGGTGGTGGTGGCAGGGAGGGTGGTGGTTGTGGCAGGGAGGGGGGTGGTGGTGGCAGGGAGGGGGGTGGTGGTGGCAGGGAGGGGGGTGGTGGTGGCAGGGAGGGGGGTGGTGGTGGCAGGGAGGGTGGTGGTTGTGGCAGGGAGGGTGGTGGTTGTGGCAGGGAGGGGGTGGTGGTGGCAGGGAGGGGGGTGGTGGTGGCAGGGAGGGTGGTGGTGGTGGCAGGGAGGGGGGTGGTGGTGGCAGGGAGGGGGGTGGTGGTGGCAGGGAGGGTGGTGGTGGTGGCAGGGAGGGTGGTGGTGGTGGCAGGGAGGGTGGTGGTGGTGGCAGGGAGGGTGGTGGTGGTGGCAGGGAGGGGGGTGGTGGTGGCAGGGAGGGGGGTGGTGGTGGCAGGGAGGGTGGTGGTGGTGGCAGGGAGGGGGGTGGTGGCAGCGCTGGGGTACAGAGGGCAGCGGAAGCAATCCGCCTAAAAGCGATCATCACTTTAACATAATGACGCCTCGCTAAGTGACAACAGAATCGTAAATAATTGGTATAGGGTGCATAATATTATTACATCATCGTGTGTGTCTTTACTATTTGTGGCTGCAGAATGGAGCTATTAGCTCTTCGATCCCGCCTTCCTAACCAATCTATTTTTCCTCTATTATGTCTACTACATATATTTCTCTCCAACACACGCACGCACGCACGCACGCACACACACACATCCCCAGGAAGCAGCCCTTAGGAGCTGTCTAACTTACAGGTATCCTGTTTACTGCTAGGTGAACAGGGGGCATCAGGGTGAAAGATTGCCCATTTGTTTCCGCCTCCGCCGGGAATCGAACCCAGGCCATTAGGACTACGACCCCCGAGCTATTGTGAGGTCTCATCCCTCACAGTAGCTCTCTGCTTCCTATTTCTTAGGTACTCCCTTATTCACTAGAGCATCCTACCAGTTACTCCTGACTGTTTCTCCAGCTTATGTACCAGTCTCTTATTGGATACTGGGTCAAAGGGTTTCTGATAGTCCAAGAAAATGCAGGCTGCCCACCCTTCCCTTTCTTGCTAAATCTTTGTCACCTGGTCATAAAATTTTATTAAACCTGCGAGGCAAGATTTGCCCTCCCTGAACCCATGTTGGTGGTGTGTCACGAAGTCCCTTCTCTCCAGATGTGCTACTAGTTGTTCTCTCGTGATCTCCATCACCTTGCATGGTATACAAATGTCGGAAATTCCGACATTAACATACTAAGATTACCAACACCCAATAAAACCAGCGAATATGGTTATACTAGTTACATTCGTTAGTCGTAAACGGATTACAGAAAATGGGATATCCGTGACGTCATCACCTTTTATTCATTTACCACCACAGGTATTCCTTAAACTACCAGTCTAAGCATAAGAATTAATAAAAAAGTGTTTTCTATGCTTTAACTGTAATGAAATATACCATAAAACGTGAAAGTTTCCTCCTATTGTCAAATAAGTCACAAATCAACCCGTCCTCGACTCGAGTCCATTCCATCCAGCTGTCGACCCCACAGACGCATTCATAAATTTTTACATGTTGTTCTTTCAAAACGAGAATTTTCTCAAATATAAACTAATATTATAATATATTAGCATATTGTTAATATATAGGTATTGGGTAGGTTAGTCGTTTAGGTTCTGTTGGTGATTATTTGTATTTGTAGTACGTGGGTGAAGCATTTACAGCGTTGTGGTTCGAACAAAATTCGTCATTGAAGCACTTGTTCCGGAAGTGTTTGAATGTCATCAGTTGTGAGTCGTGTGTAAACCGTTTTTCATTCATAAACAGGGGGTTTGGCGGGTGCATGGAATCACTTTTGGGTCTTTGGAGGACGGGCTGCAGAAATGAAACCATGTTTTCGGAGCGCCGTGAGCGGCAGAGAGAGGAGCCAGATAGACTGTAAACAAAAGGGCTTCTGAGTTTTAGTTGGGGGCAGAGTTTTGGTTTTGCTACCTGGTGTTCTCTGTGTGGAGCGGGACCGGTGCTTATCACCCTGAGGGACTCCTGGGACTCCTCAATCATCTGCCTGACTGTGCGTTCATTTGCCGTATGACATATTAGTTTCTAGTGATTGGCGTCACTCGTTTCGCGATTTGGCTTGGCGTTTCACCTTTCCGGGCTTCGCGATTCACCCTTAACGGGTACGCCGAGGCACATCCGATCCCACGATCGTCGTCGCCCCTAAATCAACAACAACAACAACAGTACGGCACTGCAAAGATCACAAAACAGATCGCCCCACAGTGATCCAGCCCCAGCAACCTTATCATCAATAACAGGAGGAACTGAGTACCCAACTACACCCCATGTCTTTTATTAATTAGTGGCCACTGTTAACTATTAGAAAGGTTAGTTGGTTAGGACACTGAAGCACATCAAGGGTAAGCCTGGTCTCATAAATTAATCAATCTCAATTCATGGATGATACAATCATGAATTACATTGTTATGCATTTGTTACTATGTAAATATCCGGCAGGTAACCTTTGATGAATTGAAGAAATCCCAGAGAGCTTTAACGAGTTCATAACCTGTACAGACGTTTCCCTGCTCTAACAAGGACAACAGAGCCCTCGGTCCACGGATCGCTTGTGGCAAACCTGTGTGATGCTGGAGGATCAGCTCTCACAACCAGTGTGATGCTGGAGGACCAGCTCTCTCACAACCATGTGATGCTGGAGGACCAGCTCACTCTCACAACCTGTGTGATGCTGGAGGACCAGCTCTCTCACAACCAGTGTGATGCTGGAGGACCACCTCTCACAACCACACAGCTCAGACAATTGTTTAACCACTTTGTACTAATCAAGTTTAGAACTAATACTAACTCACTTGAACAGTAGAACATTATTTAGTAGTGTGTTACAATTATCATTTATTTGAGTCATAGACAATGTATACAAGTTTTGTAACTTATTAATATCCACTATTTGTGGTATAAACTATGTATATACATCCCTCAACTTATGATCAGGTAAACATCTAGCGGGATAAACTTTAAAATATACAATCCACTTTGATGTATTAATAAAATAATAAAAAATTCAATAAATTAAAATAATAAATATAAAGTAAAATCAATATATCAAGAAATCAATATTTAAATACAAGAATAAAAAGCAACTAAATGTCTGCTAGGAAATATGCCACAACAAGTTAGGGCCACTGGGCCTGTCACCTTTTGTGTTACTCACCTATTTGTGCTTGCGGGGGTTGAGCTTTGGCTCTTTGGTCCCGCCTCTCAACCGTCAGTCAACTGGTGTACAGATTCCTGAGCCTATTGGGCTCTATCATATCTACATTTGAAACTGTGTATGGAGTCAGCCTCCACCACATCACTGCCTAGTGCGTTCCATTTATTAACTACTCTGACACTGAAAAAATTCTTTCTGACGTCTCTGTGGCTCATCTGGGTACTAAGTTTCCACCTGTGTCCCCTTGTTCGTGTCCCACCCGTGCTGAAGAGTTTGTCTTTGTCCACACTGTCAATTCCCCTGAGAATTTTGTAGGTGGTTATCATGTCTTCCCTTACTCTTCTGTTTTCCAGGGACGTGAGGTTCAGCTCCTTTAGCCTTTCCTCGTAGCTCATACCTCTCAGTTCCAGGACGAGCCTGGTGGCATACTGCTGAAATTTCTCTAACTTTGTTTTGTTTAACTAGGGATGGACTCTAGGCTGGAGTCCACACACACACACACACACACACACTCTCCTATATTCCTCTGCACACATTTTTCCGCCCTCCCTGCCCCCCCCCCCGCGTCATAAACACGCAGCCTTGATGACGTAATTACTAAGGGCCTCATTAACTCCACCGCAGCTCTTACGACCCCCTTCCCACTCTCCCTTATTCCCTCCTCCCCCCATCCATCCCCCTTTCCCACTCTTCCATCCCTCTTTCCCACTCTCCCACTCTCCAACCACCTCTCCCTTCCCACTCTCTTTATCCATCTTCCCACTGCTGACATGCACCTCGCCGCCTATCTCCTTCCCACAAGACTGGGTGCTGGGCTGCGGATCTATCAGCCTCTGGATGGTTGTAAGATCCATCACAAGAGTTTACCAACCAGCAAGTATACTTTATCTCAGTAAACTCGTAGTATATTATCGATAAGAGATAATATAGAACCCCCCCCCCCCTGATGTTCCCTTTTCCTTCCCAGTCCCTCTCCCTTACCTTCATCCTCCACTTTCTTACTTCCCCTTTTTCCCTGGTATAACCCTATCCCTCTTCCTTCTCACCATCCATATATTCTCCTTCCAATATTCTTCCCTCGTCTCCCATCTCATTCTCTGTACACCTCACTCGTTTTCTGTTCCACTCCCTCTCCCAACCTTCCCTCACGTAACGTAGCACTGCTGCCTCGTCTCCCCTCATTCTTCCTCCCTGTGCCCCTTTCACACCCTTCCCCTCGTCTTCCATGCCCTCCCAGTAAACTCTCTCTGTCCTCCCCTCCTCTCCTCAGTCTTCCTACCTGTCTCAACCTCCTTTCCAATTTCCTTTGGTGCACTCCTTATGCTTCCCTCCCCTCCTGAACCTCCCTCCTGAACCTCCCTTCCCTTCCTTAACTACCTGCCAGGTTAAGAAAGTGGGGGTGGCAGTTGTGTGCAGGAGCTGCTGCCTTCAAGATGCCTTGATGACCCCCTCAAAGGATTCGAACCCAGGCCGCCAAGGGTCTTCCCATCAACAGCATTGGTACTTTGACCTCTGCCCTGCCTGTGACCTGGCCCATGTCACGTCGGTTGTCCAGTTCCTGCCAAACACGATGCCGTATGACTTGGGTAACAGTTTCCAGTCCGGCAGTGACTCTCTACTGGAGTTTCTCTAGGCTTGCAGGAAGAGCTGCAGGAGGGGAAGGGGATAGACCAGTCCCTTCACATGGCAAGGTGTCAGGTCAGGTGAAGGCAATTTCAACAGAACATTGTCTTCATCACTAGTACGTCCGATCCATCTTCCTGGCAGATTCTCATCGAGGAACGCCAGCAGAGTGAGCTTCCAGTGAGATGGAGCCGCCCCAGCCCTCATGAAAATCGAAGTGTTCATGTTCATTTGGGAGCTTCCAGTAGCTATATACTGCCCTGGTGGGGTACCCGGCAGTGTCTAAATATCCTGGAAACCCCAGTTCCAAATACTGCCCATCTATGAGACTGCAGCCTTTCATATGTGAACTAGAAGATGATAAGACACTAACATTAATGTTAGTGTTCATAATGTGTGTTTTGGTCATGGATATTTCCTGACATGTGTTCGAGCATATTAATTAATATACTCGAACACATGTCAGGAAATATCCATGACCAAAACACACATCAGAGAGCTAATGAGACTTTGTGACACTCAACTGGCAGAGTGAAGCCAATTACAGGCGATGATATTCTCGTCTTAGTTTTACAAATAATGAAGTAATTAAAGAATTCACAATAGCCAAGACAACCCCATTACAATCTATTGAAGTTGTAACAAATGTGAACTATAAGCTATCTAAAAAATCTTCGCAATGGAAAGTTATATTATTAAACGTAATTCCAACTATTTGGAGCATTGACTAGAACACAACACAACAATGAACCTCATCCTGAGAAAAAAAAAAAACACTGAATGTTCAAACTTCAACACACTCCAAAGACACATTACATGCAGGAGTTTACTAAACATTCATATAATATTTCTCTGAGAAAGACAGGACAAAAAAAAGTTTGACTGTGAAAGCACATCACTGACCACCAAGTAGAAGACAAAAGAAAGTAGAAGACAAACAAAAGTAAAGATAAACGTAGAAGACTAATTTGTCTTCTACTTTTATCTTTACTTTCGTTTGTCTTCTACTTTCGTTTGTCTTCTACATTTATCTTTACTTTCGTTTGTCTTCTACATTTATCTTTACTTTCGTTTGTCTTCTACATTTATCTTTACTTTCGTTTGTCTTATACTTTCCTTTGTCTTCTACATCTATCTTTGCTTTCGTTTGTCTTCTACTTTCCTTTGTCTTCTACGTTTAATTTTACTTTCGTTTGTCTTCTACTTTCTTTAGTCTTTTACTTTAATTTGTCTATAAAACCTATAAAAACTGCCTAAGGAAATAACAGGTAAAGTAGGGAGAAAGACGTTAAATTTTCTTTTAAACAAATTAGAAAGTGTCAGTAAATCATACAAAATACAGGACGAGTGTAGTACAAAGCTGGGACCCACAGGGATATGGTCATCCCACTGTTGTAATTTATCCTCACAGAAGACAGACATAAATACAACCCACAATATTGTGTCATCTTTTTGCAAAAGGTACGAAAATAAGCATTAAAAACTGTCCCGGATGAAAGACAAAAAAATGTATGATCAGACATCAACAAAGTTTCCAGATGGTGACAAAAAACAATGCGATGCTCAGCGGTGACAAACTCCCTTGACGTTGGTATATGGGAAACTGAAAATGGTGAAGGGAGTACAGGATACACGATTCAGTCAGGTCTCATCAAAGAAGAGGAGAGACCAAGCCAAAGTCCTTAGAATTACAATGTCAGAAGATCCAACGTTTAGAGCGCACAACCAATCAATAACACACAGTAGGGCTACATAATGAGAACATCCAGAACAATGAAAGTATCACCAATGAGGGTACTCTTCAAGGCACTGGTGCTATGTGGAATGGATTATAATCATCTTCGCATCCACTTTCAAGGCATATTTGAGACACCACCTCTAAACAATATTCAGAGATCTTATGGTGCCTGCAATCTCTCCTGCAGAGTGCCTGCAGCGACTCAGTGGCACGCTTCAACTTTTCGAACCCCCCTGAAAACATTCAAATTCTTCTCGGTGAACAGGAGACGGATGTTATCTCAGCATAAACACTTGGAAGATACTGGACGGTCAGGATCCAAACCCATGCAATGTAATTACAATATACTGGAGTTAAGAGATACGGTGGAAAGTTAAAAATACATGAAAAGTCTAGGCGTCGAGGGAGCACAACAGAGGGAAGCACAATAAAGGAGAGCACAACAGAGAATACAACAGGGCAGCACAACAGAGGGGAGCACAAGTAAGAGGAAGTGTACAACAGACAGGAGTACAATAGAGGAGAGTACTACCTCCGTGGGAGAAGTACCATTTCTTATGGCGTTACAGAATTAGTCTGGACGTGATGACTGAGCCTGAACGTGATGACTGAACCTGGACGTGATGACTGAACCTGGACGTGATGACTGAACCTGGACGTGATGACTGAACCTGGACGTGATGACTAAACCTGGACGTGATGACTAAACCTGGACGTGATAACTGAGCCTGGACGTGATGACTGAACCTGGACGTAATGACTGAACCTGGACGTGATGACTGAACCTGGACGTGATGACTGAACCTGGACGTGATGACTGAGCCTGGACGTGATGACTGAACCTGGACGTGATGACTAAACCTGGACGTGATGACTGAACCTGGACGTGATGACTGAACCTGGACGTGATGACTGAACCTGGACGTGATGACTAAACCTGGACGTGATGACTAAACCTGGACGTGATAACTGAGCCTGGACGTGATGACTGAACCTGGACGTAATGACTGAACCTGGACGTGATGACTGAACCTGGACGTGATGACCGAGCCTGGACGTAATGACTGAGCCTGGACGTGATGACTGAGCCTGTGGCCGCTAGAGACAAACAGCCCAACAGAAGAGGCCATCACCAGGAGAGGTGGGAGAGGCCGGCCTGTGAGGGTACAAGAGCCCTTGACAGGGAAGGTGGACTGAGGGGGAGGACAACAGATCCTTAACTGTTCACCCAGGAGAAGATGGCGACGTGGTGAGTGGTGGTGGTCCAGGTAGTGGAACTATAGTGAGGTGAGCTGTGTAAAAGGAAGAGCTGCTAACGTGAGCTGGAACACCTGCTAACATGAGCTGGAACACCTGCTAACATGAGCTGGAACACCTGCTAACATGAGCTGGAACACCAGCTAACATGAGCTGGAACACCTGCTAACGTGAGCTGGAACACCTGCTAACATGAGCTGGAACACCAGCTAACATGAGCTGGAACACCTGCTAACATGAGCTGGAACACCAGCTAACATGAGCTGGAACACCTGCTAACATGAGCTGGAACACCAGCTAACATGAGCTGGAACACCTGCTAACATGAGCTGGAACACCAGCTAACATGAGCTGGAACACACCGAAGTCCTCCACAGATATTCTTGATTCTCTCCCTGTCTTCCTTCCTCCCTTGGCTATACCTCCCTTCCTGACCCCTCCTACCTATCTCCCTGCCCTTCCCTAACCCCCAACCCACTCTCCCATACCTTCCTCCCTGCCCTCTTCTCTACCTTACTCCCTGCTGTCCTCCCTGCCCCCCACCCTAGCATCCCCCTCCATGGCTCCCTCCACATCCCTATCTCCCTCCCTACCTTCTTTCCCCGTCCTGCCTTTCCTCCCTGATCCCCCATCTATTATTCCCCTCCGCGTCCTTCATTTTTCCCTTCTTATTCCCTCCTCCCTCCCTCCCTCCCTATCCCATTTAGTCTGCTGTAATCCCCCCTTACCTCTCCGTCTTACCCTCTCCTGGCTCCTCCCCTCGCGCGCTCCCCTCAACACGTGTTTACCCTCCTACTCTTCTCCATTCTCCTACCCTCTCTTACCTTCTTCACATGAACCTACCTATCTATTTCCCCTCTTGGTCCTGTCTATAACAACCTTAGGGCGGTTGTCCTGTCTAAGTGCAAGCGATGTGTCTCAATGTAATTCCCTGTCAAATTTTGATGGTAATTATCTGTCAACGATTTTGGACGTAATTCCCTGTCAAGTTTTGATGGTAATTATCTGTCAACGATTTTGGACGTAATTCCCTGTCAAGTTTTGATGGTAATTATCTGTCAGCGATTTTGGACGTAATTCCCTGTCAAGTTTTGATGGTAATTATCTGTCAACGATTTTGGACGTAATTCCCTGTCAAGTTTTGATGGTAATTATCTGTCAGCGATTTTGGACGTAATTCCCTGTCAGATTTTTTAACGTAATTCAGATTTTGAACGTAATTCCTTGTCAGTTATCGAACGAAATTCTGTCAGATTCTCTCATCTTGTGGGGTTCCAAGCTTGCCATCCATGATTCCTGGAAAATCAATTACGGCTCTAGTCATGGGTAGTGGTAATTACCTACGTGTAGTTACCTAAGTGTAGTTAAAGGGTGAGAGCTACACTCGTAGAGTCCCGTCTTCCCAGTACTCTTTGTCATGTTCACTCTTTGAAACTACTGACGGTTTTGGCCTCCACCACCTTCTCACTTAGCTTGTTCCAACCGTCTACCACTCTGTTTGCAGAAGTGAACTTTCTAATGTTTATTGGGTAGTTTTGTTTCCTTAGTTTCCCCCTGTGACCTCTTGTTCTTGACGCTGTAGTTGGTGGTGGTGGTTGGAGTGGCGGTTTTCTCCCTGCTACCACAGACGTGGCCACACATTTACAATGCTAACCAGCATATATACATTTTCTTCTGATCTCCATGGACAAGGTTAGAGATCTGTTAAACGTATACTTCAGGGATTTATTGAAAAATCAACCACAGGTTATTGTAGTGCTTTTAAAATGCTTATCTAACCTATGTACATAGGTACACATATTTACATCTGTCCTACATAAATTGTTCGAGTTGTCTTTTTACATAGTGTCATTAATGTCCGTTTACAAAGGTTAAATGCAGTTCTGACGAGCTTCTACATACCCTGTATACACATATGCATATATACATACATACACTTATATATGCATGTGTATATCTGTATATTATTATATATATATAATAATATATTGTTAAGAAAATTTCCCCTGGAATCATTCTATGGTTTAGATATCTTGTTGATATTTTGTGTATATGACCTACAAATGTAAATCCAGACGAATTTGTAGCTAAACTTAATGATTAAGTCACCTCTATAAAATTGACTATGGAGACTGAAATTGATAAATGTTTGCCATTCATAGTTTGCCATATACTTATTCACGGGGAGGATTTTTCACTAAAGTTTAGTGTGTACAAAAAGTCTACGAATAATTTATCTTATGTTATTTAACCCTATAATTTCCATTTCAAAATGATCTATTTATTAGTTTTTTACACTTTTCAAACTGTTACATTATGGCGGCTAAATTAACGAGAGCAAACAGAACAGAACTGGTCTTTTTGTACGCCAATAATGGTGCCACTTCACGTTCAGTTGCAGATACATTCAGTGCTGAACACTCCACAAGATTACCAGTCAAGGACTTTTCTCGTTTCAAGGAAACGGGAAGCGTCTGTGTACGTTAGGGAGCCGGTCGGCCGAGCGGACAACACACTGGACTTGTGATCCTGTGGTCCCGGGTTCAATCCCTGGCGCCGGCGAGAAACATTGGGTAGAGTTTCTTTTACACTATACCCCTGTTGCCTAGCAATAAAATAGGTACCTGGGTGTTAGTCAGCTGTCACGGGCTGCTTCCTGGGGGTGGAGGCCTGGTCGAGGACTGGACCGCGGGGACACTAAAGCCCCGAAATCATCTCAAGATAACCTCATCTCAAGATAGCCCAGGAAGTGGTCGAAGGCGGCCTTCTGCTGCCCCCGAAACATCTATGGGGCCAGACTTTTGAGTCACCCAGGGGTTAGATTCACCAAGAAGTTAAGCAAACACTTACGAACCTGTACATCTTTTCTCAATCTTTGGCGGCTTTGTTCACAATTATTAGACAGTTAATGAACTCCGAAGCACCAGGAGGCTGTTTATAACAATAACAACAGTTGATTGGGAAGTTTTCATGTTTGTAAAGTGTTTAATAAATGTAACCAAAGCCGTCAAAGATTGAGGAAAGATGTACACGTTCGTAGGTACTTGCGTAACTGCTTCGTGAATCTGGCCCCTGGTGTATATATGCATGAAAGGATCAACAACACTGATCACACTGTAACACCGCTCTATTGTAACACCACCCTAAAATGTACCACTATAATGGAACACTAAACTATCCTGAGTAACACTTCCTCATCGGTTGCCCTTGATAACACTGTTATGAGCTGACATATGATGGTTACACCGGAACCAAATTAAGGTACACTGCCAATAAGGAAATGCTAACACAAAGATTAAATACGCTGCCACCATCTGCCTTTGACCATTGAAATTATATCAAGCAACGAGGCAAGAAACATTGCTTGACTTGGAGAGTACTTTCTATGACTGTCATTAATTATGTAAACGGTTGTCAGCCACTATATCCAAAAGGCTAAGAGGATTCAACAATTGACACAGACGGGAAATTTAACGAGTTTATTGAGACCAAAATTATGTCAATCACCAATTATAAATGCTACTCTAACACTGGCAAAAAGTTAAGAAATTTGGACATGAACAAAAACTCAGAGATCACACACATTACCTTAAGCTATCTGTCTCTCCCTGGCTGAGATGTTCTTCACAGACCCGCTCTCGATCCCGGTGTACCGCCCTCTGCCTTTCCTATGTTCCTACAGGCCCTCTATATACAACCCCCCACAGGGGGGAGGGGGAGATCTGCTGTTGCTACCCACCAAAAGTGTACAAACACTTAAGAAATATTTCAAAAAGCTTGTTTGACATTCACCATACACTCTTCAAGAGAGGAGTTATTAATTACATGTGACTGATCTCTGACCTGGCCAAAAGGGGGAGATCCAGGGATGTTTACACATAAGAATCTGGAGTCTAATTTCCTTGCATGAAATATTACATACTTGAAACTATGCTGACTAAGACTAACCCAGGAATTTTTAATCAATATACAAGATAAACCGGAGGTCATCTGGGCTGACCTCTTGGAGAAGGCTTCCCTGGGTGTGAACTCTAAGGGTGGTGAGGTCCTGGGTGTTACAACACAAAAACGTGTGTGTGTGTAACTAGCTGCTTCACAAGATTGTTATTTATTTAGCTGAACGAACTATGAGGTTCAGTTTCATAACCCATTATGTGCCTCTGTAACCCTTTCCACCACTCCACACGGAATGGGTACGGGGTGCATTGTAAATTACTAAACTATAGCTGCATGGCTGTCTGTCCCATTTGTATTTCTTCAGTCCGGTGTGATTACTTCAGCTGCTGCTCTATGTCATATACCTACCTGTTTAGATTACATTTTCTCCGTTGCCTCCTTGAAGCGTTTCTTATTCTCTCTCTTCTAGTGTCGTCTGCGTTTTCTAATTTGATATTAATTTGGATCTTCAAAAAACATATTTTAAGCAGAATTTGTTTGCTCATGCAGTCAATTTTCCTATTTCTTGTTCGGGAGCTTGTGTACCAAAGTTGGGATCCCGTTGGTGTTTGTGAGTGATAGATTTTCTTGATCTAGTTAGGTAATGTCACTGTCCCCTGTCCAGGGAGCTGGTCGCCCGAGCGGACAGCACGCTGGACTTGTGATCCTGTGGTCCTGGGTTCAATCCCAGGCGCTGGCGAGAAACAATGGGCAGAGTTTCTTTCACCCCTATGCCCCTGTTACCTAGCAGTAAAATAGGTACCTGGGTGTTAGTCAGCTGTCACGGGCTGCTTCCTGGGGGTGGAGGCCTGGTCGAGGACCGGGCCGCGGGGACACTAAAGCCCCGAAATCATCTCAAGATAACCTCAAGATAACCTCCCCGGGCGGTGGTGTCCTGTAGTCTGATGGACAACAATCGGGTCCTCCATCCTGCATGGTACTGTATACCAAATGGTGCTTCAGGCTCTTGAGTGAGCGGCCATTCACGTCTTATTGTTCTTAAGTAGGCCTGGGCTTTTAGTGACTCCTGCCAGTGTCTCTTGGAAGATGAAAACAATCTTGTTGTTGAAGATCTTGACTGCTAGAGATGCTGTTGGAGATTGTATTCAAGTGTCATGTTCCAGGTACATTGCTTCTTCTATCCATCATTGATCGTGTTTGTCGACTATTCCCTTCTAGCCCATCCCCGCTCCTACATATTTATTGTATGCAACCCTATTCATTCTATATTTTGAATGGTGAAGTGAATTTACTGGACGTAATTGGCATAGTAGAGGGCATGTAAGTTCTCGGTGGATAAGTCATAAGTCTGTGTCTGTGTCCTACTGTGTTAGGAGTTTGTGGTGGTTCTAGAGCATGATTTTTACTTACTGAAAATGATGATATTCTCACTCACCCGCTACGCCACTGACGTAGCGGGTGAGAGCTGGCCGATTGATTTGATGATTGTTGTCACCACAGGCGGCTAGTTTATTGTGCACCCCATACTCATCCTGTGAGCGGTAGCGCAAGAAGGATTACAGACGGCACAAAGGGTCTTAATCAGACCTCAACGGAGATTATTACATTAACAATATCATCTATCCTTCACACCTTATAATTATAATGTCAGCCAGTTACAGAGAATGTTCTATACTTGGTCATGACAAGCTTTTCTATCATGATGTTGAATTGTTTCGGATTAAACACTATGCTACGTAGTGTCCCATTTCCCGTGGTCTTAATAGGGGTGAATGGTCTCCTTGGCATTTATGTCTATGGGATCAGGACATACTTAAGCTACCCACCTACCCTGGTGTCTTGAACCCACCCAACCACCCCTGGCATAGTGGAAACCCCAGGCGTAATGAACCCACCCAGGCGTAGTGAACCCACCCAGGCGTCGTGGGCCAACCAACCTACCCAGGCGTCGAGGGAGCCCACCCTCCACCCTCCTCCCCGGCGTCGGTAATGCGTCCCTTCATATTTACGACAGGATATTTTTCATCTGAGAAGACCAAATGACCTTTCCCACTCGCCATATTCTTCAGCTAATATATTCTCTGCTGCCAAGGGAAGGCCCTCGCCAAGTGTGGGGAAAACGAGGGATAGGAAGGAGGGATAGGTTGGGGGTGGTGTGGGGGGGGGGGATGGGGCGGGGAGTGGCCCCGTAGGGAGCGCTGGCGGTGAAACAAAGGCTCCTTACCTTAGTTTCCCACCTAAACGACGAGGAAGATTTGCGGCCCGCCACCGGCCCCCTCGCGTTACTTATTCCCTTATTACCCCGGTGTTGCGAGCTCGCTCAGGTGCCCCCTGTGTCAAGGTATCGACTGATAGTGCTCACAGCCTCCCCAGGCAATCCCCCTTCTCCCCAGGCACTCCCTCTTCTCCCCCAGCACTCCCCCTTCTCCCCAGGCACCGGCCCCCCTCCATCTCTCCCCAGCTCCTCCCCTCTCGCATCACACCTCATTAACCTCCTCCCCTTAGTTAATCCTCGTTACACCGCTTCACTCCTCAGCTCAATCCCATCCCACTCCTCACAACACCGTTTTGATTTCTTCGCGCCAAACCCTTATAACACCAGAACCCCCAACGCCCCTGCCCCCACCCTTTTCTACTTGGCATAGCAATGCCCTCATCCTATTCCATCTGGCTCAGCCAAGCCCCTCACCCAATTCGACCCGACCTAGACAAGCCGCACCCTATTCCATCTGGCCTAGACAAGTCCCCTGCCCTATTCCACCTAGCCTAAACATGCTCCAATCTTAGTTCGTTTCGTTCCAACTACTAGTTTTGCCCGATCCCCCCCCTCCTCCTTTCGCTTCTGGAACACCATAATCCGATGAATGGCGGGCGAAGAGTTCGTTGGGCAACGAACTCCTCGCCCCTCCGGGTCTGACTCTTCCTAATGGCGAGCTGAGACGAGATTTTAAACCTACTCCTCCCACCCATCGCACTATACTCACACCAAACCCTCTTGCCCCCCCCCCAAAAAAAAACCTCCCTCGATCCCCCACCCCCGCCCCAACCCCCCAGTCCCACTATCCTCCCTACCCCCCCTCTCGCCACCACCTATCCCTAGACTTGCGATGCTCTTTGGCTTCCTGCTTTTTCTCGACTCACTAACTTTGGCCCCTATTCCTTCAGAGCCCTTCCGTGACCCTGGAAGCTTTCACTAGAGGTCCTCACACACCCCAACCTCTTCCCTATGGCCCATGCTTCCCTATGGCCCATGGCCCTGGCTGGTGCTTACGTTATGGCCCTCCTGCGGTGCCCAGCTGACGCCCGGCCACACAAAATAGCAGGCATTCATATTTTTTCCCCTTAGACTGGGAAAGAGTATATTGTTGGCCTGTTGAGAGGTGAATTATAGATGAAACTGATCAGCCCGGCAGCTTCTGTTGCTCTTTCTCTTCTCTTCCCGCACCCTAGAGTGTGGCTCTCTCTCCTCCCTCCACACCCTAGAGTGTGGCTCTCTCTCCTCCCTCCACACCCTAGAGTGTGGCTCTCTCTCCTCCCTCCACACCCTAGAGTGTGGCTCTCTTTCCTCCCTCCACACCCTAGAGTGTGGCTCTCTCTCCTCCCTCCACACCCTAGAGTGTGGATCTCTCTCCTCCCTCCACACCCTAGAGTGTGGATCTCTCTCCTCCCTCCACACCCTAGAGTGTGGCTCTCTCTCCTCCCTCCACACCCTAGAGTGTGGCTCTCTCTCCTCCCTCCACACCCTAGAGTGTGGATCTCTCTTCTCCCTCCACACCCTAGAGTGTGGCTCTCTCTCCTCCCTCCACACCCTAGAGTGTGGATCTCTCTTCTCCCTCCACACCCTAGAGTGTGGATCTCTCTCCTCCCTCCACACCCTAGAGTGTGGCTCTCTCTCCTCCCTCCACACCCTAGAGTGTGGCTCTCTCTTCTCCCTCCACACCCTAGAGTGTGGCTCTCTCTCCTCCCTCCACACCCTAGAGTGTGGCTCTCTCTCCTCCCTCCACACCCTAGAGTGTGGCTCTCTCTTCTCCCTCCACACTGTAACGTATCGGAAATTAAAAGAAAATAAGAAGAAAAGGAATGGAGAAAACTCCTAGGGTGAGGGAGGTAGAGAGATGGAAGGGGTGAGGAAGAGTGGTCAGGAGAAACGGAAAGTTTGTACATGAGAGGGAGATGGGAGGAGAAGGAAAGAGGTAGAAAGGAGGAAAGTGTTAGAAAGTACAGTAGAAGAGTAGAAAGAAGTAAAGAAAATGCTGCCACCATCCATTCAATAGTTATCTTGAGATGACTTTGGGGCTTAGTGTCCCCGCGGCCCGGTCCTCGACCAGGCCTCCACCCCCAGGAAGCAGCCCGTGACAGCTGACTAACTCCCAGGTACCTATTTAATGCTAGGTAACAGAGGCATCAGGGTGAAAGAAACTCTGCCCATTGTTTCTCACCGGCGCCCGAGATCGAACCCGGGACCACAGGATCACGCGTCCAGTGTTCTGTCTGCTCAGCCACCGGCTCCCTCAAGTTAGCTATAAGACAAGGAATGGAACATGTCTGCACATCATTATCTGATGTTAACACGTACTAACTGTAAGCTTGTACACTTCAGGGAGCTCTCCATTTTAGCTTTCATTATATCATAGGAAATCCATGATCTAGGGATCACAATTAAAGGTAATTTAAAAATGTAATCAATTATATACTTGCCATTGAATATTCACTCATATGGGTATCATAATTCAACCATATCACCTGATATTCGAATGTCAACATTATTACTCAATTGGAATCACCACACAAGAAATTGAGAGCAACTACGGCTGACGTCCCCCTGAACATCACACAACGTCCCCCTGAACATCACACAACAACTTAGATGGAAAACACAGTATATGACAACCTTACAGTTCACCACCCGGCTTGGGACAGGCCTAGTCTGGCTGTGACAACCTCTCTCCACAAGAGATCTATGTATCACTGTCTTGCTCTGTGTCTTAAATGTACAGTTCCACGGGTATTTATGAGGGGAACCGGGAATTAAGCTCCGACTACCAGGAGATTAGCCTCTGGCTATCTTTCTACCACACCTATACAGCGGCTTGTTTGATGGGAACAACATAGCCAGCCGTCTGCAATTAACAGCTTAGCAGAAGCGAGGTCACCACACACGACCTGACCTCTTATCACCTGACCTCTACTCACCATGTGAACAAGTATCGAAAGGTGTGACTATAAATTGCTAAGGCCCGACACCCTGGCGCCACCAATATCCTGTGTGACGTGACTCTTTGGTTTATGTAAAATATTAAATAAACCCATTTATGGTGTAACAACAAACACCCCTAGGGTGTGGCTCGCTCTCCTCCCTCCACACCCTAGGGTGTGGCTCGCTCTCCTCCCTCCACACCCTAGGGTGTGGCTCGCTCTCCTCCCTCCACACCCTAGGGTGTGGCTCGCTCTCCTCCCTCCACACCCTAGGGTGTGGCTCGCTCTCTCCTCCCTCCACACCCTAGAGTGTGGCTCGCTCTCTCCTCCCTCCACACCCTAGAGTGTGGCTCGCTCTCTCCTCCCTCCACATCATGGAGTGTGGTTCTGCCTCACCTCACATGAGCCAGCCTCTCTTTCCACTCCTACCTTTAGTAATACGACCCTGAGGCTGGTGTCCCTGCATCGGGCGAGTTCCCGGATGCCTCGCCTTGCCGCCCAACGCCCGCTTGTTCCTGGTTCTGTCCCTCTTCCAACCTTTATAACCAAAATTCGCCCCAAAAGCCTACTTGAGGCACCTTCCTTAGGAACTAAAAACATTGTGAGTGCCGTCTATCTTACCTGGAGAAGGTTTCGAGAGTTTTTCTATTCCCCGAGCCCAGCCTGGGGCCAGGCTCGAGTTGTAATTACTTGGTGCAACAGGCTGTTGCTTGGAGCAGCCCGCAAGCCCATATATCCACCACAGCCCAGTTGATTTGGCACTTTTTGCAAGAACTTGTCTAATTGATTCTTGAAGAAGTCCACCTTTGTTCTGGCAATATTTTGAATGCTTGCTGGGAGAGTATTGAACAGCTGTGGACCTCTGGTATTTACTGCTCTCTGAATGTGCCAATGGCACCTCTACTCTTCATTGGTTGTATTCTGCATTTCCTTCCGTATCTTTCGCTCCAGTATATTTTTATTCAACTCTGTAACTTTGGGACCTGGCCCTCTAGTATCTTCCAAGTATAGTATATCGTGAGAGCTTTGGGACGGTCCCAGTAATTGAGGTGGCTTATCGTGTCTGTGTGCCGTATATGTTCTCTGTACTCCCTCTATTTCAGAAATCGCTCCTGCTCTTAACAGGGGAAGTGAGTACCGAGCCTTACTCAATACGGGACAGCAGCAGTGATTTAAATAGTATTAACATTGCTGTGGGGTCAGTGAATTTGAACGTTCTCATAATCCATCCTATCGTTTTTCTACCTGATGGTATGTTTACTTGGTTATGTTCCGACACGTTAGGTCGTCACGCATGGTAATTCCTAGATCTTTTACATGTTGTTTCTCGTGTATGATTAAGTCTGTCTCTTATACCTCGTGTTTAAGTTCCTTATTTCTGCCATACCTAAGTATATGAAACTTATCACTGTTAAACATCATGTTATTTTTCGTCGCTCAGTCGCCGACTTTATTAATATCGGCTTGTAGTTTTTCAGTGTCTTCTACAGAGAATATTATCATGCCAATTTTTGCATCATATTATTAGATGGGATAAATGACTCCTGAGGCCGGCGAGGTCTGTGTTTAGACGGCGATCGTAACAGTGGGCCTCTGGGAACCTTCTGGGTATGTGGGCTGTGTGTCCAATGGCTATGTGGGCTGTGTGTCCAATGGCTATGTGGGGTGTTGGAAGACCTCTGGCTGTGTGAGCTGTTGGAAGACCTCTGGCTGTGTGGGCTGTTGGAAGACCTCTGGCTGAGTGGGCTGTTGGAAGACCTCTGGCTGTGTGGGCTGTTGGAAGACCTCTGGCTGTGTGGGCTGCTGGAAGACCTCTGACTGTGTGGGGTGTTGGAAGACCTCTGGCTGTGTGAGCTGTTGGAAGACCTCTGGCTGTGTGGGCTGCTGGAAGACCTCTGGCTGTGTGGGCTGCTGGAAGACCTCTGGCTGTGTGGGCTGCTGGAAGACCTCTGGCTGTGTGGGCTGCTGGAAGACCTCTGGCTGTGTGGGCTGTTGGAAGACCTCTGGCTGTGTGGGCTGCTGGAAGACCTCTGGCTGTGTGGGCTGCTGGAAGACCTCTGGCTGTGTGGGCTGCTGGAAGACCTCTGGCTGTGTGGGCTGTTGGAAGACCTCTGGCTGTGTGGGCTGTTGGAAGACCTCTGGCTGTGTGGGCTGCTGGAAGACCTCTGGCTGTGTGGGCTGCTGGAAGACCTCTGGAATCCTATGGTCGTTGACTGATCTCATCCGTATAGCTCTTGAATTTCAAAATGTATACCTTTTGGTCTAGTGCGCTTTCTCATTCCCATACTGGACATGAACAAGGACACAAACTATAGTATAGTATCATCCTTTGCAGATGACACTAGGATTTTTATAAAAGTAGAAACGGCAGAGAATAATTGTAAACATACAATCTGATGTAAATCAGAGAGATTCATCATCAGATAATTGTAAACCTACAATCTGATGTAAATCAGAGAGATTCATCATCAGATAATTGTAAACATACAATCTGATGTAAATCAGAGAGATTCATCATCAGATTTCAGAAATTGAACATCGTGCTGTACAAAACAACACGATGTTCAATGAAAACAAGTTCCAGCTCCTGCGCTATGGCAAGAAGGAATATCGTGGTCTCCGCTGTTTAAGGTGCTGGTTAGTTTCCCAACATCAAGAAAACGGTCAAATAAAAGTGTCCTATCCTAGCCTATCAGAGGCCCCAAAACAGAAAACGGGACAGTACGTCACTTTCGCGAGCCGCTTCCATTTTTCTAGAACGACATCTTTTTGGCCTCATGTAACGCACACGATCGACATGCGATATTATTTGTAAGAGGACAGGTTGAGTTTTGAAGTATACAGCACATCAAATAGCAATGGATAGCACCACTCACGCCAGGATCCCAGACACGAGTACTTGTACTCAGTTCAGCAGGAACCTTCGTAGTACACTGGCGGGGAACCAGATGTTCCCAGATATTCCATTTAACCGCCGGTTACAATGAAAGGTTAAGTGACGTCATACGAGTGAGGGAGCTGCAGGTCTGACAAGTCAACAACGGCTTCCTCTCCTTCACACTCACTCTCTCACAACTTTTTTGACACAAAATATATACAAATACAAGAAAAATACATTTTAGCAACGTAACCTAACACAGGCAAGCATGTACACTAGTAAACAATTCACAAACATCATGTGCCTGAACAATCCAAGAAACATATACAATATAATATCCCAGACATATACATAAATCTATTATTTTACAGACATATTTTTGTGGAATAATATTAATTATTCCACAAAACACAGAACTAAAACAAACAGTAATACATGTGTGACGTTTGCTACTGTTTGGCATGCATCTTCCCATCTTCCAAGAGTCTTCTTCCCTCTGTACATATGTACAAGTATCAAAAATTTACTTGATTACACTTAAAAGGAGGCAAGAAGCCTAAAATTTTAAATTATTTCAGATTTAAGTTTTGGAGTCTAGGAGTCAGAGCCTAAGTCTTTTGTACATATATGGTGGATCACACAGACCCGAGGAGAAATTTTCCAACCGAGATTCGCTCAGAAGCAGCGACACTGAAATTCCCAGATGTAAGAGAGATAATTGGTTACATGTTACCAATGAGGAAGTATGATTAAGGCCGTGACTAATGAGGAAGCGACCTAAGATCGTGTGACGTGTCAGTGGCACCAGAGTAGGCAGTGACGCCTTGGGTAGGCGTCAGTGCACCTTGTACCGTCGAGCCAGGAGGATGTGCTGATTTGCAGTTCCAACAAATTGAGGATTTACCTAAGGTTATAACGTCTTAATTGGATATACTGAAGAATAACCTTCGGAGAGACACCGGAAAGCTTTCTGGGGAAGTTTTGAGGAGGAGATCTGCAGATTTTAGACAAGAGCAATTCGAATTCATTGTGATTATTTATGTGTGCTGGGAGACTGGGCTGAGTGACGGCTTCTCGCAGGATTTCCCCTCCTCTGTGAAGCCGGGCGAGAAAAGGGTGCAGTCCTGGTCATCGTTCAACGGCAGCAGGCAAGCACAGATGAGCAGTGTGGGACACCCAGTGGCAGTACTGCTGCCCAGAACACTTTAGTGACGCATGGAGTCAGCAGGAGTCTGGGACACCTGTAACTCTAGGAACGGCCTGAAGCTGCGAGCAAACTCCAGGTGGGAGGAGTGAGTATGAGGTGAAGAGTGCTGTATAGAGTCACCTGGCCTTCGTGACTCTAGGTGAGGAAGAGTCACCTGGCCTTCGTGACTCTAGGTGAGGAAGAGTCACCTGGCCTTCGTGACTCTAGGTGAGGAAGAGTCACCTGGCCTTCGTGACTCTAGGTGAGGAAGAGTCACCTGGCCTTCGTGACTCTAGGTGAGGAAGAGTCACCTGGCCTTCGTGACTCTAGGTGAGGAAGAGTCACCTGGCCTTCGTGACTCTAGGTGAGGAAGAGTCACCTGGCCTTCGTGACTCTAGGTGAGGAAGAGTCACCTGGCCTTCGTGACTCTAGGTGAGGAAGAGTCACCTGGCCTTCGTGACTCTAGGTGAGGAAGAGTCACCTGGCCTTCGTGACTCTAGGTGAGGAAGAGTCACCTGGCCTTCGTGACTCTAGGTGAGGAAGAGTCACCTGGCCTTCGTGACTCTAGGTGAGGAAGAGTCACCTGGCCTTCGTGACTCTAGGTGAGGAAGAGTCACCTGGCCTTCGTGACTCTAGGTGAGGAAGAGTCACCTGGCCTTCGTGACTCTAGGTGAGGAAGAGTCACCTGGCCTTCGTGACTCTAGGTGAGGAAGAGTCACCTGGCCTTCGTGACTCTAGGTGAGGAAGAGTCACCTGGCCTTCGTGACTCTAGGTGAGGAAGAGTCACCTGGCCTTCGTGACTCTAGGTGAGGAAGAGTCACCTGGCCTTCGTGACTCTAGGTGAGGAAGAGTCACCTGGCCTTCGTGACTCTAGGTGAGGAAGAGTCACCTGGCCTTCGTGACTCTAGGTGAGGAAGAGTCACCTGGCCTTCGTGACTCTAGGTGAGGAAGAGTCACCTGGCCTTCGTGACTCTAGGTGAGGAAGAGTCACCTGGCCTTCGTGACTCTAGGTGAGGAAGAGTCACCTGGCCTTCGTGACTCTAGGTGAGGAAGAGTCACCTGGCCTTCGTGACTCTAGGTGAGGAAGAGTCACCTGGCCTTCGTGACTCTAGGTGAGGAAGAGTCACCTGGCCTTCGTGACTCTAGGTGAGGAAGAGTCACCTGGCCTTCGTGACTCTAGGTGAGGAAGAGTCACCTGGCCTTCGTGACTCTAGGTGAGGAAGAGTCACCTGGCCTTCGTGACTCTAGGTGAGGAAGAGTCACCTGGCCTTCGTGACTCTAGGTGAGGAAGAGTCACCTGGCCTTCGTGACTCTAGGTGAGGAAGAGTCACCTGGCCTTCGTGACTCTAGGTGAGGAAGAGTCACCTGGCCTTCGTGACTCTAGGTGAGGAAGAGTCACCTGGCCTTCGTGACTCTAGGTGAGGAAGAGTCACCTGGCCTTCGTGACTCTAGGTGAGGAAGAGTCACCTGGCCTTCGTGACTCTAGGTGAGGAAGAGTCACCTGGCCTTCGTGACTCTAGGTGAGGAAGAGTCACCTGGCCTTCGTGACTCTAGGTGAGGAAGAGTCACCTGGCCTTCGTGACTCTAGGTGAGGAAATCACCTGGCCTTCGTGACTCTAGGTGAGGAAGTCACGAAGTTAGTGATGTGAGGAGTGAGGACGTTGTGATGTACTCGCCTATTTGTGCTAGTGGGGGATGAGCTCTGACTCTTTGGTCCCGCCTGTCAATCAACAGGTGTACAAATTCCAGAGCCTATTGGGCTCTATCATATCTACACTTGACACTGTGTATGGAGTCAGCCTCCACCACATCACTGCCTAATGCATTCAACCTGTTAACTACTCTGACACAAAAAAAAGTTCTTTCGAATATCTCTGTGGCTCATTTGGGCACTCAGTTTCCACCTGTGTCCCCTAGTGTGTGTGCCTCTTATGTTAAATACCCTGTCTTTATCAACTCTATCAATTCCTTTGAGAATCTTGAATGTGGTGATCATATCCCCCCCTAACTCTTCTGTCTTCCAACGAAGTGAGGTTTAATTCCCGTAGCCTCTCTTCGTAGCTCATACCTCTCAGCTCGGGTACTAGTCTGGTGGCAAACCTTTGAACCTTTTCCAGTTTGGTCTTATCCTTGACTAGATATGGACTCCATGCTGGGGCTGCATACTCCAGAATTGGCCCGACATGTGTAGTATACAAAGTTCTGAATTATTCCTTACACAAGTTTCTGAATGCCATTCTTATGTTGGCCAGCCTGGCATATGCCGCTGATGTTATCCTCTTGATATGGGCTGCAGGGGATAGGTCTGGCGTGATATCAACCCCCCAAGTCTGTCTGTCTCTGACTCTTGAAGAATTTCATCTTCCAAATAATACCTTGTATCTGGCCTCCAGCTCCCAACACCTATCTTCATTACATTACATTTGCTTGGGTTAAACTCTAAACCATTTGTTCCACCATTCCTTCAATTTGTCTAGGTCTTCTTGAAGCCTTAAGCAGTCCTCCTCTGTCTTAATCCTTCTCACAATTTTGGCATCGTCAGCAAAACATTGAGAGAAATGAGTCTATACCCTCCGGGAGATCATTTACGTATATCAGAAACAGGATAGGACAGAATACAGAGCACTTTAGGACTCCACTGGTGACTTCACGCCAATCTGAGGTCTCACCAATCACTGTAACTCTCTGCTTCCTATTGGTTAGGTACTCCCTTATCCACTGGAGCACCTTACCAGCTATACTTGCCTGTCTCTCCAGCTTATGTACCAGCCTCTTATGCGGTACTGTGTCAAAGGCTTTCCGACAATCCAAGAAAATTCAGTCCGCCCAGCCTTCTCTTTCTTGCTTAATCTTTGTCAACTGGTCGTAGAATTCTATTAAGCCCGTAAGGCAAGATTTACCCTCCCTGAACCCATGTTGGCGATTTGTCACGAAATCCCTTCTCTCCAGATGTGTTACTAGATTTTTTCTAACTATCTTCTCCATCACCTTGCATGTTATACAAGTCAAGGACACTGGCCTGTAGTTCAGTGCCTCTTGTCTGTCACCCTTATTGTATATTGAGACCACATTCGCCGTCTTCCATATTTCTGGTAGGTCTCCCGTCTCCAGTGACTTACTATACACTATGGAGAGTGGCAAGCAAAGTTCCTCTGCACGCTCTTTCAGTGCCCATGGTGAGATCCCGTCTGGACCAACAGCCTTTCTCACATCCAGATCCAACAGGTGTCTCTTGACCTCATCTCTCGTAATTTCGAACCCTTCCAAGGCCAACTGGTTTAATTCCCCCCCTCTCTAGTAGCGCAGTGACCTCACCTTGTTCTATTGTGAAGACCTCCTGGAACCTCTTGTTGAGTTTTTCACACACCTTTTTATCATTCTCTGTATACCTGTCCTCGCCTGTTATAAGTTTCATTACCTGTTCTTTCACTGTTGTTTTCCTCCTGATGTGACTGTGGAGTAGCTTTGGTTCGGTCTTGGCATTGCTTGCTTTATCATTTTCATAATTTTTCTCTGCTTCCCTTCTCACCCTGACGTACTCATTCCTGGTTCTCTGGTATCTCTCTCTGCTTTCTGGTGTTCTGTTATCTCGGAAGTTCCTCCACGCCCTTTTGTTCAGTTCCTTTGCTTCCATACATGCTCCTTTAAACCATGGATTCTTCTTTTGCTTCTTGGATTTTTCCCTTTGGGCCGGGATGAACCTGTTTACTGCCTCCTGACACTTTTGGGTGACATAGTCCATCATGTCTTGTACAGGCGTAGCTCTGAGGTCTGTGTCTCACGGTATTTCCCTTACGAAACTTCTCATCTCCTCATAATTCCCCTTTCGGTATACCAGCCTTTTGTTTCCTAGTTCTTTTTTGGGGGAGATAACTCCTAGCTGTACCAGGTGCTGTGACACAGCTGCCGGTATAGAGACAACCTTCAGTGACCGTGTGAGGGTGAGGCGAGCCGTAAATTAATTCCCGAAGGACAAAAACATCAACCATTGCAATGCTACGTACCTTGAGTATACCTTGAGTTGGTTTCGGGGCTTAGCGTCCCCGCGGCCCGGTCATCGCCCAGGCCTCCTCGTTGCTGGACTGATCAACCAGGCTGTTGGACGCGGCCTGATGTATGAATCACATCTTGTTTGATCAGGTATCCTTTGGAGGTGTTTAACGAGTTCTCTCTTAAACACTGTGAGGGGTCGGCCAGTTATGCCCCTTATGTGTAGCAAGTGTATATCCATGAGGAGCAGACGAGCAGGGAGACTAGCAATTGATCATCATCTGAGAGCAGAAGACGACTACACAATCTAAGAACAGAGTTGGCACCTTCTTAAAAGGTAGATCATAAGCCCCTCGTACTAGGCTAGTCTGAGGAATGTACTTACAACTGGCCAATACTCATTTTGTTTGATATAATTGGAGTTGTGTATAATTGGAGTCTATACCAGAGACTATACCATTGGAGCCAGAAAGAGATCTAACGTAGAAAGAGAACGCAGACGACACTATAAACGCAGGAAAAAAATAACGGAACTGCTTATGCAGACACGAATTTCCCGTCAAAGAAGGAATAATTTAAATAGGGAGATTGAAGAAATCGAGCGGAAATTGAAACACTCATATGAAACTGAAGAAAGGCAGTTAGAACAGAAAGCCATTCAGGAAATAAAGAATATATTTGCTGTACCCATATAAACTGAACTGTCAACCCATATAAACTGAACTGTCAACCATATAAAATCTAGTCCAAGTGCAGTGAAAAGCTCTGTACCTCAGGGTACAGTCCTTGCACCGCTGCTTTTCCTTATTCTCATATCAGATATAGACAAAAATACAAGTCACAGCTTCGTATCATCCTTTGCAGAAGACACAAAAATCAGTATGAAAATTACCTCGGCTGAGGACATTGAAAAACTTCAAGCTGATATTAATAAAGTTTTCGACTGGGTATCAGAAAATAACATGATGTTTAACAGTGATAAATTCCAGGTACTCAGGTACGGTAAAAATGAGGACCTTAAACATAATACAGAGTACAAAACACAATCAAATGTACCCATAGTAGGAAAACAGCATGTAAAGGATTTGGGAATAATAATGTCTGACGACCTAACGTTTAAGGAGCATAACCAAGCAAATATTTTGCGACAGCCAGAAAAATGATAGGATGGATTACGAGAACTTTCAAATCCAGGGATCCCATCACAATGGTCTGTACCTCAGGGTACAGTCCTTGCACCGCTGCTTTTCCTTATTCTCATATCAGATATAGACAAAAATACAAGTCACAGCTTCGTATCAT
>NC_091174.1:17316985-17361985 GCF_040958095.1 Procambarus clarkii
TCGTTTCACACAGGAAACTAGATACCAGAGCCGTTAAAAACAGGACAATGTACATTCTCAATTAAAAAATGAACATAGTACGTAAACAGTAACTACTTTAAACAACAGTAAACATCATTACGCAACATCGCACAGCACTGAAGACATCAGCCCCAACCTCCTACGAGGTCCTAAGACCATGGGTGACTCCTCACACCACCCCAGACCTGCGAGGGAGCCCAGCCCGGGCCTCTGACCCCTCCATAAATTCTTTAAGAGCGTCAGTTTCAACGCACCATCAGCGGCGCCACACTGCTTGCTTGCTCCCTCACCCCCCCCCCCCCCCACCGCCCTGAGGTGTCAGCATCACGGAGCTAGTGTCTTGACACACACTGTACTCCCCCTTCATATAGTCTAGGGCAGCTGCACAAATGCAGATGTACCTAAATGTGTTAATTTGAGAAAAAAGTTCCCACACCAGAAGAAGACTTATCAGCCATGAAGAGGCACGTCGCCAGCCTCACAGAGTGCAGGACGAACCACAACATAACCCGGGGCTCCTGGACCAGGCGACACACACCTCGCCATCACACACCTCACTACCCAGGAGCAGGTCAACAACACACTGCACCTCACCGCCATCCACCACAGCCTCTGAGAAGCAGCATTCTGTCAATATGATGTAATGGGGTTCAGCATAGACCTCCGCTTCTACCTACATCACTACTCTTCAAACTTCGTTTGCGCGCCAGGGATTCCCACAGACGCAGGGGACACCATTGTAGTAGAGCCCGCAGGCATAACTCCGATGCCTCGGCAGGCAAATCGGCTAGTTCATTAACTGGACTGACCATCCACCAGAACGTCGTCTGAGACTAAAACATCCCTCCTGGACACTTCAATCCCATCCAACATGTCAGCATCTGGAGTAACTCAAGGCGTCATTGACAACCCATTCCTCACACTGTCTACACCCGAGACCACGGTCTCTCATGCTGGCTACACCAGAGACCACGGTCCCACATGCTGCTGCACCAGAGACCACGGTCCCACATGCTGACTGCACCAGGGACCACGGTCCCACATGCTGGCTGCACCAGGGACCACGGTCCCACATGCTGACTGCACCATTCCTTCGAATACAGGTGACTGGACCACCAAATCCCCCGGACGCGGAAGACAGGGAAAGTCTCTCTCCTTGAATAAATTGAACTTGTCAGTGTCCTCCACCGAACACACAGCAGCAAAATGGCCAGGAAGCCCATTCTGGAAACACACGCGGGGCTCACCCTTGTACACGCATTATAAGTCGGAAGCTTGAATAAAACTTTTGTAGCCATTTGTTAAACCATTCTCTCAGTTTCTCCATGTCATCTTCCAGCCTTTTTGCTGTCTTTCTATGTATTAATACGCATCATAAGTTCTTCATCAGCAGCAGACATTGAGAGGAGTAAAACTATTCCATCTAGAAGATCATTTACGTACATGAGAAAGAGGATAGGTGTTATAACTGAACCCTCTGGGGCTGCTAGTGACATCTCGCCACTCTAAGATTTAAATATGCAATTGTGTGTGTGTATTCACCTAGTTATATTCACCTAGTTGTACTTGTGGGGTTGAGCTCTGCCCTTTCGGCCCGCCTTTGAACTGTCAATCAATCAACTGTTACTTACCATTTCCTTTTTTTAACACACTCACACACACACCCCAGGAAGCAGCCCGTGACAGCTGACTAACTCCCAGGTACCTATTTAATGCTAGGTAAGAGGGGCATTCAGGGTGAAAGAAACTTTGCCCATTTGTTTCTACCTGGTGCGGGAATCGAACCTGCGCCACAGAATTACGAGTCCTGCGTGCTATCCACCGGGCTACCAGGCCCCCTGTGTGTGTGTGTGTGTGTGTGTGTGTGGGTGTGTACTCACCTAGTTGTGCTTGCAGGGATTTGAGCTTCTGCTTTTTGTAATTATATATATATATATTATAAATATTATAAATTATATAATTATATATATATATATATGAATGAAAACTCACACCCCAGAAGTGACTCGAACCCATACTCCCAGAAGCAACGCAACTGGTAACTACAGGGCGCCTTAATCCGCTTGACCATCACGGCCGTCAAAAGGAAGTGATAGCCGAGGCTATTTGAGCCACTTCCCCGACGGCAACTCGGATGGTAATCTTGGGCATAGCATTTCACCAAATCACCTCATTCTTTGGGGCACACGTGAGGAACACAAATGCGAACAAGCCTGAATGGTCCCAGGACTATATGCGAATGAAAACTCACACCCCAGAAGTGACTCGAACCCATACTCCCAGAAGCAACGCAACTGGTAACTACAGGGCGCCTTAATCCGCTTGACCATCACGGCCGTCAAAAGGAAGTGATAGCCGAGGCTATTTGAGCCACTTCCCCGACGGCAACTCGGATGGTAATCTTGGGCATAGCATTTCACCAAATCACCTCATTCTTTGGGGCACACGTGAGGAACACAAATGCGAACAAGCCTGAATGGTCCCCAGGACTATATGCGAATGAAAACTCACACCCCAGAAGTGACTCGAACCCATACTCCCAGAAGCAACGCAACTGGTAACTACAGGGCGCCTTAATCCGCTTGACCATCACGGCCGTCAAAAGGAAGTGATAGCCGAGGCTATTTGAGCCACTTCCCCGACGGCAACTCGGATGGTAATCTTGGGCATAAAAGAATGAGGTGATTTGGTGAAATGCTATGCCCAAGATTACCATCCGAGTTGCCGTCGGGGAAGTGGCTCAAATAGCCTCGGCTATCACAAAAATGAAATACATAACCTGTTACTGGATCATCTCTTAGAGGAAGGTAAGATAGACTCTGAAACTCACGAAAGTTACTTTATTGCAGATAAAACTGATTTGGCAACGATGAAACTCAAACTAGAGCTGGCCAAGATCGAACGCGAGCAGCAAAGGGAAGCAGCTGCCATAAGAAAGGAAGAACAAGAACGTGAAATCGCCCTCAAGGAACGTGAGGTTGCAATACTCCGTGAGCGGGAACGAGTACAACTTGAAACAAAACAACGCCAATTGGAGATGCAACACGAACATGACAAACAACAAGCAACTTTGGCTATAGAATGTCGTCAACGAGAATTCGCGTTGGAAACTTCACACCTCGCACAACGCCAGCAAGCTACCGCCAATCTTCCCGTCAGTTTCAATATATCACATGCAAGTAAGTTAATGCCACCATTCGTAGAGACAGAAGTTGATGTGTTTTTCACCACCTCTGAAACCCTTGCTAATCAACTTAGTTGGCCTGCCGACCAATGGGCAACCCTTCTACGAGTACATCTTACAGGTAGAGCTGCAGTTACACTCAGTACTTTGGCGTCTGAGAATGACTACCAGACTCTGAAACAAGCAGTGTTGGACGCCTACCTTCTCTCCACCGAAAGTTATCGAAGGAAATTCCGTGACCACCTGAAGGCAAGTACCACTACCTTTCTCGAATTTGCTAATACCAAAATACCAAAAGGAGATATTTTATGAAATAGCTGGAAGCAGCACATGTCTCAACATTTGCAGAACTCGTCAACCTCATGCTAGTTGAAGAATTCTTGAGGCGTGTGCCGCCTCCTGTCCGTCTATATTTAGCAGATAAAGAAGAAACCGACTACCTAAAGTGTGCTAAGTCGGCTGACACTTACAGCCTCATCCACCGGCTGACACCAGAACCATCCTCCAGTAAGAAGTCGAGGTACAGTTACGAGAAAGTGAGTACCGATCAAGCTGGCTCGCAATTGTACTGTAAGTATTGTAGACTCTATGGACATACCATAGATAAATGTGGTAAGTCTCAATACAAAGGAAACACCGAATCACCTAAACCCAAGCAGACTCCTCCTAAGTCCGGTAAGCCTGTGATGGATGTTGGTGTTCATGGTAATGATTTTTCTCTTTTCAGTAAACACCTGTATACTGGAACTGTCTCTACCAACGGTTCAAATCCGGAGGGACGTTTCAAACTGAAGATCTTGAGGGACACATCGGCTCTACAATCGATTATTTTGAAGTCGGCTGTGCCCAATATCGCCTACACCGGAGAAACTGTCTTCATCACTGACCTCACTGCTACCACTCCTTATCCTCTCGCCAGAGTCCACCTGGATTGTCCCTTCGTGACCGGAGAAGTCCAAGTCGCCATCAGGAAAAAACCTTTTCCCATGCCTGGAATGCAACTTCTCCTGGGCAACGACTTGGCAGAAGACCTGCAACCGACCAACCTGATCGTCATGGACAAACCCCAGGTGTGTACCTCTGTAATGGATAATTCCATCTTGGAGTATGTTCCAGCAAAGGTTCAAGAGAGTGAGGAAGTTTCTCCTCCGGTTTTAGTGACCACCCGTGCACAAGCTTCACGACCACAGCCAGCTGACTCTACTGCTACCGCTGTCCCTCGAAGACCCTCAGAAACTACCCCCGAATCTGACCAAGTTGGAGTTCCGTAAGTTACAGAGGGAAGATCTTACCTTGACACCATTATTTTTCCAGGCTGAGACTCAACCTGACAGTATTCCTGAGTTGCTCTACCGCAGATATAGACCCAGTAAACTGAAGGAGGAGGACGATTGGGCCAACGTCGAACAACTAGTGATTCCTGCCAGCTTGCGGCCCTCTATTCTACACCTGTTCTCTGTTCTACACCTGTTCTCTGTACACCTGTTCGGCCCACTATTCTACACCTGGCCCACGGAGCAACTCTCCCCCGAGTTATAGTACAACTCTCCCCCGAGAAAGTACATTATTCATGTTATTTTGTTTGTTGACTTTTCCTGCATTTTATGAGATTACCTTTATTCATGTCTTGTTTTCTAGCGTAATTAAAATTTCAGTGTTTATATACTTGTGTTTTGTGTGTCTTCCCATTACCTTACCACAGACGAAAGGACAAACTTTTCTCTTTTTTTTTTGTGATGTGACGAGGCCCTGCCCCCAGCTATATATATATATATATATATATATATATATATATATATATATATATATATATATATATATATATATATATATATATATATATATATATATGACAGTGTCAGATCACGGAGGAAAAATGAAACAGAAATTTCGTTAAGTACATTCGTATATTAATACATCTTCAGAAGGAATGAGTACTTTCGGAAGTACTTTTTAAGTACTTTCGTATTAATATACGAAAGTACTTAAGGAAATTCCTGTTTCATTTTTCCTCCGTGGTCTGACACTCACATTTTTAATCACGCGTTTATTTTCGTGATATACACACACACACATTATATATATATATATATATATATATATATATATATATATATATATGTCGTACCTAGTAGCCAGAACTCACTTTTTGGCCTACTATTCAAGGCCCGATTTGCCTAATAAGCCAAGTTTTCCTGAATTAATATATTTTTTCTAATTTTTTTCTTATGAAATGATAAAGCTACCCATTTCATTATGTATGAGGTCAATTTTTTTTTATTGGAGTTAAAATTAACGTAGATATATGACCGAACCTAACCAACCCTACCTAACCTAACCTAACCGATCTTTATAGGTTAGGTTTGGTTAGGTAGCCGAAAAAGTTAGGTTAGGTTAGGTTAGGTAGGTTAGGTAGTCGAAAAACAATTAATTCATGAAAACTTGGCTTATTAGGCAAATCGGGCCTTGCATAGCAGGCTGAGAAGTGCGTTCTGGCTACTAGGTACGACATATATATATATATATATATATATATATATATATATATATATATATGCTGCTCATTGTCTCCTCTCTGCCATGACCTCCAATGCTGATGTCTTCCTTGTTTCCTTTCATAACATGAAGTAGGATGAATAGACAAGAAGCTCAGAGAAAAAGATTAGAGCGTCAGCCTTAAAATAATCAGAGGACATCACCCGAGTGTGAATTGTTCAAGACTCACGAAATATCATTCTTGAACTGAAGCAAAGAGAACTATAGTGAGGTGGATCACCACAAGACATTTTTAATACAAATATATACAAATTAAATGTATAGAAATATATTTGCTAGAACAAGTGTACAAGAGCGTGAAAAATGAACTCATATGCGTTACAGTGTTGTATAACAGAACTTTTAATGATAAGTTAAACTAGACGAGCATATCATCCAGTCTCACCACAATCACAGCTTCAAAAGCAGTTATGATAACAAACCCATTACACATGGTGACAAACAACAGGAAAAGTGGGAATCACCATCTTCCACTACTATTACTAATTAATGTTCTCAGCACACATAAGTATCCTGTGGAAACTGAGCCTATAGTTATCTGTGACATCCCAATTACATTAAATACTGAAGAAGCAGAGCCACTCCACGTGAAGGTTCATGCATTGTGTACTAAACAAATAAATGGCAAAATGGCAAATGGAAAAACAGTAATAATCAACAAAGTAAAATCCGGAACTTCTGTTATAAAATGCTCTCTGTCTCTCAGAGTGCTTGCTCTTCATTCTCGTATCTGACAATGACACAAACTATAGTGCTTCGTCATTCTTTTGCAGGCAAACCTGCATCTACCTTTGGAGGCAATCCTGCATCTACCTTTGGAGGCAAACCTGCATCTACCTTTGGAGGCAAACCTGCATCTACCTTTGGAGGCAAACCTGCATCTACCTTTGGAGGCAAACCTGCATCTACCTTTGGAGGCAAACCTGCATCTACCTTTGGAGGCAAACCTGCATCTATCTTTGGAGGCAAACCTGCATCTACCTTTGCAGGCAAACCTGCATCTACCTTTGCAGGCAAACCTGCATCTACCTTTGCAGGCAAACCTGAATCTACCTTTGCAGGCAAACCTGAATCTACCTTTGCAGGCAAACCTGAATCTACCTTTGCAGGCAAACCTGCATCTACCTTTGCAAGCAAACCTGCATCTACCTTTGCAAGCAAACCTGCATCTACCTTTGCAGGCAAACCTGCATCTACCTTTGCAGGCAAACCTGCATCTACCTTTGCAGGCAAACCTGCATCTACCTTTGCAGGCAAACCTGCATCTACCTTTGCAGGCAAACCTGAATCTACCTTTGCAGGCAAACCTGAATCTACCTTTGCAGGCCAACCTGCATCTACCTTTGCAGGCAAATCTGTATCTACCTTTGGAGGCAAACCTGAATCTACCTTTGCAGGCAAACCTGAATCTACCTTTGCAGGCAAACCTGAATCTACCTTTGCAGGCAAACCTGAATCTACCTTTGCAGGCAAACCTGTATCTTCCTTTGCAGGCAAACCTGTATCTTCCTTTGCAGGCAAACCTGAATCTACCTTTGCAGGCAAACCTGTATCTTCCTTTGCAGGCAAACCTGTATCTTCCTTTGCAGGCAAACCTGAATCTACCTTTGCAGGCAAACCTGAATCTACCTTTGCAGACAATCCTGCATCTACCTTTGCAGGCAAACCTGAATCTACCTTTGCAGGCAAATCTGTGTCTACCTTTGCAGGAACACCTGCATCTACCTTTGCAGGAACACCTGCATCTACCTTTGCAGGAACACCTGCATCTACCTTTGCAGGAACACCTGCATCTACCTTTGCAGGAACACCTGCATCTACCTTTGCAGGCAAACCTGTATCTACCTTTGCAGGCAAACCCGCATATACTTTTTCAGGCAAACCTTTATATATCTTTGCAGGCAAACCCGCATCTACTTTTTCAGGCAAACCTTTATATATCTTTGCAGGCAAACCTGTTTATTATCTGTAGAAGAAACAGCAAACCTCCACACTAATGTAAACCGAGTATTCCAGAAGGTCACCATTACATTTAAAGAGTGATGAAAAGCCTTAGCCTCCTTATGCTCATACATTTACTGAAAAAGTAATGATTAAATCCCTACTACTCTGTATAGGAGCAGAGCTCACATCTCAACACAAGGGCGACCTCGCCGAGAATGAATTTGGTGTGGATGGATGAGCCCAAACCTTGCTTGGTTGTTTCTCCTGGAACCTCTACATAGAACACCAATCAAAATGCAACTACTACCTTAACTCATCCACTGATTGGTCCCTGTGATGTCACGAGGAGTGTGCAGGGAGTAGCTCCCCGACCTTTGAGGAGGGTGAGGTCGCTGGTGACCCGGCTCAGGCCTCCTTGCCATAATTTCACCACCACCCACACTGAACAAGATGATGACAATTTATCCACGTCTTACAAATCAGCTGCAAACCCCTTATCTCCTCGCATAACCAGACATCGACTGTCTCCACTCATACTCTATCTGAAATACAAATAAGATTATCCAGAGACACTCGTCACAAGTACTCTTGTGTTGGGTGTATGTGGATAAGCATACTCATACAGCGCAGTACACAGAAATCTGCTATCACGGGTGTGTAAGTTGGGCTGAGAGACAATCATTCTCTTACAAATACCTTCGTTCACTGTCACATACACTATCTTTCTCCCATACCTCTCTGATGTATTCAGTATCCTGTATATTAAGTAGTACGAGGATAACTTATATGTCCTGGGTACAGAGATGATGTAATACTCCCTGAACCAAGGCCAGACTTCGAGAGATAATTCTCTTGTTATAGCGCCAGTGGTAAGAAACCTCTCTCTCTAATTCCTCTTGTAGAACGAAGTCAATGTCAATACATACCCATTTCCCTGGTCATGGAAATGGGTATGTAACTGGCGAGAATCAGAATGAGGGCAGTGTATCAGTGTACGAAATTCGTAACTGGGATACCACAGTCGACTTATAAAAATCAGCTATCCTCATGGTCTTGAAATCTTCTTTTAATTCCTTGAAATACAGCGACCGTCTATCTCAATGCCTCGTGTCAGAATTTGGAATGTAACGCTCGGTCTCGCCTTACCTTGGCTGCGACTCCTTTCTCCTTGGCGGCTTCTATTCCATCTGATTGATCGTTCTGAGTGTCGACACTTGAAATCGTTTGTTTACTGTCCAACAGAAAGGGATAGACCATTACATTAGACCAACAGACCATTACACAGAGACAGACCGACACAAATAGACCAGCAGACAAACAGACCAACATACCAACACAAACAGACCAACATACCAACACAAACAGACCAACATACCAACACAAACAGACCGACAAGCAGATTAACAGACAAAAACACTTACACAGACAACCATACCAACAAGGACAAACAGACCAACAAACACACGACAAGAAACAAGAACACAAAAGATAGCGAAGCGTCAGGAGAAAATGACAAGTTGGCCACAAAAGAAACATCAAAAGACCAATAAACAAGAAAGAAACAGAAAAGGCCAAAGAGACGGCGTGTGGCGGCATTACCCCTACCTCCCCCCCCCCACACCTCCTCGCCCCCACCTCAAAACCCTCCCCCCCCCCACCTCCTTGCCCCCCCTCAACACACTCCCCAAAACCCCGCCCCCCCCACCACAAAGACTGGGCAATAACCGCTCTAATAAATTTGCTAAATTCCTAAACACCATTTTGAAAAGACCCTTGGCTGTCATCTTGGGCCGGGCGGCGGCTCCTGCCTCCCTATTGCCTCCGTTGATGGCTTCAGGTGTCCGCTGGCATGCTTAGGGAGGGGTATTGGGGGATAGGGAGGGGTATTGGGGGAGAGGGAGGGGTATTGGGGGAGAGGGGTGGGGGGACAGCTCAATACTGCTTGTGTATTTACCTGTGGCCAGTTTCGAGGGTGGTGGTGGTGGTGGTGGTGGTGTTGGCAGTGGTGAAGTTGATTTAATCTCATACAGTCACCTCCTGGTCCCCATGATGGTGGGAGACATGCTCCTGGTCCCCATGATGGTGGGAGACATGCTCCAGGTCACCATGATGGTGGGAGACATGCTTCTGGTCCCCATGATGGTGGGTGACATGCTCCTGGTCACCATGATGGTGGGTGACATGCTCCTGGTCCCCATGATGGTGGGAGACATGCTCCAGGTCCCCATGATGGTGGGTGACATGCTCCAGGTCACCATGATGGTGGGTGACATGCTCCAGGTCACCATGATGGTGGGTGACATGCTCCAGGTCACCATGATGGTGGGTGACATGCTCCAGGTCACCATGATGGTGGGTGACATGCTCCAGGTCACCATGACGGTGGGAGACATGCTCCAGGTCACCATGATGGTGGGTGACATGCTTCTGGTCCCCATGATGGTGGGAGACATGCTCCAGGTCCCCATGATGGTGGGAGACATGCTTCTGGTCCCCATGATGGTGGGAGACATGCTCCTGGTCACCATGATGGTGGGTGACATGCTCCAGGTCACCATGATGGTGGGTGACATGCTCCAGGTCCCCATGATGGTGGGAGACATGCTCCAGGTCCCCATGATGGTGAGAGACATGCTCCAGGTCCCCATGATAGTGGGAGACATGCTCCAGGTCACCATGATGGTGGGTGACATGCTCCAGGTCACCATGACGGTGGGAGACATGCTCCTGGTCCCCATGATGGTGAGAGACATGCTCCTAGTTACCATGATAGTGGGAGACATGCTCCAGGTCCCCATGATGGTGAGAGACATGCTCCTGGTCACCATGATAGTTGGAGACATGCTCCAGGTCACCATGATAATGGGAGACATGCTCCTGGTCCCCAAACATGACCCCATGATGCGCAGGAAGCCAGTGTCGTCTCACTTTATTTCCCTAATCCCACAACTGGAGCAATTCTGTCCCCCAATCTGGTCTCCGGCTGCCAGGAGGGAATTGTTCCCATGTGTCTTCCTCGACGCCTGTGATCTCCTCTCATTCATAACACTTTGGCCAAGTTATCTTCTGGACAACAGCTGATCGTGTTTTGGTTCTTCTGGACAACAGCTGATCGTGTTTTGGTTCTTCTGGACAACAGCTGATCGTGTTTTGGTTCTTCTAGACAACAGCTGATCATGTTTTGGTTCTTTTGGACAACAGCTGATCGTGTTTTGGTTCTTCTGGACAACAGCTGATCGTGTTTTGGTTCTTCTAGACAACAGCTGATCGTGTTTTGGTTCTTCTGGACAACAGCTGATCGTGTTTTGGTTCTTCTGGACAACAGCTGATCGTGTTTTGGTTCTTCTAGACAACAGCTGATCGTCTTTTGGTCTCTTCTGGCCATTCACTATTGATTGGGCAACTCCTATGCAAGGTTTTATAGTGTGTCATCTTTAATATTCAGGTTTAGAGACCGGGCCGCCGGGACCCTGATCCCCGGAACCAGCACATTGAGGTTGTGTCAATGCCAGGTAACTGTCCAGTGGTCAAGGCAGCAGTAACAGCTCAAGGGCTTATGGTAGAGGTCATACTCCAGGGGGTCAAGACAGGGGGTCAGTACCCGATTTTAAGAAGGCGGTATACCAGGTGTGTAATAGCTAACCCTAAAGACCCGTAGCAGGTGTGGAACAGCTAAGGCTCCAGGTGTGTAGCAGCTAGCCCACCAGGTGTGGAATGGAATGGGTGGGATATGACTGCTGACTTTGGCTTAACTGTCTAGGTTGGGTCCATACAGCAGACAGACCTGGCTGAGAGCAGCAACATCATTTGAGAGGCGGCTCAACAGCTCCGTGGGTCAGCAGGAACTTGCCAACAACAACAGTTTACCAAAACACCGCAACGGTCGCCCACGGTTTTCAATTTTCAATGAATTAACAACATGAGGAAGGGATGGTATTATCCTGCCTTCTTACATCACCTATATTACTTCCCTATTGATCTCCACCCACGAGGGCGAAGGGCTACTCTGTGGAGTGGGGGAGGGCTACTCTGTGGAGTGGGGGGAGGGCTACTCTGTGGAATGGGGGGAGGGCTACTCTGTGGAGTGGGGGAGGGCTACTCTGTGGAGTGGGGGAGGGCTACTCTGTGGAGTGGGGGGAGGGCTACTCTGTGGAATGGGGGGAGGGCTACTCTGTGGAGTGGGGGAGGGCTACTCTGTGGAGTGGGGGGAGGGCTACTCTGTGGAGTGGGGGGAGGGCTACTCTGTGGAGTGGGGGAGGGCTACTCTGTGGAGTGGGGGGAGGGCTATTCTGTGGAATGGGGGGAGGGCTACTCTGTGGAGTGGGGGAGGGCTACTCTGTGGAGTGGGGGAGGGCTACTCTGTGGAGTGGGGGAGGGCTACTCTGTGGAGTGGGGGGAGGGCTACTCTGTGGAGTGGGGGGAGGGCTACTCTGTGGAGTGGGGGAGGGCTACTCTGTGGAGTGGGGGAGGGCTACTCTGTGGAGTGGGGGAGGGCTACTCTGTGGAGTGGGGGAGGGCTACTCTGTGGAGTGGGGGGAGGGCTACTCTGTGGAGTGGGGGAGGGCTACTCTGTGGAGTGGGGGAGGGCTACTCTGTGGAGTGGGGGGAGGGCTACTCTGTGGAGTGGGGGAGGGCTACTGTGTGGAGTGGGGGGAGGGCTACTCTGTGGAGTGGGGGAGGGCTACTCTGTGGAGTGGGGGGAGGGCTACTCTGTGGAGTGGGGGAGGGCTACTCTGTGGAGTGGGGGGAGGGCTACTGTGTGGAGGGGGGGAGGGCTACTCTGTGGAGTGAGGGGAGGGCTACTGTGTGGAGTGAGGGGAGGGCTACTGTGTGGAGTGGGGGGAGGGCTACTGTGTGGAGTGGGGGAGGGCTACTCTGTGGAGTGGGGGGAGGGCTACTCTGTTTAGTGGGGGGGGGCTACTCTGTGGAGTGGGGGGAGGGCTACTGTGTGGAGTGGGGGGAGGGCTACTGTGTGGAGTGGGGGGAGGAACACACACATGACCAGGCTGAAGGGAAATATCTCCTGGAGGGAACTTAAAGTCGCCAGACTGCTGCCGCCGGAGTGTCTGAACGGCTGCAAGAGTCTCTCTCTTGTAGATTGGATGGTCGGAAGTATGGTAGGCTGGTTGTCAGGTTGGCTGGCTGTCTGGTAGGCTGGTTGTCAGGTAGGCTGGTTGTCTGGTAGGCTGGCTGTCAGGTAGGGTGGCTGTCTGGTAGGCTGGTTGTCAGGTAGGCTGGTTGTCTGGTAGGCTGGCTGTCAGGTTGGCTGGCTGTCTGGTAGGCTGGTTGTCAGGTAGGCTGGTTGTCTGGTAGGGTGGCTGTCAGGTAGGGTGGCTGTCAGGTAGGCTGGCTGACTGGTAGGCTGGCTGTCAGGTAAGCTGACTGTCTGGTAGGCTGGCTGTCAGGTAGGCTGGCTGACTGGTAGGCTGACTGTCTGGTAGGCTGGCTGTCAGGTAGGCTGGCTGTCAGGTAGGCTGGCTGACTGGTAGGCTGGCTGTCAGGTAAGCTGGCTGTCAGGTAAGCTGGCTGTCTGGTAGGCTGGCTGTCAGGTAGGCTGGCTGTCAGGTAAGCTGGCTGTCTGGTAGGTTGGCTGTCAGGTAGGCTGGCTGTCAGGTAAGCTGACTGTCTGGTAGGCTGGCTGTCAGGTAGGCTGGCTGACTGGTAGGCTGACTGTCTGGTAGGCTGGTTGTCAGGTAGGGTGGCTGTGAGGTAGGGTGGCTGTCAGGTAGGGTGGCTGTGAGGTAGGCTGACTGTCAGTTAGGCTGACTGTCCGGTAAGCTGACTGCCAGGACTGGTAGGTGGGCTGAGGAATGATTGGGCTTAGCCGTGCGCTGCTCTTTCCAATTCCAGCGTTTCACAACGCCAAAATCAGCTGAACTTCACCTTCCCCTCCCACGTATTTCACAACCCACAACCATCTAGAAAACTGTCTTGTATTTCGTAAGACGCTCATAACAACAACTCTTCCATCAACAGAGCTCTAAATTATTATTATTTTTTTTCAAATTGTGGCTGTTGACTTTTGCAGGAAAATGACTTTCGATATCTTGCTGCCTCTCGTCGCTTCTGTCCTGCCTCTCGTCGCTTCTGTCCTGCCTCGTGTCGATTCTGTCCTGCCTCTCGTCGCTTCTGTCCTGCCTCTCGTCACTTCTGTCCTGCCTCGTGTCGATTCTGTCCTGCCTCTCGTCGCTTCTGTCCTGCCTCTCGTCGCTTCTGTCCTGCCTCTCGTCGCTTCTGTCCTGCCTCTCGTCGCTTCTGTCCTGCCTCTCGTCGCTTCTGTCCTGCCTCTCGTCGCTTCTGTCCTGCCTCTCGTCGCTTCTGTCCTGCCTCTCGTCGCTTCTGTCCTGCCTCTCGTCGCTTCTGTCCTGCCTCTCGTCGCTTCTGTCCTGCCTCTCGTCGCTTCTGTCCTGCCTCTCGTCGCTTCTGTCCTGCCTCGTGTCGCTGCTCCCTGCGTTCGTTTCCGTCTCTGATCACCCCACCACGTTCATGTTAGCCCGCACTCAGCTCTTGGGCTACAAGATCCCCCCCTCTCCCCCCCCCCCCCTCCCTCCCCCTGTAGACAGATGAAGACTTGCTAGAGGCCCGCAGACCAGCAGAGTTCTAGTAATGCAAACACTTCCCTATATGGTCTAGAAGCGTCCATACTCAGCACTAGTTTCATGTTTATCCACCAGGTATAAGTTGGATTTTATATTAATGTTCCAAGTGGTGCCTCTTATGAACAACAGTGGTGCCTCTTATGAACAACAGTGGTGCCTCTTATGAACCACAGTGGTGCCTCTTATGAACCACAGTGGTGCCTCTTATGAACAACAGTGGTGCCTCTTATGAACAACAGTGGTGCCTCTTATGAACAACAGTGGTGTCTCTTATGAACAACAGTGGTGCCTCTTATGAACCACAGTGGTGCCTCTTATGAACCACAGTGGTGCCTCTTATGAACAACAGTGGTGCCTCTTATGAACAACAGTGGTGCCTCTTATCAACGACAGTGGTGCCTCTTATCAACGACAGTGGTGCCTCTTATCAACGACAGTGGTGCCTCTTATCAACGACAGTGGTGCCTCTTATGAACCACAGTGGTGCCTCTTATGAACCACAGTGGTGCCTCTTATGAACCACAGTGGTGCCTCTTATGAACCACAGTGGTGCCTCTTATGAACCACAGTGGTGCCTCTTATGAACAACTGTGGTGCCTCTTATGAACAACTGTGGTGCCTCTTATGAACAACTGTGGTGCCTCTTATGAACAACAGTGGTGCCTCTTATGAACCACAGTGGTGCCTCTTATGAACCACAGTGGTGCCTCTTATGAACCACAGTGGTGCCTCTTATGAACCACAGTGGTGCCTCTTATGAACGACAGTGGTGCCTCTTATGAACGACAGTGGTGCCTCTTATCAACGACAGTGTTGCCTCTTATGAACAACAGTGGTGCCTCTTATGAACAACAGTGGTGCCTCTTATGAACAACAGTGGTGCCTCTTATGAACAACAGTGGTGCCTCTTATGAACAACAGTGGTGCCTCTTATGAACAACAGTGGTGCCTCTTATGAACAACAGTGGTGCCTCTTATGAACAACAGTGGTGCCTCTTATGAACAACTGTGGTGCCTCTTATGAACAACTGTGGTGCCTCTTATGAACAACTGTGGTGCCTCTTATGAACAACAGTGGTGCCTCTTATGAACAGTGGTGCCTCTTATGAACAGTGGTGCCTCTTATGAACAACAGTGGTGCCTCTTATGAACAACAGTGGTGCCTCTTATGAACAACAGTGGTGCCTCTTATGAACAACAGTGGTGCCTCTTATGAACAACAGTGGTGCCTCTTATGAACAACAGTGGTGCCTCTTATGAACAACAGTGGTGCCTCTTATGAACAACAGTGGTGCCTCTTATGAACAACAGTGTTGCCTCGTATCTGTACTACACATCAAAATTCTCATGTCATCACCATTCGCATTAACAACCAAATGACAATTACTTGACTAACACGAGCCTAAGACAGATTCACCCCTATCTTCCATATATTCTATCTACTATCTATTCTATCAGATTCTATCCCTTTCCCTGTCCAACCCGTTCTCGCAAATTCGTAAAGTCAATATTGACTTATTAACTACGTGCATAGGTGACATACTAAACATAATAGATACCCTTAAAAAGATTCATAGAAAACAGCGACCTTACCTAACCTTGTTAGTATCTTAAGATAAGCATCTTATTGCTTCGTAATTACAATTATTACTTAACCTATACCTATAATAGGTTAAGTAACAATTGTAATTACGAAGCTATAAGATGCTTATCTTAAGATACTAAGTAGGTTAGGTAAGGTCGGTGATTTCTATGAATCTTTTTAAGGGTATCTATTATGTTTAGTATGTCACCTATGCACTTATTTAATAAGTCAATATTGACTTTACGAATTTGCGAGAACGGGTTGCCCTGTCTATATTAACCCTATACCCAACATATATTAAGTCTGAACCATCTACAGAGCCGCTATCTTCGGGCACTGATATCTCTCACAATCACCAGAAAGAATTGCATTTATAAATACACAAAGACAAGTAGACCAGAACGGATCACACCTCACCACCGAGTTATTCTTCATACACAAATTGTATATAATAACCTAATACAAGGCAGAATAATTGTGTATGGTAAGGTAATTATGAGGAGAAAGCACTTAGTACGACTATACAGCAGTTGACAGAGATACGAGGACAGAACGGACGGAAAGAACGGTACCCAACCACTTGGACCATGGAGGATTGAACGTAGACTCGTAAGAAGCGAGACCTCTGCTGTACCGAGCAGTCTAGCCAATGCCACACCCAAAGGCAAGCATATAATGAAGGTATTTGATTATTAGATATATCAGTATATCACACTATATCAGGTATATATGTTCCCCCACGGCCCGCGTCACTGGCCAGGCCTGCTGGATGGTGGTCTAGTCAACCAGGCTGTTACACTCAGCTACTCCCAGACTCACGTAGTTTGTGGCACTGGTGATTGAATCCACTCGTCGATGTTTTTTTTCTGACGTATTTCAGAATTAAATGGCCATCACTATGAGCTGTTGTGAGTGTTGTGAATGGGGTCAGTGCCAGTGTTTGGTTACTGTTACACTCTTATGTCACGCCATATCTTAGTGCTTTGCTTGGAGCACGCGGTCACACACACACACACACACACACACACACACACACACACACACACACACACACACACACACACAGTTTCCCTAACTTGAATACCATGCAAGGTGGTGGAGAGGATCGTGAAGAAAAGGCTCTTAGAAGAACTGGAGTAACACACCACCAGCATGGGTTCAAGGTCGGTAAATCGTGTCTCACAGGTTTAATGACCAGGTGACAAAAATTAGGCAAGAAAGAGAAGGGTGGGCCGGCTGCATTTTCTTAGACTGTCAGAACGCCTTTGATACAGTACCCCATAAGAGGCTGTTACAAAAGTTGGAGTAAAAGGCAGAAGTAAAAGGTAAGGTGCTCCAGTGGATAAGGGAGTATCTAAGCAACAGGAAACAGCAAGTAACTGCGAGGGGAGGGGGGAGATATCAGAGTGGCGAGATGTCACCAGTGGGGTCCCACAAGGCTCTGTACTAGGACCCATCCTGTTTCTAATATATGTAAACGATCTTCCAGAGGGTATAGACTCATTCCCCTCAATGTTTGCTGACGATGCAAAAAATATGAGAAGAATCACGACATATTAAGATTGAGACTACAGGACAAATTGGTGAAATGGTCTAGAAAATGGCTACTAAAGTTCAACTCGGGTAAGTGTAAAGTAATGAAATTAGGTGAAGGGAACAGAAGGCTGAATACAAGGTACCATCTGGGGGGTGAAATCCTGCAAGAGTCAAATAGAGAGAAAGATCTGGGGGTTTATATCACACCGAACCTGTCCCCAGAGGCCCACATCAAAAGGATATCATCAGCGGCATATGCTAGACTGGCCAACGTAAGAACTGCCTTTAGAAACTTGTGTAAGGAATCGTTCAGGACCCTGTATACCACTTATGTCAGACCAATCCTGGAATATGCAGCTCCAGCCTGGAGTCCCTACCTAGTTAAACACAGAACAAAATTAGAAAAGATTTGGAGGTGTGCCACCAGCCTATTCCCAGAACAGAGAGGTATGAGTTACGAGCAAAGGCTACGAGAGTTAAGCGTCACGTTCCTGCAAGACAGAAGAGAAACGGAAGACATGATCACCACCTAAAAAATTCTTATAGGAATTGACAGTGTGGACAATGACAAACTATTTAGCCTGGGGTGGAACACGAACAAGGGGACTTAGGTTCTGGAAACTGAGTACCCAAACGAGCAACAAAGACATTAGAAAGAATTTTTCAGTGTAAGGGAATGCATTACAAATGAAATGCATTAAGCAGTGATGTGGTGGAGGCTGACTCCATACACATTTTCAAATATAGATATGATAGAGCCCAATAGGCTCAGGAATCTGTACACCACTTGATTGACAGTTGAGAGGGGGGTCCAAAGAGCCGAAGCTCAACCCCCGTAAGCACAACTAGGTGAATACACACACACACACACACACACACACACACACAAAGATATAATGAAAGGGAGTTTTCTTGGCAGGTTAGAGATAATTTAGGACATGCTAAAGAAGTATGAAGAAAAAGTACTTGAATTAGAAGAAGAAAATGGAGCTCTCATGAGTGAGTTTTGCACTTTAATTGGAAGTGTTCTTCAGCAAGGTAAGAAAATTACTGCCTTAACAAACAAGGTAAAGATTCAGGCGGAACAAATCAAGGAACTAGTGAAAGAAAATGAGGTATGGAAAGTGAAGAGTGGTGAATATGATGAAATTAACAAGAAAATAGACTCATATGGCGAACAACTCCAAGAAACCCTAAAAACCAACAGAGAGTTAGGCAAGGATATGCAAAGAGAAACTTCATGGACAACTCACTTAGAAGATGCTAATAAAGAACTAGAAAAGTACAAAGAGGAAATTATAGAGACGTATGCGCAAGTTGTAAAAGAGAAAGAGACGATCAAGGAAGTGTGTTTGGAAGTCGAAACCAGAAATGACCAACAAGATGCAGTTAATTAGTTAATTAGAATTAGAATTAATTAATTAGTTAATTAGATAAATTAGTTAATTAGGAAATTAGGAAGCAGACAAGCAATTAGGATAGAACTGGTTACCAACAGTAAATTAGTACAAAACACTGCTGATAAAAGTTCATAATAATTTTTGGATGTTTAGAAAAGAAAATATCATCTCTGGTGAACAGAGCAGCAGAAGAGATGAAAATTATTGAGAAAATAGTAGGTTTAGGAGAAGAACTCAATTCAAAGGAAAATGTTAGTGATTGTACGAAAATAGGAAAATATGAGAAAGACAAAAACCGCCCCATAAGGGTGACATTTAATGGAGTGAAACACATGAAGGAAGTACTTAGATATGCCAGGAAATGGCAGAGTGATGATGGCAAACTTTGGTCAATAAGACAAGACCTCTCAAAGGAAGACAGAGAAAAGTTGAAAACAAACCTTGATGAAGCGAAATATCTAAATGGGAATAGAAATGAAGAAGAAAATTTGTTTTGTTCTACAAGATGTTAGGCACTGGAAAGCTAGTGAAATGGTACAAAAAAAAGGTGCAACAAAATCATTAGAGGAAGCAGGGGGGGAAAGGGGGGTGAGTAAAGGACAAAGGGAAAGAGAACATGTTCCTGAAAATTGTACATATCAACATAGATGGTGTAAGATAAAAAAGTACTGGAGCTAACAGATATAATTCAGCTTAAAGTCCCAGATATTGTCACACTAACAGAAACGAAACTTCATGAAAATATTTTAAATGAGGTTGTATTCCTAAGTGAGCTACCTAGTTTGGAGACAGGAAAACTAGGAAGGGGAAAGGAGTGGCTGTGCTGGTGAAAGAACACCTGAAGGTAAGAAAAATAATAATCGAAAACCCTCGAGAAGTTAGCACAATGTCATTGCAGGTCTGGAATCAGGATCATAAAATGATAATTGTAAATGCCTACAGCCCACCAGAAAGCAACACATGAACAATGGAGGAACTAGATAACAAACGAGAGGGCCTTATAATAGTCATGAGAGAGACTATTCGGGTAAAGATAAATAACGACTGTTGGTATTGGGGGAATTAAAATTGACAGCAATAGACTGGGAGGCTTACGAAGCAAAAACGGAGGACATTTCGACAGGCAGATTTGTAAACCTCATTCTGGAGACATTCATGTATCAACACGTCAAGCAGGCCACAAGAATGAGGAAAGGGGATGTTTCATCAATACTGGATCTTATAGTCACCAGGAAAGGAGGAGATATTTGACATCTAGTACCTTCCTCCCTTGGGAAAGAGTGATCATGTTCTGTTAGAAATTAAATATGCTTTGCGATATAATCTAGAAGAGAATGTGGGGGGGGGGGGACAATGAAACAGTTGATAAACTCGATTCTCAAGAGAGGACACTATGAGGTACTTAGAAAACTCTAGTGAGTTTAATTGGACAGACTTGTTGCTACGCAAGGGGGTAAATGAGATGTATGCCAAATTTTGTGAAATATTCGATGAAAGCACACAAACATTCATACCAAAACAGAGATGCAGAACCTGAAAACGGAATTAGTTAAACGGAAATTGTGAGTGGGACAGGAGGAAAAACAATAGAATGGGTTCAATTTCGGAAGAGGCCTAACCCACAAACATACCAGAATTACAAACAAGCAAGAAACAATTACACAGCAGTGAGAAGAGAGGCAGAAGGGAACTTTGAGAAAGGAATAGTGGACAAATGTAAAACAGATATAGGCCTTTTCTGTAAATTCATTAAAATCAAGCTGCATGTAAATGCTAAAATCCAGAGATTGAGAAAGGGGAACAGGACTACTGAGAATGAAAAAGAAATGTGTGAAATGCTAAATGAACAGTTCCAAAGTGTGTTTGTAGGAAATTGCAGAGTGCCGGACCAAATATCCATTCCAGAAAACGCTATAGAATACAAAGAGGTATCTCAAGACGAAGTGGAAAAATTACTCATGGGGCTAGGAAGAAATAAAGCGGTTAGACCTGACGGAGTTTCACCTTGGGTGCTGCAAAAATTTGCAACTGAGCTGAGCATTCCACTCCTATTAATATTCCGGACTTCCTTATGCACAGGAATCTTAGCAGATATATGGAAAAAGGCAAACATAGTGCCAATTTATAAAAAATGGTAGTCAAGAGGAACCTCTGAATTATAGACCCTTGTCATTAACAAGCGTGGTAGTCAAAACACTAGAACAAATAGTTAAAGCCAAATGGGTTGAACACCTAGAGAGTAATGACATAATATTAGACAGACAGTATGGTTTTCGAACGGAAAGATCCTATGTTACAAATCTACTTAGTTTTTAGATCCACAGAGATACTACATGAAAGAGGTGGTTGGGTTGACTGTGTCTATTTGAACCTAAAAAGGCCTTTGACAGAGTCCCACACAAAAGGCTGTTCAGGAAACTGGAACATGCTGGAAGGGTGACAGGGAGACTTCTGACATGGATGAAAAATATTCTAATTGACAGACAGATGAGGGCAGTAATCAGAGACAATGTACCTGACTGGAGGAGTGTTGTTACTAGTGGAGTACCACAGGGTTCACTTCTTGCACCAGTAATGTTCATCGTCTACATAAACGATCTACCAGAAGGAATATGCTAAGATACGGATGATGCGGATGATGCTAAGATACTGGGGAAGATAGGAAACGCAGACGATTGTAATGCCCTTCAAATTGATATAGATAAAATAAGTACTTGAAGCGTTAAGTGGCAAATAGATTTCAATGTGAATAAATGCCATGTTATGGAATGTGGAATCGGAGAAAATAGACCACACACAACTTACAATTTATGTGGAAATGAATCGCAGAGCTCTAATAAAGAACGAGACCAAGGGGTGGTTTTGGATAGTAAGTTGTCGCCAGAGGAAACACACAAGATCATTGTGAGAGGAGCCAATGCGACGCTTTCCAACTTCAGACTTGCTTTTAATTATATGAATGGTGTTGTACTAAAGACCCTTTAAACTATTAAAGAGAAAAGTTCATGAATTTTGTGAGACCAAAACTGGAATATGCAGCAGTTGTATGGTGCCCAAATCTCAAGAAGCACATTAATAAACTGGAAAAAGTGCCGCGGCATGCTACAAAATGGCTTCCAGAACTGAACTAGAGGATACTAGAGGCGTTAAACATGCCAAAACTAGAAGATAGAAGAGAAAGAGGTGATATTATCACCACTTACAAAATGCTAACAGGAATAGACCAAATTGACAAAGAGGAATTCCTAAAACCAGCAACTCCACGAACAAAAGGACATAAATTCAAGCTAAGGAAACAGAGGTGCCAAACAAATATTAGAATATTTTCTTTTGCAAACAGAGTGGTAGACGGTTGGAACAAACAGTGAGAAGGTGGTGGAGGCCAAAACCGTCAGTAGTTTCAAAGCGTTATATGACAATGAGTACTGGGAAGACGGAACACCACAAGTGTGGTGTCTCTCTCCACACACTTGTGGAATGGAATGAGAAGTGTAGCTCTGTAGCTCACTGGAATGAGAAGTGTAGCTCTCATTCTGTAACTACACTTAGGTAATTACCCCCCTCACTTAGGTAATTACACTTAGGTAATTACCCCCCAAACTTAGGTAATTACCCCCACCCCCACACACACACTGCACTTCACTATAAGTAACTCATAAAACAGATGGGCTGCACTTACATCGTTAACTCTCGGCTGCCAAATATTTCCCTTAAGCAGAGAATGTCACAATATCGAGGCGGAACACAAATAAGCCAACCCAAACACATACAAAGAATGTGACGACGTTTTTGTCCGTTTTGGACCCTTATCTGGTCACAACTGAGACAAACAGGGACGACAATTTCGTTTCATATGTGTGGGTTTGTTTACTTATTAATGGTAAGGAATGTGTGCGTGTGTCCCAGCGTCTTAAACAGAGTCCAACAGGTCACGGGCTGCTAACATGCACCGCGAGAACACGTCGCGTCTCGTGTGTGACTGAAGACGGTCACCGTCTTCCAGTTCTTGAGTGTCTGGCTCTCCTGACCAGTGACTGTCATCCTGTCTCCCACTGTTCCTCCTCTCCAGACACACTTCCTCTTCTGGCTCCTTCCCGGGACGATGAGGCGCTCAGACGAACAGCAAACCGCAGGTTAACTCGACTATACAACTATATAACCGCTATATAACTTGACTACTTGACTATAGGCTGCGTGGGGATGCGTCAGCCATGCTTCAGTGAGGGACGATTTCAATAGTCCCTCTTTCATATCTTTCTCTTGAAAAAATACAAATTGTATGCTATTTCGACAGGAGTTCCTCTCGTGGTTCTGATGCCACAAACACCTATTAATATAGACCTTAACGGAGGCTCCTCAATTCAAGTTCTTTATTATGCACCCCATACCCATCCTGTGGGCGGTGGTGGAACGGGTTACAGAGGCACACAATGGGTTCAGGAACTGAACCTCACAGTTCGTTTAGCTAAGCAAGTGGCAATCTTGTGAAGCTAGTTACACAATTGTTAATGTCACATACCCATGTACATATATATACAATCATTTACACAAAGATTATTGATATGTTTATGTATTTTGTATCACAAGTGATTCAACAAAAGGCTCACAACAGTCACTATGCAAGGCACTATACAAGACTCACCTATGGTGAGTCACACAGTTACTAGTCTTGCTCCACACCCACCCAACTGGGCAGAAGTTTTACAGTCATGTGCAGGCTGCACCTACAGTCAGTCAGAATGAAGTACTTACACATTTTTTAGACACCATTGATGGTGTTATCTCTGAATTCCGCGATTTTTCACATTCCATTTTACAATGACACAAAGTATGCGAATAGTTCTGCTGACAGAGTTTACATTTAGTCAAGTCAACATCAGCAGATGTTACAAACTCCCAGAGGTACTTGTAGCCGAGCCTAAGCCTATCAGTGGTAACATCTAGAAGTCTGCTAACCTTATTGGATGACCCATAGACGTGCGGTTCTTCCTGCATAATAGAATGATGATAGATGGAGCAACTGGTGAAAGTTTCACTTTACCTCAAGTAACAATGTTGCATCATAATCGTCAGCACTAGCTCCCCCTCGACCATGCCAGCTTCCCCTCGACCATGCCAGCTCCCCCTCGACCACACCAGCTCCCCCTCGACCATGCCAGCTCCCCCTCGACCATGCCAGCTCCCCCTCGACCATGCCAGCTCCCCCTCGACCATGCCAGCTTCCCCTCGACCATGCCAGCTCCCCCTCGACCACACCAGCTCCCCCTCGACCATGCCAGCTCCCCCTCGACCATGCCAGCTCCCCCTCGACCATGCCAGCTCCCCCTCGACCATGCCAGCTCCCCCTCGACCATGCCAGCTCCCGCTCGACCATGCCAGCTCCCCCTCGACCATGCCAGCTCCCCCTCGACCATGCCAGCTCCCCCTCGACCATGCCAGCTCCCCCTCGACCATGCCAGCTCCCCCTCGGCCACACCAGCTCCCCCTCGACCACACCAGCTCCCCTCGACCACACCAGCTCCCCTCGACCATGCCAGCTCCCCCTCGACCACACCAGCTCCCCCTCGACCATGCCAGCTCCCCCTCGACCACACCAGCTCCCCCTCGACCATGCCAGCTCCCCCTCGACCACACCAGCTCCCCCTCGACCATGCCAGCTCCCCCTCGACCACACCAGCTCCCCTCGACCACACCAGCTCCCCCTCGACCATGCCAGCTCCCCCTCGACCACACCAGCTCCCCCTCGACCATGCCAGCTCCTCCTAGACCACACCAGCTCCCCCTCGACCACACCAGCTCCCCTCGACCACACCAGCTCCCCCTCGACCATGCCAGCTCCCCCTCGACCACACCAGCTCCCCCTCGACCACACTAGCTCCCCTCGACCACACCAGCTCCCCCTCGACCACACCAGCTCCCCCTCGACCACACCAGCTCCCCCTCGACCACACCAGCTCCCCCTCGACCACACTAGCTCCTCCTCGACCACACCAGTTCCTTCTCGACCACACCAGCTCCCCCTCGACCACACCAGCTCCTCCTCGACCACACCAGCTCCTTCTCGACCACACCAGCTCCCCCTCGACCATGCCAGCTCCCCCTCGACCATGCCAGCTCCCCCTCGACCACGCCAGCTCCCCCTCGACCATGCCAGCTCCCCCTCGACCATGCCAGCTCCCCCTCGACCATGCCAGCTCCCCCTCGACCACACCAGCTCCCCTCGACCACACTAGCTCCCTCTCGACCATGCCAGCTCCCCCTCGACCACACCAGCTCCCCCTCGACCACACCAGCTCCCCTCGACCACACCAGCTCCCCTCGACCACACCAGCTCCCCCACGACCATGCCAGCTCCCCCTCGACCACACCAGCTTCCCTTGACCACACCAGCTTCCCTTGACCACACCAGCTCCCCCTCGACCATGCCAGCTCCCCCTCGACCACACCAGCTCCCCCTCGACCACACCAGCTCCCCCTCGACCACACCAGCTCCCCTCGACCACACCAGCTCCCCTCGACCACACCAGCTCCCCTCGACCACACCAGCTCCCCCTCGACCACCGCAGCTCCCCCTCGACCACACCAGCTCCCCTCGACCACACCAGCTCCCCCTCGACCATGCCAGCTCCCTCTCGACCACACCAGCTCCCTCTCGACCACACCAGCTCCCCTCGACCACACCAGCTCCCCTCGACCACACCAGCTCCCCCTCCACCACACCAGCTCCCCCTCGACCACACTAGCTCCTCCTCGACCATGCCAGCTCCCCCTCGACCACACCAGCTTCCCTCGACCACACCAGCTCCCCCTCGACCATGCCAGCTCCCCCTCGACCACACCAGCTCCCCCTCGACCACACCAGCTCCCCTCGACCACACCAGCTCCCCCTCGACCACACCAGCTCCCCCTCGACCACACCAGCTCCCCCTCGACCACACCAGCTCCTTCTCGACCACACCAGCTCCCCCTCGACCACACCAGCTCCCCCTCGACCACACCAGCTCCCCCTCGACCACACCAGCTCCCCCTCGACCACACTAGCTCCTCCTCGACCACACCAGCTCCTTCTCGACCACACCAGCTCCCCCTCGACCACACCAGCTCCCCCTCGACCACACCAGCTCCCCCCTCGACCACAACCCATACCTGGAAACCCTCTCCCGTGCCCCACAACCCCACACCTGAAAACCCTCTCCCCCGTGCCACACAACCCACACCTGGAAACCCTCTCCCGTGCCCCATAACCCCACACCTGAAAACCCTCTCCCGTGCCCCACAACCCACACCTGTAAACCCCTCTCCCGTGCCCCACAACCCACACCTGTAAACCCTCTCCCGTGCCCCACAACCTACACCTGTAAACCCTCTCCCGTGCCCCACAACCTACACCTGTAAACCCTCTCCCGTGCCCCACAACCCACACCTGAAAACCCTCTCCTTTGCCCCACAACCCACACCTGTAAACCCTCTCCTTTGCCCCACAACCCACACCTGTAAACCCTCTCCCGTGCCCCACAACCTACACCTGTAAACCCTCTCCCGTGCCCCACAACCTACACCTGTAAACCCTCTCCCGTGCCCCACAACCCACACCTGTAAATCCTCTCCCGTGCCCCACAACCCACACCTGTAAACCCTCTCCCGTGCCCCACAACCCACACCTGTAAACCCCTCTCCCGTGCCCCACAACCCACACCTGTAAACCCTCTCCCGTGCCCCACAACCTACACCTGTAAACCCTCTCCCGTGCCCCACAACCTACACCTGTAAACCCTCTCCCGTGCCCCACAACCCACACCTGAAAACCCTCTCCCGTGCCCCACAACCCACACCTGTAAATCCTCTCCCGTGCCCCACAACCCACACCTGTAAACCCTCTCCCGTGCCCCACAACCCACACCTGTAAACCCTCTCCCGTGCCCCACAACCCACACCTGTAAACCCTCTCCCGTGCCCCACAACCCACACCTGTAAACCCTCTCCCGTGCCCCACAACCCACACCTGTAAACCCTCTCCCGTGCCCCACAACCCACACCTGTAAACCCTCTCCCGTGCCCCACAACCCACACCTGTAAACCCTCTCCCGTGCCCCACAACCCACACCTGTAAACCCTCTCCCGTGCCCCACAACCCACACCTGTAAACCCTCTCCCGTGCCCCACAACCCACACCTGTAAACCCTCCAATGGGTTCCACAACCAACAACAACTGGAAGCCCCATACCCAGCCAATTATGGCCCCGTGTTGCACAAGCTACACCCAACTGGAAACCTTCCACCGTCGTACACTGCCAACATATCCGCTCTGATCGGGCCGTAAACTGCGCCGGACGTAAACTGCGCCGGACGTAAACTGCGCCGGACGTAGACTGCGCCGGACGTAGACTGCGCCGGACGTAAACTGCGCCGGACGTAGACTGCGCCGGACGTAAACTGTGGCTAAGAAAATTCCAGTACAGGAACTTCTAATCTCGAGCCTAAACCGGCGAGGGGAAAATATTCCCCCCGTGAAAAACTAGGGTGGGGAATATTACTCAAGCATAAATTGGGGCGGGGGAGTATTACTCAGGCATATTCAAGCGTTGGTGAAAATTGCTCAAGCATATCCAGGAGTGGAGGAATATTTCCCTAGCATATACTGGAGTAGGGGGATATTTCCCTAGCATATCCAGGAGTGGAGGAATATTTCCCTAGCATATACTGGAGTAGGGGGATTTTTCCCTAGCATATCCAGGAGTGGGGGAATATTTCTCTAGCATATCAAGGAGAGGGGAAATATTTCCACTGCATAAACCACTGTGGGGTAATATTTTATAGCATACCTTGAGGTTACCTTGAGGTGGTTCCGAGGATCAATGTCCCCATGGCTCGGTCTCTGACCAGGCTCTCCTCGTTTCTGTTCTGGTCAACCAGGCTGTTAGACGCAGCTGCTCATAGCCTGACATGTGAATCCCATCCAGGTTTATCAGGTATCAGTTGCAGGTGTTTATCAAGTAACATTTTGAACACTTGAAGCCACGCCTCTCATGTCTAGAGGGAGAGTAATGATCTTCAGCCCCTCGATGTTGATAGATTTCTTCCTCAGGGTACCTATTGCATGTCTGTTTTTCAACAAAGCTATTTTGCACTTCCTGCCATGCCTCCTGGTCTCGTAAGGAGTTATTTCAGTGTGCAGATTTGGAACCTGTCTCTCTAATATTTCCCAAGTGTAAATTACTTTGTATCCCTCTCACTTTTCCTCTAGAGAGCAGACTGCGAGTTATAAAGCAGTTCCAATAATTTAGATCCTTTATTGAATGTATTCGAACGGTAAAAAATCTTTGCACGTTCTCCAGATCAGCAATTTCTCCAGCTTTGAATAGGGCTGTTAGTGTGCAACAGTATTCCACCCATCCACTATAATGTCTTAAAACTTTCCATTATTGCTTTGGCATCTTTCATTTGTAGTTGTGGGTTGGCGATTCATGTGTCAGTCAGGCGACACACATATCAGGGGAGCAATATTGTACAGGTAATCTTTTCACTGGACAGGTCGGCGGTGGGTATTCAAGACAGGAAGTCGGAAATCAGGAAAGCGGTCTCCAGAACTCAGTACACAGGGCAGCAAGCATTTACTTTTTTCAAATTTTGCCCCGAGGGGCGTGTTTATTGGGCAGCGTTACTCATCCTGTGAGTGAGCACACCGCCATAGTGACAGTATTGGGCAGCGCCACTCATCCTGTGAGTGGACACACCGTCATAGTGACAGTATTGGGCAGCGTCACTCATCCTGTGAGTGGACACACCGCCATAGTGACAGTATTGGGCAGCGCCACTCATCCTGTGAGTGGACACACCGCCATAGTGACAGTATTGGGCAGCGCCACTCATCCTGTGAGTGGACACACCGTCATAGTGACAGTATTGGGCAGCGTCACTCATCCTGTGAGTGGACACACCGCCATAGTGACAGTATTGGGCAGCGCCACTCATCCTGTGAGTGGACACACCGCCATAGTGACAGTATTGGGCAGCTCCACTCATCCTGTGAGTGGACACACCGCCATAGTGACAGTATTGGGCAGCGCCACTCATCCTGTGAGTGGACACACCGTCATAGTGACAGTATTGGGCAGCGTCACTCATCCTGTGAGTGGACACACCGCCATAGTGACAGTATTGGGCAGCGCCACTCATCCTGTGAGTGGACACACCGCCATAGTGACAGTATTGGGCAGCGCCACTCATCCTGTGAGTGGACACACCGCCATAGTGACAGTATTGGGCAGCGCCACTCATCCTGTGAGTGGACACACCGCCATAGTGACAGTATTGGGCAGCGTCACTCATCCTGTGAGTGGACACACCGCCATAGTGACAGTATTGGGCAGCGCCACTCATCCTGTGAGTGAACACACCGCCATAGTGACAGTATTGGGCAGCGTTACTCATCCTGTGAGTGGACACACCGCCATAGTGACAGTATTGGGCAGCGCCACTCATCCTGTGAGTGCACACACCGCCATAGTGACAGTATTGGGCAGCGCCACTCATTCTGTGAGTGGACACACCGCCATAGCAGCATGTACAACACTCCCCAATAGGAAGAAAACCCGCTGGGTTGTTCATCCTGTCACTTGTACCCAGACACAGCTGGGAATTGCTTAACTGTCTCAAGTGAACAGCTCCTCCAACAAGAAGATTAACATTTGTCAACCCTTAAAATCATACGTTATCTTGCGGGTACAAAATGGGGGAATCTTTTAAGAACAGTATCAATATTTGACAAATAGTGTTTTCATAACTCAATGTGGGGTTTATTATTCTACACATATTTCTAATATCTCTCAGGTGTTTACAGTCTCTCAGGTAGTGGCCAAGAGGCAGCAAGCAGTTGGCCGGACAGATGACTTTCTGGACGGTGTGTTGAACGTGAGACGAGACGGAAATACCGTTAATGTGGGAATCGTTCGATTAAACAGCGACTGGGTGCCCGTCTTAGGACCTATATATATAACGCATTAACCAAAATAATGGTACAGATGTACAAAATTTCTGTTGCGAGGCAGGGAAATTGTTGAATCAAAAATTGACTATATTTTGTGTATAACCTGTTTATAACATGTATAACTAGCAGAACACAAACGAACTCTCCAAACTGTATATAGGTATCAAGAGTCACGACAAAATAGCTTAAAGGAAACTTGTCTGAAAGATTGAGTCTAAACACTTGCGTGTATACCTCCGTCCCTCTCTGGTTTACAGCTGTACATTCTAGTCTTGAATAACTCTGTAGCCACCTATAATTCGGTATAGCCACCTATAATTCTGTAGTAACTATAATTCTGTACCTACCCCATAATTCTGTAACAACAAATTTATCTCTGGTTACCAATCTGAATCAAGCTCTGTAAATCCCCCCCCCCCCCCGTGTCATATCCCAAATCCTTATCCAGTTCTCTTTCAGGTGCTATACTGTCATAATGGCTTGGCGCTTTCTCCCGGTTGTTCCCCTCCATTATCCGGCGTCTCTGTCCTCCTTTCTACCATTATTGCTCTCTCTCTCTCTCTCTCTCTCTCTCTCTCTCTCTCTCTCTCTCTCTCTCTCTCTCTCTCTCTCTCTCTCTCTCCCTCTCTCTCCATCTGCTCATCTCCATCCTTCATAAGTTGTCAAGAGTGGCGGTGGGCGAGGTGGTTATCAGGGTGGGGGCGGAGGGAGGGGGAGTGGTGGGGTGATGTGGGGGGGGTTGTCGGAGGAGTGGTGGGGGAGGGGGGAGTACCAGACCCGCTGAAAAACACGTGTTTGTTTAGGTCGAACAAAACAAGCAGCGGCCACACGTGCCCCGTGTTTGGTCACGTGATATTCTGCCGCAGCTGCTTGGGCAGAGGGGGTGCAGGGGAGGGGAGGCACTGGGGGAGGGTTGGGGCGAGGGGGAGGCACTGGGGGAGGGTTGGGGCGAGGGGGGAACCACTGGTTACATATATATAATAATGGATATATTGTAATACGGTGAGGTGCTTCTAGAAATTAATAATATTGTAAATCACATAATATTGCTAGCCGGAAATTAAACAGAAAATTCCTTATGGTAATAGAGTAAATAGGACAATAATTGAATAAGATCAGGTAACTCGCAGTTCGTCCCATCCACCTAGCGACCTGGGACAGGTCGACGGTCAAAACATCCCAGTGGGACTACCACAAGGGGGACTACTACTAGGGGGACTACTACCAGGGGGGACTACTACTAGGGGGACTACTACCAGGGGGGACTACTACCAGGGGGGACTACTACCAGGGGGGGACTACCACCAAGGGGACAACCTACCAGGGGGGACTACTACCAGGGGGACTACTACTAGGGGGACTACTACCAAGGGGACTACCACTAGGGGGACTACTACCAGGGGGGACTACTACCAGGGGGGACTACTACCAGGGGGACTACTACCAAGGGGACTACTACTAGGGGGACTACTACCAGGGGGGACTACTACCAGGGGGGACTACCACCAAGGGGACTACTACTAGGGGGACTACTACCAGGGGGGACTACTACCAGGGGGGACTACCACCAAGGGGACTACTACTAGGGGGGACTACTAGGAAAACTCACACCCCAGAAGTGACTCGAACCCATACTCCCAGAAGCAACGCAACTGGTAACTACAGGGCGCCTTAATCCGCTTGACCAGTTGCGTTGCTTCTGGGAGTATGGGTTCGAGTCACTTCTGGGGTGTGAGTTTTCATTCGCATATAGTCCTGGGGACCATTCAGGCTTGTTCACATTTGTGTTCCTCACGTGTGCCCCAAAGAATGAGGTGATTTGGTGAAATGCTATGCCCAAGATTACCATCCGAGTTGCCGTCGGGGAAGTGGCTCAAATAGCCTCGGCTATCACTTCCTTTTGACGGCCGTGATGGTCAAGCGGATTAAGGCGCCCTGTAGTTACCAGTTGCGTTGCTTCTGGGAGTATGGGTTCGAGTCACTTCTGGGGTGTGAGTTTTCATTCGCATATAGTCCTGGGGACCATTCAGGCTTGTTCGCATTTGTGTTCCTCACGTGTGCCCCAAAGAATGAGGTGATTTGGTGAAATGCTATGCCCAAGATTACCATCCGAGTTGCCGTCGGGGAAGTGGCTCAAATAGCCTCGGCTATCACTTCCTTTTGACGGCCGTGATGGTCAAGCGGATTAAGGCGCCCTGTAGTTACCAGTTGCATATATATATATATATATACCAGTTGCACTAACATCACACAAAATAAATGTTTTTGAAAGAATGATTATGAACCAAATTTCTAGTTTTATGGAAAATAATGAACTACACAACCCAGGACAACATGGATTTACAGCGGAAAGATCCTGTCTGTCACAGTTACTCAACCACCATGACAGAATCACAGACGCTTTAGAAGAAAAGTAATGATGATGGTGATGGTGGTGGTGATGGTCATGATGATGACGATGGTGATGATGATGGTGATAATGAAGAAGACTGACGACGATCATGATGATAGTGACACATGTATTACCCCCAGAAACCTAAAACACCAAGAACACAAAAGTCAACAACTAAGGAAAGAATGTCTTCAGCGCCTCTCTGACTCCCTCAAATATTTACCTTTACTCTGAACAACGCCAGAGTCTATCTCACGAAAAAAAAAAAAAAGTTACTCGAGTTTCATCTCAAAAGAAATTTGAAGTTCTAAAAAATTCCAAAAGACCTTGAACTTTCAAGGGGTGTTGCCGGGGGCAGCCAGCGCTAAGACGCGCCTAAGAATAGTTCGCAACGGATAGAAGCGTCTATATTTATCTTCGGCTGTTTTAAAGCGTCTTAATTCATCGCGCTTAGAATAAAAAAGCATAAAATAGCATTGAGGCGTCTTTTAAATTGTATTTTATTATTGGTGACTGATATGATAAGCAGGAAGAAAGTGCAACTCTACTCCATCCTAACATTAACGCTCAGTCATGTTAGGATGGAGTCCTAACATCATTGATGGAGGTCCTCAGTCCTCCGAGCGAGGTCCGACAAGAGGTCTTTAGAGAGATCCTCTGCGAGGTCCTCTGAGAGATTCTCCACGAAATCTCCTATGAGGTCCTTCGGGAGGTCCTCCGGGAGGTCCTCCGGGAGGTCCTCCACAGGTGAGGTCCTCTGATGAGTAGACCCAAAGACCCAATAGTAATCCTTCACCTAGCAGGGCCTTCGCCTAGTAAGACCTTTGTCTTATTATTTGTTGATTCCTGTTGACAATTTCAAGAGTTCTGCTCCTGCAGCTTGGACTGTGGCCAGCCTTCCCTGACGACTGCCTGGTCTGTGAGGCTGCTTGTCTTCGTAGCCCGCAGACAAAGTCTGGTTGATCCAGTAACTCCCAGCAGAAACCAGTCACGTTCCCTCATAAAAGCTTCCACTGTTGTTCCAGCGACAGTTCTTATATTTCTTGGCAGCGGGATTAAAGTGGCGGGAGTGTCTGATGTTTACACTGTGGTCTCTAATAGTGCTTATGACACACTCACTTTTTCACTGGACTTATTTTACTCCTCAATATATTACTCTAAAATAATGCAATTTGTTTGTGCAGGATTGCAATCTAACCTTCCATTATTTTCCATGCGAATATGTCAAGATAATTATCTTGTCTCCATTCCTAGGAGTACAGTGAAAGAATCTTTTCCACAGCTTAGTGGTGAACATCATCGTGTATCAGGGTAGGCATGAGTGCACATCACAGTGCTGTGGACTGAGGTTTGTCATGTTGAGTCTTTCTGTGATTGCTAGCAGACCAATGATTCGACAAAAGGTGTTTGTGTGTTCAGTCCCTGATTAATTAGAACGAGTACTTGAATGGGGTTCTACTCCCCAAGCCCGGCTGGCCCTGGGAAGAGGGGGGGGGGGGCGGGGATTGCTTGACTTGTGAGAGCTTGGTCCACCAGGTTGTTGCTTGCAGCGGCCTTCAGACCCACATATCCACCACAGCCCGATTGGTTTGGCACTTCTTGAAGAAAACTGTCTAGTTTTCTCTTGAAGATGTGCACGGTTGTTCCGGCAATATTTCTTATGCTCGCTGGGAGGATGTTAAACAACCGCGGACCTCTGATGTTTATACAGTGTACTCTGATTGTGCCTATGGCACCCCTGCTCTTCAATGGTTTTATTCTGCATTTTCTTCCATATCGTTCACTCCAGTACGTTGTTATTTTACTGTGTAGATTTGGGACCTGACCCTCCGAATGTACATAGGTAATTTTTGTCTTAGAAGCTCCAGTAGTCACAGAGTCAGCCTTCTTAAGAGTGCGGTAAGGTGGTAGTTCTCAGCCTACAGTCAGTGGGAGGGGAGGTAAAGGGGCAACCGTCTCAAGTCTTCCAGTGGCTGCGGGTGTAAAGCATGCCATATTAATGTCACCACCCTCCTAGCCGACAAGTTTAAGCCTACGTGATTGGGCCAGGCATCAGTGGCTATCTTCCACTGGTCCATCCATAGACCTGACAGTTTGTTCCACAGGGACAAGGATGTTCCTTAAGACCGATTTGGTCTTAAGGAAGCCTGTCAAAGCATTTTGTCTGCGAAGTTTATCTCAACCAGACGTGAATGACCCTTTAACGTGAGTATTCACCTAATGTGATGGAATGTGAAATAATGCTAATTGCCTATATACGCCGGTAACCTACGCCACAGTAACCTACGGGAATGAGAAAAATGAGAGACTTAACGGACTTGGATATGTATGATATGTGAAGGCTTTGCCTGAAATATCAGTTGCTTTAGCTGCTGTCATTACATAACATTATATATCCACGTTTACTAAAATAGAGATTCTTAAGATAATTACTGTATGGGATTTAAGCACCAGAAGCTCATGGGGAAAGCCCTGACCACGCAGATGAGTGGCTACTCTCTGACTTCTGCTGATAACCAAGTAACACATGTTTTACTATACAACACTTCATCCTAATGGAACGTCGCATTTTGACGTATACTGTCCCTAAGGCCAGAAATTGTCCTACTAGAAAATGGTAGCGGCTCGCGAAATTGAGAGACTGTCCCGTTTTCTGTTTTGGGTCCTCTGGTAGGTTAGGATATGGCCACTTTAACACAACAGTTTCTTGATGTTAGGAAACCTTAGGAGAACGAGCTGGACTATTACTTATTGTTGTAAATATATTGGCTATTACTGTGTCTTATAGATTGGAGAACCACTGAAAATTGACTAAGTCAAAAAATCCTTTGGGGTGAGATATACCATTAGACAAAGGAAGGAATACACTAATACCGTAAGCTTTTAATTAACAAAGGGTTATTATATACGACTTGTACCCTATTCTAGAACTCCCTATCCTATGACAATAGATGATTTACAAGTGCAGGCGATGAGTCACAATATCGTGGCTGAAGTATGTTGACCAGACCACACACTAGAAGTTGAAGGGACGACAACGTTCCGGTCCGTCCTGGACCATTCTCAAGTCGATTGTGAATGGTCCAGGACGGACCGGAACGTCGTCGTCCCTTCAACTTCTAGTGTGTGGTCTGGTCAACATGATTTACAAGTGTAGTAAAGCCATGCAACAGTTCCCTCAGACATTCGCCACACTCCCCCACACGGGCGGATGTCTGCACCTGGTTCTCTCCAGGCAAGATGAACAAGATTTCACACCGTCGTCAGCAGGTTCCAGATCCGCAGTGCCGAGTACGTCATGAAACAGTGTACATATGGGAGCCGAACAACAGCAGGCTCTATGGGTGGGTGCACCACCTGCCCTTGCTCATTACTAATTCACTGTCGCTCAACTGGGTCACTAGTTCAAGCACCGTGCTAGGAGACTCTAGGCGAGGTCCGTACAAGGCCGCCCGCGAGACCACAAGGCCGCCCGCGAGACCACAAGGCCGCCCGCGAGACCACAAGGCCGCCCGCGAGACCACAAGGCCGCCCGCGAGACCACAAGGCCGCCCGCGAGACCACAAGGCCGCCCGCGAGACCACAAGGCCGCCCGCGAGACCACAAGGCCGCCCGCGAGACCACAAGGCCGCCCACGAGACCACAAGGCCGCCCGCGAGACCACAAGGCCGCCCGCGAGACCACAAGGCCGCCCGCGAGACCACAAGGCCGCCCGCGAGACCACAAGGCCGCCCGGGAGACCACAAGGCCGCCCGCGAGACCACAAGGCCGCCCGGGAGACCACAAGGCCGCCCGCGAGACCCCGCCAGAGACCAGGTATGATGATTCGAGTGTTTCTGGCTGGACAAGATGTTTTGCTCTTCTCGTTGGAAGGGATGATAGAGAGGCCAATCAATTAAAAAAAGTGTTCATGTGTGTGGTACCTTCATCACCTGGGCGACCCCGTGACCCAAGAACGAGGGCGAGAGAGAGAATACGGAAAGAGAAAAAGAGGCTACAGAAAGAGAAAAAGAGGCTACAGAAAGAGAAACAGAGGCTACAGAAAGAGAAAAAGAGGCTACAGAAAGAGAAAAAGAGGCTACAGAAAGAGAAAAAGAGGCTACAGAAAGAGAAAAAGAGGCTACAGAAAGAGAAAAAGAGGCTACAGAAAGAGAAAAAGAGGCTACAGAAAGAGAAAAAGAGGCTACAGAAAGAGAAAAAGAGGCTACAGAAAGAGAAACAGAGGCTACAGAAAGAGAAAAAGAGGCTACAGAAAGAGAAAAAGAGGCTACAGAAAGAGAAAAAGAGGCTACAGAAAGAGAAAAAGAGGCTACAGAAAGAGAAAAAGAGGCTACAGAAAGCTAGAGAGTTGTGGGAGACCTCCTCTAAGTGTTACAACCCAACTAGTATGGCCAACCAGTAGCGATCTGCTCGAGACATTATCGAATCCCAACTCCTTATCCTGATCCCTTCCAAGTACTTTACAGGCGTTGTGGCGTGGCGCTTTCTCCTGATAATTTCCTTCCCTTCGTGGCATTCTCCAACATCAAGTTAAACTACCAGGTCGATAGTCAAGGTAATCAAGGTAATCAAGCTATCCCTTCGGTATCGCGACGACGACATTATGGCAATTAACCGTTCATGTGAATTAATCACATTAGTAGAGAGAGAAATCTCCTGTAACCTCAGAACCAACAGAGTATGAAAGTGACTGTTTCATCTAAGTCATCAGTGAACACAAAGACCAGGAAAGGTTCCCTGAGACCAACACATAGTGTAAGGTAGATACCAGCAGCACGTGATCCTCGGTGGGATTTCCTCAGGACTTTCATTAGAGTCAAACTTAAGCTTGCTGCCACTACTCTGCTTGTATCACGTGAACCACCCACTTCACCCGCCATACACCCGCCTGTGCTGTAACCCAGCCACCACTGCCAAATCTGTTGTGCTCACCTAGTCTGTCGCCCTCACTCTTGTTATTACCGACGTGACCTCATTGTGCTACCTGCATGAGCCTCACACGCTACTCACTCACGGTCCATTATGTACTCCAGCTGCTACCCACCACGTGTCTATCTAACATTACGTACCACATGCTGTCGGTTGCAAGAGATCCAGCACCACATCTGTGAAACCTCACATCAATCACATGCTTGAGATAGAGAGGACTGCCAGTCTACTTTGTCCATGCCTAAACTACGCTACAGTTGTATGTGTCTCCAGCTGTCGAGGTCTTCATTGAAGCTGTCTGCATGAGACAGATTCAGCTGTCGGCTATACTTTAAGTTCAGTCTCAACAACTGTTAAGCGTCTTTCTGCACATTGGGAGTGAATGATCAGCCAGACGATCCTCAACCTTTTAACACCTGCAACAGGTGTTCGGTACGGGATCTAGCAAGACTAGATGGTATCTAGGTTATTACCTGTGTGGTACCCCACACTGCACACATCTCATTTGTGTATGTGATTTATACACGCCACAAATTTATCCACATCTTGTGTTGTGTTGACTTTCTAATTGTGAAATCATGTGAGTGTTTATTTTGTTGATTTCATTGTGCATGTCATTATTGTGTTTGCTTGCACATCCTGTGTGATGCTCCTGTGTAATCCCTCGCAGGCCAAGTTCACGATTGGTTGTCAAGTGAAGTGTTAGGACAGGTTTCGTTTCACGAAGCAAAATGGATCAGCTGGATGTTACACATCCCTCTGATGTGATATTATCCTTACATACCTCAATTTCGAGTAAAGTCAAACAAGCAGTGAATAAAGCGAGTAAGTTTACTGAATAAACGTTGTCAACTATTACACGTGTCAACTATTACACGTGTCAACTATTACACGTGTCAACTATTACACGTGTCAACTATTACATACAGTTTTGCGTTTGTGTGCATTGGTTTTTGTGTGGCCCTTCTGGCTTGTTTTGTTTTTTGTGTTAACTTGTTCCGTACTTTTTTCTGTACTTCTTGATTAACTTCCGTTTGTGTTTCTGTTCTGTATGCTGTACAAGGTTCTGGGTTTTATGTGTTGCGCGTTTTTCACATTCCTATCTGTTTCAGTGTTCTGTGTTCGTAAATTGTTTTCCTGTCTTTATTTGTACTAAATTGTGTTTATTTTATAAATAAAAAAAAAGTTGTGAGTCGTGTGTAAACAGTTTTTCATTCATAAACAGGGGTGTTGGCGGGTGCATAGAATGGTCTTTGGCCTTTATTTGGAGGATGGACTGCCAGGTAAGTCCACAACGGGCTCACCATTGTCCGTGCTACTCAGAACTTTTGTTCCGAGGAGCTGAATCTAAAACAACATAAAACATACTACAGTTAGTAAGTTAAACCATGTAATAAACTTTGTAATATCAAATCCCTATAGCCTAAAAGTCACCATAAAACTTAATTATTATATGTAGGGCCAAGTAAATAATCCATTATAGTTCTCAGTGCACTGGAGATACTAACACCCTGGTGGATCACGAGTCGGAGCACAACTTGTCTAAGAAAGAACTACCCACTGAGGATCCTACACTCGACAAGCTGGGCTCCAGTTGGATACAGCTGTTCTCATAATTACTCTTGGCGCTGACAGCCGTTGCTGAGCAGTCAACCATACGCTAATTGGTGATTTTGAATGGAAATGCAGACATTGTCTTAGAGGAAAAGCAAAATGGAGATGTTGTATACACAGACTTTGCAAAGGCATTCTACAAATGTGACCATGGAGTGATAGCACATAAAATGAGATCAATAGGAATAACGGGTAAAGTGGGCCGTTGGATTTTCAACTTTGTCAAATAGAAGCAGAGAGTGACGGTCAATCGAGTAAGATCAAGCCCAAGTGCAGTGAAAGGCTTTGTACTCCAGGACACAGTCCTTGCACCGCTCCTATTTTTCAGTCTTATCTCGGATATAGACAAAAATAGTAGTCACAACTTCGTGTCATCCTTTACAGATGATATCAAAATCAGCATGAAAATTTCTTCTGTAGAAGACACTGAAAAACTACAAGCCGATATGGTGACCAGACCACACATCAGAAGATGAAGAAACGACGACGTTTCGGTCCGTCTTGGACCATTATCAAGTCGTGAGTTAGGGAGAGAAGTGATTGATACATATAGATTAAGCCACCCAACAGGTGGCACGGGCATGAATACCCCGTAAAAGGGAAGAGAGGAATTTAGTGACAGGCCAATAAATAAGGAGAAAGTGAAGTGAAACACAGGTAAGACAAGGTAATTTCTAGAAGGTAAGAGTAAGAATAGGACGAAAGGTATGAATGGGATGAGTGTAAGAATAAGAGGACGGTAAGAAAAAGAAAAGAAGGGGTAGGCTTAAGTCAGGTCACGTTTGTTAAGAATGTTGGAACATTTGAGTATGTACTGTGAGAGGGAACAGTCAACAGCAACAAAGCCAGGACTCAGGTTCATGTTGGGTAGATTGTGTATCAGAGCCGAGTCAACAAGACGGCGCCTGTGTAGAGTAGAGGCAGGAAAGATTATTTTGGGGGAAGCTCAATCAATAGGATGATTAGAATCACTAACGTGACAGAAGAGAGCATTGTTTGTGTCTGCAGACTTAACACTTCTTAACACTTAACAAATGACAGATTTAAGGAACACACAAGAGTGTTGTCTAAAATTTCTAACCTGGAGGGCCAGGATCCAAGACAACAACATACTGAAGCGAAAGATGCAAGAAGGAAATGCAGAACAGAACCAGTGAGGAGTAGAGGTGCCATTCTCACAATCAGAGAACGCTGTCTGAACATCAGAGGTCCACAGCTGTTCAACACCCTCCCAGCAAGCATTATAAATATTGCTGGAACAAAGGTGGATGTCGTCAAGAAACATTTAGATAAATGTCTACAAGAAGTACCGGACCAACCAGGCTTTAGTGGACATGTGGTCCTGCGGGCTGCTCCAAGTAACAACCTGTTGGATCAAGTTATCACAAGACCGGGCTCGGGGGGAGTAGAAGCCCTCCAGAAACCCTCTCCAGGTAAGCTCCAGGTAGTAGTGTCACTGAAAATTTATATGACGTGAGCGTGGATCACTAATTCATCTGTGCTTTAGTAGCAGTCAAAAATTCCAGTTGGGCAGCGGTTAGTTAGTTCTGGAATCTTTTATTATTAAGACTCTTCATAGCATGGTGGATAGAGCTTCTATTTCACACTCGTGAGGCCGGTGGTTCGAGTCTCCGGTCATCCGTATTCAGTATTCATATATCAGTAATTTATATTCTTAATATAATATATTAATACTGTGAGAGTCCAACCAATTTGGAAAGAAATATTTGAAAATAACGAAAAGCTTTGTGCCTGTTAGGCAAATCGAGCCATGCTTACTAGGACAGTAGCGTGGTACTGGCTATCATGTACCACACACACTCACACACACACTCACACTCACACACTCACACTCACACACACGCACACACACGCACGCACACACACACACGCACGGATGGAAGCTTGAGACGCAGATGTGTCATAGAGATATTAGAAACTTTTCCTTTAGCGTAACAGTAGTAGGTGGAATGACCTAAAGGAGCAGATTGTAGAGGCTAACTCCCTGCATAACTTTAAAAACAGGTATGACAGAGAAACAGGTCAGGAGTCATTGCATTAGACAACCAACGGCTAGAAAAGCGGGGTCCAAGAGCTTGAGCTCGATCCTGCAGGCACAAATTAGTGAGAAACCACATATAGATATCGTCGGAAAGTTATTATGTGGCCCAGTGAAAAACACGACCACTTAATTCTGCCATATTTCACATGTGGGACAATTAAATAAAATACTACATAAAAACAAACCCTATTGACCACAACAAAACAATTAGGGATGAATTGTTTTGATTCGTCCCTAATTGAGATGAGGACGGAGGGAGGGGGGGGGGGTGTGGTGTTCAGTGGAGATGTGTAAGTACTGTGTGGGCGTGTGTGTGTTATGAGTAGTGGTGTGTTATGAGTAGTGGCGTGTTATGAGTAGGTGTGTGTTATGAGTAGTGGTGTGTTATGAGTAGGTGTGTGTTATGAGTACTGGTGTGTTATGAGTAGTGTTGTGTTATGAGTAGTGTTGTGTTATGAGTAGTGTTGTGTTATGAGTACTGGTGTGTTATGAGTACTGGTGTGTTATGAGTACTGGTGTGTTATGAGTAGTGTTGTGTTATGAGTACTGGTGTGTTATGAGTACTGGTGTGTTATGAGTAGTGGCGTGTTATGAGTAGTGGCGTGTTATGAGTAGTGGTGTGTTATGAGTAGTGGCGTGTTATGAGTACTGGTGTGTTATGAGTACTGTGTGTGTTATGAGTAGTGGTGTGTTATGAGTACTGGTGTGTTATGAGTACTGGTGTGTTATGAGTACTGGTGTGTTATGAGTACTGGTGTGTTATGAGTACTGGTGTGTTATGAGTAGTAGTGTGTTATGAGTAGTGGTGTGTTATGAGTACTGGTGTGTTATGAGTACTGGTGTGTTATGAGTAGTGGCGTGTTATGAGTAGTGGTGTGTTATGAGTACTGGTGTGTTATGAGTACTGGTGTGTTATGAGTACTGTGTGTGTTATGAGTAGTGTTATGAGTAGTGTTGTGTTATGAGTAGTGTTGTGTTATGAGTAGTGGTGTGTTATGAGTACTGGTGTGTTATGAGAACTGGTGTGTTATGAGTACTGGTGTGTTATGAGTACTGGTGTGTTATGAGTACTGGTGTGTTATGAGTAGTGTTGTGTTATGAGTAGTGGTGTGTTATGAGTACTGGTGTGTCATGAGTACTGGTGTGTTATGAGTACTGGTGTGTTATGAGTAGTGTTGTGTTATGAGTAGTGTTGTGTTATGAGTAGTGGTGTGTTATGAGTACTTGTGTGTTATGAGTACTGGTGTGTTATGAGTACTGGTGTGTTATGAGTACTGGTGTGTTATGATTACTTGTGTGTTATGAGTACTGGTGTGTTATGAGTACTGTGTGTGTTATGAGTAGTGTTATGAGTAGTGTTGTGTTATGAGTAGTGGTGTGTTATGAGTACTGGTGTGTTATGAGTACTGGTGTGTTATGAGTACTGGTGTGTTATGAGTACTGGTGTGTTATGAGTACTGTGTGTTATGAGTATTGTGAGTGTTATGAGTTCTGTTGTGTTATGAGAATCAGGCGAGTGAAGAGAACTGAAAGAGCAATGATTGCGAGGCTGAACCCATGCAGGGTTACCTTGCATGGGTTCAGATGATCTATGTCCACTCAGCCTCTTGCTCCAACTAGGCCTCCTGGTTAATATCCTGATGAACCAGGCTGTTAGAGGTCGCTGCACGCAGTCTGACACTGTAGTCTCCTCTCAATACTTGAACCATCTGCCCCTGATGCAGCAGTGTTAGATTTTCTCTAAACTTTGTTTTCTTCGGAAATTGCTCAAATATATGAAGTTTATGCATTTTCTAGCTTATTTATGGAAAGGATTTACGAAAAGGATCTAGGCCATCACAGTCCCTGGTTCACCACGCTTGTTAAGGCTAAGCAAGATGGAACAAGCACCTGTCCTACATGGCAATGATGAATAAATGTTGTACTTGCAAATCTGCAAATTAAAACATGTATCATACCTCATGAAGTCGGCTGTGTTCTCAAATCGACAATTTAAACCTGCCGTGTATCATATAATTCTCCGTGCTGTGCGCCAGTGAAAATGTGCATTAACAGCACTGCAATACGGCCTACTGAATTACCCTGTTAAGGTTAGTTAAGGGCCTGTTAGTTTTATAAATAACGATATAATAATAAGATAAATATTTTTCAGGTTAAAACTAATCATTATTTTGACTCTGTAAACCAGCTTTTCTTTAGCTTTGTAATCTGTTACTAAGTCCATGCAATCTAAGCTCCAACTAAGCTTATGAGACGCTTCGTAAATTAAATAAATAATTATCAAAAGAAGGCGCCAAGCCGGGAAAACTACGAAGCATTCAGAAAAAAATAGGTACAATAAACCTGCATGAATTTTTGAGGCCATATTTAAATAGGTAATTATTTTGTTAATGGATTTGTAAGACAGGTTCATAAATTTTCAGAACATAAATTTATGAACAGAATTTCATAAATTTTCTGCCCGAAACGCTGCGCGTGCTAGTGGCTTTACAAGACTGTAATTACCATATTTGTATCCTCACATTCCTTATGTACATTCTTGTATATGCATAAATAAATAAATAAATAAATAAATAAATAAATAACCCAATGGAAAAAAAAATAGTAATTAAACTGAGGTGCTCTTTGTTAGTTCACATTCCAAGTAATTGTTTCCGTTATTTTAGTAACTCTGTTATCAAACAAGTTCAACTATAGTTTCCTCTCGTGTCACTGTATTATTGACACGCCTGGAGAGGGTCACGGCAGTTCATCTACTTCCCGAGCTCGGTCTGGGGCCAGGCTCGACACGCGGCATACGTTAGTATATTGGCAGGGCATACGTTAGTATATTGGCAGGGCATACGTTAGTATATTGGCAGGGCATACGTTAGTATATTGGCAGGGCATACGTTAGTATATTGGCAGGGCATACGTTAGTATATTGGCAGGGCATACGTTAGTATATTGGCAGGGCATACGTTAGTATATTGGCAGGGCATACGTTAGTATATTGGCAGGGCATACGTTAGTATATTGGCAGGGCATACGTTAGTATATTGGCAGGGCATACGTTAGTATATTGGCAGGGCATACGTTAGTATATTGGCAGGGCATACGTTAGTATATTGGCAGGGCATTCGTTAGTATATTGGCAGGGCATTCGTTAGTATATTGGCAGGGCATTCGTTAGTATATTGGCAGGGCATACGTTAGTATATTGGGAGGGCATACGTTAGTATATTGGGAGGGGCATACGTTAGTATATTGGGAGGGCATACGTTAGTATATTGGGAGGGCATACGTTAGTATATTGGGAGGGCATACGTTAGTATATTGGGAGGGCATACGTTAGTATATTGGGAGGGCATACGTTAGTATATTGGGAGGGCATACGTTAGTATATTGGGAGGGCATACGTTAGTATATTGGGAGGGCATACGTTAGTATATTGGGAGGGCATACGTTAGTATATTGGGAGAGCATACGTTAGTATATTGCCAGGGCATACATTAGCATATTGCCAGGGCATTCGTTATATTGGCAGGGCATACGTTAGTATATTGCCAGGGCATTCGTTATATTGGCAGGGCATACGTTAGTATATTGCCAGGGCATACGTTAGTATATTGCCAGGGCATACGTTAGTATATTGCCAGGGCATACGTTAGTATATTGCCAGGGCATACGTTAGTATATTGCGAGGGCATACGTTAGTATATTGCCAGGGCATACGTTAGTATATTGCCAGGGCATACGTTAGTATATTGCCAGGGCATACGTTAGTATATTGCCAGGGCATACGTTAGTATATTGCCAGGGCATACGTTAGTATATTGCCAGGGCATACGTTAGTATATTGCCAGGGCATACGTTAGTATATTGCCAGGGCATACGTTAGTATATTGCCAGGTCATACGTTAGTATATTGCCAGGGCATACGTTAGTATATTGCCAGGAAATACGTTAGTATATTGGGAGGGGCATTCGTTAGTATATTGGGAGGGGCATTCGTTAGTATATTGGGAGGGGCATACGTTAGTATATTGGCAGGGGCATACATTAGTATATTGGCAGGGCATTCCTTAGTTGAATTGCGTGTATACGTTAATTTACTGGTATGACATTAGCTAATATCCCGTCACTTGGTTCCAAGTCTTCTATTAGTGACTTAGTCAATATTAGAGTGAAGGGAAAGGCTATTCCAGGCGT
>NC_091174.1:17366985-17416162 GCF_040958095.1 Procambarus clarkii
TCTCCTTACCTTACCACAGACGAAGTTCCAGTTTTTCTATTTTTTTTTTTTATAACTATGTGACGAGGCCATACCCCTAGCCTTAAACAGCCGAACACCAACGCGTTACCGTCACAAGTTATATGGGGGCCTGTCCTAGGAGCTTCACTCAGGTACTGGTGCCAAGTGGTAATTTATGGTAAGCGTATTTAACTTTGTTAACGTAGCTTTACTATTTTTCATTCAATTTCATTTTTTATAAGGTGCGGTGTATTGTGCATTACGAGAGTAACATATAGTGAAGGTGAGACAACTTTGGATTACGTGGTGACTGTAGGCCGCAGTCATACTCTTAATTGGTCATCTCTCCCTCCATGTTATTACTCGTATTTACCATCTATGTCCCTTGAATATTTCTCATTCTGACAGATCATCATATTGGTACCCTGGTACTGTGGTCTGCCCCGGGTCAAGAGTACCCAATCTTCTGCAATCTGACTGTAGGAGGACAAAGAGGGCCATAGTTCCTCTAGCTCGAACTTTAGTTGCTGAATTGGGACCTCAGCAGCAGTTCTCGTCACCAGTTGACACCTCGCACCCCTACACGTCAGTCAGAGATGATGATACATACAACGGTAGGGAATTAGCTTATTTTTTCAGAGCACAAAAGTTCGCTAATTCTGTAAGTATCATATTAAATTCAGTGGGAAAAACTTGCTTTATGTCCTATAGAGACTTGGCAAGGTATGCCTACATCCTTGGACTACCAATTTTACTTTTGAAGCATTTAACTGTTTCATTTGTTTTCGAAACTTTGTTTCATTTGTTAGTAGGATTTTCTTGCCCTTATTCTCTTACATGAGTACCGGGTACAAGATTTCCTGCGCCCTTGATTTAATTTAATCATTTAATATCTTTCACTTAACGTTAATTGTTAAAGATCACACAGGATAGGTGCCAGTTGCCACGTTGTCCTGTTTCTGACATTTCATTATTGAACATTCGTGTACCTTTATTTGCTAATTTCACCATGTTTCGTCTCCAAACTTTCCGTGCAAATCCAGCAGGTGAAATAGGGACTTTAAGTCGTGCCAAGAGGACTGAACTACAAACTCTTGCACATGAGTATCAACTAGAAGTTCCCTATCAAGCCAACAAAAATGACCTACACAACCTGTTGCTGGATTACTATTTAGAGCAAGGTAAGATAGACTCTGAAACTCATGAAACTTACTATATTGCAGATAAAACTGACTTGGCAACGATGAAACTTAAACTAGAGCTGGCTAAGATTGAACGCGAACAGCAAAAGGAAGCCCGCGAACAGCAAAGGGAAGCCCTCGAACAACAAGAACGAGCAGCTGCCATACGAAGAGAAGAACAAGAACGAGAAATCACCCTCAGAGAACGTGAAGCTGCTTTGAGAAGAGAAGAACACGAACGTGGACTCGCCCTCCAGGAACGTGAGGTTGCACTACTCCAGGAGCGGGAACGAGTACAGCTTGAAACCAAACGACGCGAGTTGGAGATGCAACGCGAACATGACAAGCAACAAGCAACTCTGGCTCTAGAGTGTCGTCAACGTGAAATCGCCCTGGAAACTTCACACTTCACTCAACGCCAGCAAGCTACTGCAAATCTTCCCGTCAGTTTTAATATATCACATGCAAGTAAGTTAATGCCATCCTTTGTAGAAGCAGAAGTTGATGTGTTCTTTACCACCTTTGAAACCCTTGCTAATCAACTCAGTTGGCCTGTCGACCAATGGGCAACACTTCTCAGAGTCCATCTTACAGGTAGAGCTGCAGTCACACTCAGTACTTTGGCGTCTGAGAATGACTACTACACTCTGAAACAAGCAGTGTTAGACGCCTACCTACTTTCCACCGAAAGTTATAGAAGGAAATTCCGTGACCACCTGAAGGCAAGTACCACTACCTTCCTCGAGTTTGCTAACACGAAACGGAGGTATTTCATGAAATGGCTGGAAGCAGCACATGTCTCTACTTTTACAGAACTCGTGAACCTGATGCTTGTTGAAGAATTCTTGAGACGTGTGCCGCCTCCTGTCCGCCTCTACTTAGCAGATAAAGAAGAAACCGACTACCTGAAGTGTGCTAAGTCGGCTGACACTTACAGCCTCATCCACCGGCTGACACCTGAACCATCCTCCAGTAAGAAGTCGTGGTACAGTTACGAGAAGGTGAGCCCCGATCAAGCTGGTTCACAACTGTACTGCAAGTATTGTAGACTCTATGGACATACCATAGACAAGTGTGGTAAGTCTCAATACAAGGGAACCACTGACCAACAACGACCCAAACCAACTCCTCCTAAGTCCGGTAAGCCTGTGATGAATGTTGGTGTTGATGTTAATGATCTTTCTCTTTTCAGTAACCACCTGTATACTGGAACTGTCTCTGCCAACGGTTCAAATCCGGAGGGACGTTTCAAATTGAAGATCTTGAGGGACACAGCGGCTCTACAATCGATCATCTTGAAGTCGGCTGTGCCCAACATAGTCTACACCGGGGAAACAGTCTTCATCACTGACCTCACTGCTACCACTCCATACCCTCTCGCCAGAGTCCACCTGAATTGTCCCTACGTGAACGGGGAAGTCCAAGTCGCCGTCAGGGAAAAGCCTTTTCCCATGCCTGGAGTGCAACTTCTCCTAGGCAACGACTTGGCAGAAGACCTGCAACCGACCAACCTGATCGTCATGGACAAACCCCAGGTGTGTAACTCTGTGCCAAGTAACCCTATTCTTGAGTATGTTCCAGCAGAGGTTCAAGAGAGTGATGAAGTTTCTCCTCCGGTTCTCGTGACCACCCGTGCGCAAGCCGCACGTCCACAGCCAGCTGACTCTACTGCTACCGCTGTCCCTCAAGACCCTCAGAAACTACCCCCGCATCTGACCAAGTTGGAGTTCCGTAAGTTGCAGAGGGAAGATCTTACTTTAACACCATTGTTTTTCCAGGCTGAGACTCAACCCGACAGTATTCCTGGGTTCTTCCTAGAGAACGACTTGCTCTACCGCAGATATAGACCCAGTAAACTGAAGGAGGAGGACGATTGGGCCAACACCGAACAACTTGTGATTCCCACCAGCCTGCGGCCCACTATTCTACACCTGGCCCATGGAGCATTCTCCCACTACGGCTTCAACAAGACTTACCATGGGATTCGCCAAGACTACTACTGGCCAGGTATGGTAAATAACGTCAAACAGTACGTAAAACAGTGTCATACATGTCAGATGGCAGGCAAACCGAACGTCTCCATTCCCAGAGCACCACTGATTCCCATACAGGTGCCTGCGGAACCTTTCCACAGACTCATAATAGACTGTGTTGGTCCTTTACCTCGGACCAGTTCAGGTAACGCCTACATCCTAACCATCCTGTGTCCTACCACCAGATTTCCCATAGCAGTTCCAGTGAAGAACATCACGGCTGCTACGGTTATCAAACATCTACTGAAGATCTTCACTCAATACGGATTTCCCAGGGAGATTCAAAGTGACTGTGGCACCAACTTCACCAGTGATCTCTTCAAAAGAACACTGGAGGAGTTCAACATCAAACAGGTATTGTCCAGCCCCTATCATCCTGCTTCACAGGGTTCTCTTGAACGTAGTCATCAGACCATCAAAGCACTCTTGAAAAAGTTTTGTAGTGAAACCTCAAAGGATTGGGATAAGCAGATTGACCTAATAATGTGTATTTTCAGAAGTCTCCCCAATGAGTCCCTAGGAGTATCTCCTTATGAGATGCTCTACGGCCGTAAGTGCCGTACTCCCCTTAAGGCTTTCAAAGACTCTCTCAGAGATGCCACCTTCAGTGAGCATCAGAATGTGCCCCAGTTTCTTCAAAACCTTCAGCACATTCTAGAGAGAGTCCACCGCTTTGCCCATGATAATCTATTGAAAGCCCAGGTGAGAATGAAGACTCATTACGACCAGACCAGCAAAGTAAGAAAATTCAAGCCGGGAGACTTCGTCCTTGCTTATTTCCCTATCCCAGGTTCACCTTTACAAAACAGATTTTCAGGACCCTACTGCGTCAAAGAGTGCAGGAATAATAATAATTATGTGATAGAGACTCCAGATAGGCGGCGGAAGACCCAACTGTGCCACGTCAACCTCCTGAAGCAATATAATGGTACTCCTCCCACTGTCTTGATTAACTATTCCACATTCACAGAACCCTACATCCACAGTGAGACCTTCCCAGCTTCTCCTCCCGAAAGCACTGACAAGGAGTCAGCGCTTTCTAATTCCGAAATCCTTAATGATCTTCCCAAATACTTTCAGGATAATCATAGTGCACCTCTCGTCAAGATCTTCAGAGAACATCAAGAGTTGTTCAGAGATGATCCCCAAGAGTGTAATGTTACCCAGCACGACATCCAACTGCTCCCCGACACCCGGCCGATTCGTCAACCCTTCTACCGAATCAGCCCGAGCAAGAAGGAAGTCATGCGTGCTGAGGTGCAATACCTCTTGGATCATGGACTGGCTACACCTTGTGAGTCCCCCTGGGCCTCACCTTGTATCTTGGTGCCCAAACCCCAAGGTAAGGTGCGGTTGTGCACTGACTATCGAAAACTGAACTCTGTCACTGTCAAGGATGCTTACCCCTTGCCAAGGATAGATGACATCCTTGATGCCATTGGTAGTGCCCAGTACTTGTCCCAAGTGGACTTGCTTAAGGGGTACTATCAAGTGTGTCTAACGGAGCGCGCTAAAGAAATATCTGCCTTCATCACTCCTTTTGGACTTTTCAGATATGAACGCCTTCCTTTCGGACTATGTAATGCCCCGGCCACCTTTCAAAGAGCTGTCAACCGTGTCATCCAGGGCTTGGATAACACATACGCCTACCTGGACGATATCGTCGTAGCCTCCAACTCCTGGAGTGAACATCTGCTCCAGCTGCGACGTCTGTTCTCCAAGCTCCTGACAGCCGGCCTCACCATCAACATGGGCAAGTCCACTTTCGCGAAAGGTAAAGTGCGTTATCTGGGTCATGTTATTGGGAGTGGCAGCATAGCTCCGTTAGACTCACACACTCAAGCCATCCTACAGTATCCACAGCCTACCACCAGGAAGCAGCTCCTGCGCTTCCTTGGTCTTGCCTCTTACTACCGTAGGTTTGTGAGGAATTTCAGTACAGTCGCCACACCTCTAATTCTATTAACCAGTCCCAAGCAACGGTATAATTGGACCATGCAGCAAACCGTTGCTTTCGAACAACTCAAATTCCTCCTCTGTTCTAACCCCATTCTCGCCTCTCCAGATATCACCAAGCCTTTCGTCCTTCATGTCGACGCCAGTGGTACCGGCGTTGGTGGTATCCTGATGCAACTACGAGGCGAGGAGGTTCTACCTGTCAGCTACTACAGCTACAAACTGAAACCACACCAGAGGAACTACAGCACTATTGAAAAGGAGCTACTATCCATCGTCCTGAACCTCCAACACTTCGCTCCGTACCTACAAGGCGCCAGGTCTACCACCATCTTCTCAGACCACAACCCTCTCCGCTTCCTACATCAAGCCCAATTCACCAACCAGCGTCTTCTACGATGGGCTCTGTATTTACAAGACTTCAACCTGGAGATCCGCTATATCAAGGGTTCTGACAACACCATAGCCGATGCCCTCTCCAGAGTTTATGAAGTAGAAGCGACTCCATCCATTACTCCACCACATAACGACGTACTTCTTCCAGAACCGCAGGCTTCGGGGGAGAGTTGTGACGATAATCTCCTTCAAGAGATTGAGCCTGCTCTTCCCTCCAAAATTACGTCTTCACAATTATATAAAAAGACTATGGAAGAAATGTCCAACAACGACAACAACACCAGCAAGGCTTGCAAGGGTGAGCAGAAACGTATGCAGCCCGCCACCTGTTCGGACCCAAATCACCAAACTACCCGTTGATCGCTACGGCTCCGCTGATTGGTCGCCGGTCTGGCTGCACCTGCACTCGCCCCCCAATACTACCCGATGTCTGGGGTCGCCCCAACATCAGTCTTCAGAATGTTCCGTGCTTTCGTAGCCAGCACACCTCCCAGCTAGACTCTAGAGTGTACTGAGAGAGGTGGTGGCTTTAAGCCAATATTCCAGCACCTCCCACTTACTGTTGTATTGCACTTCTTGTTATTTTGCCTTAACGTAACTTTTCATTTTGTCATTTAAGAATTCTTATTATTTTGATTCATTGATTTTATTATAAGAATTTGTTTGTGCATTATTTTCATGTTTTGATTTATTTAACGTAATTAAAATTTCATTGTTAAAGTTTTACTTGTGTTTTGTGTGTCTTCTCCTTACCTTACCACAGACGAAGTTCCAGTTTTTCTATTTTTTTTTTTTATAACTATGTGACGAGGCCATACCCCTAGCCTTAAACAGCCGAACACCAACGCGTTACCGTCACAATATATATATATATATATATATATATATATAATATATATTATTAAATATGACCGAAAAAGTAAGATTAATAATTCTAACACGAATTTTCTCAATCTTTCGTACATTACGCTTCACTGTTGGAGGTAAATCAAAAATCAATTCTCCAAAATTCATTTTTATTTCTAGTCTGACGCGACACGGGCGCGTTTCGTAAAACTTATTACATTTTCAAAGACTTTAGTTCACAAATACACAACTGAATAGAAATTACGTATCTCCGTTTTTATATCTACATTTGAGTGAGGTGGAAGGGGTGATGTGGCATTAACACAAGACAGAACAAAATGTGGTATTAATAGGGTATTAATTTCATCAACACAAGACAGAACAAGGGTATTAATAGGGTATTAATTTCATCAACACAAGACAGAACACGAAACAATGGATATTGAATAGAAGTGTTTGTAGAAAGCCTATTGGTCCATATTTCTTGATGCTTCTATATTGGAGCGGAGTTTTGAGGTGGGTAGAATATAGTTGTGCAATAATTGGCTGTTGATTGCTGGTGTTGACTTCTTGATGTGTAGTGCCTCGCAAACGTCAAGCCGCCTGCTATCGCTGTATCTATCGATGATTTCTGTGTTGTTTACTAGGATTTCTCTGGCGATGGTTTGGTTGTGGGAAGAGATTATATGTTCCTTAATGGAGCCCTGTTGCTTATGCATCGTTAAACGCCTAGAAAGAGATGTTGTTGTCTTGCCTATATACTGGGTTTTTTGGAGCTTACAGTCCCCAAGTGGGCATTTGAAGGCATAGACGACGTTAGTCTCTTTTAAAGCGTTCCATTTTGTGTCTGGAGAGTTTCTCATGAGTAGGCTGGCCGTTTTTCTGGTTTTATAGTAAATCGTCAGTTGTATCCTCTGATTTTTGTCTGTAGGGATAACGTTTCTATTAACAATATCTTTCAGGACCCTTTCCTCCGTTTTATGAGCTGTGGAAAAGAAGTTCCTGTAAAATAGTCTAATAGGGGGTATAGGTGTTGTGTTAGTTGTCTCTTCAGAGGTTGCATGGCTTTTCACTTTCCTTCATATGATGTCTTCGACGAAACCATTGGAGAAGCCGTTATTGACTAGGACCTGCCTTACCCTACAGAGTTCTTCGTCGACTTGCTTCCATTCTGAGCTGTGGCTGAGAGCACGGTCGACATATGCGTTAACAACACTCCTCTTGTACCTGTCTGGGCAGTCGCTGTTGGCATTTAGGCACATTCCTATGTTTGTTTCCTTAGTGTAGACTGCAGTGTGGAAACCTCCGCCCTTTTCCATGACTGTTACATCTAGAAAGGGCAGCTTCCCATCCTTTTCCATCTCGTAAGTGAAACGCAGCACGGAACTCTGCTCAAATGCCTCCTTCAGCTCCTGCAGATGTCTGACATCAGGTACCTGTGTAAAAATGTCGTCAACATACCTGCAGTATATGGCTGGTTTCAAGTTCATGTCGACTAAGACTTTTTGCTCGATTGTACCCATGTATAAGTTTGCAAACAGGACACCTAGGGGAGAACCCATGGCGACCCCATCTACTTGCTTATACATGTGCCCATCCGGGCTCAAGAAGGGTGCCTCTTTAGTACAAGCTTGGAGTAGTTTCCTCAGAATGTTTTCTGGTATGTCAAGAGGAGTACAGGCCGGATCACGATACACTCTGTCGGCTATCATCCCGATTGTCTCGTCCACAGGTACGTTGGTAAACAGTGATTCTACGTCCAACGAGGCTCTTATCCCTGTGGCCCGTGTGCCCCGCAGTAAGTCAACAAATTCCTTTGCAGACTTCAGGCTGAAGGCGCAAGGGACATAAGGTGTCAGCAGGCCGTTGAGTCGCTTCGCCAGTCTGTACGTGGGTGTGGGTATCTGGCTGATGATTGGCCGAAGTGGGTTTCCAGGCTTGTGTGTCTTGACATTTCCATACGCATATCCAGGTTTATATTCCCCAATAATCTTTGGCAGGTGGAGTCCGGATTTCTTGGCGTTCACAGATTCAATCAGTTTGTTGACCTTTGCTTTCAATTCGGCTGTATTGTCCTTCGTTACCCTTTGGAATTTAGTTTGGTCAGAGAGTATGAGGTTCATTTTCGCCAGATATTCGTCTTTAAGAGTGACGTATATTGGCGACTTGTCACCTCTCCTGACAACTATCTCCTTGTTCTCACGAAGGCTTTTAGCTGCCGCTTTGAGCTCGGGGGACAGTATGGTGCTTCTGTAGTTGCCTCGATTCTATCCTCCTTCAGCAATAAGTTCTGCTTGTAAGGTATCTTTGGTAGTGACCTTCTTTTGTGTCTCGAGGTCGAATATGTCGTCCAACAGAATTTCCAACTCAACTTTCCGGGCCATCTCACTCGGTCTGGACATAACGTGACAGTTTATACCCAGATTTAGGAGAGTGACTTGGTCCTCAGTGAGGTTAATTCCTGCAAGGTTCAGGAAGCCATCTCTTGGTCGTGGAACTGCCATAGGTCCTCCATATAACGTTGTTAGTTTCTTGATAATCCTTGTTTCAGTGCTGAGGTGATGTCGGTCTGTGAGGATGTCGAGGTGTTGTTCAATGCGGGTACGGAGACTTTCGTCGATGTTGCTATTTCTCCATTCGTTTGTAGCATGAAGTAGTTGCGTTTTGTTGTCTTTGATTTCATTTTCTGCCTTGTATATCTGATCACGAATCAGATCCTGGCGATATTTTATCGTGAAGGCTTGATTCCTTGCTGCTGGGTCGTGCGTTTTAATATTAGTATATTTTGGTAGCAGTCTTTCCTGTAGACATATATTATTAAATATGACCGAAAAAGTAAGATTAATAATTCTAACACGAATTTTCTCGATCTTTCGTACGTTTCTTTTCACTGTTGGTGGTAATTCAAAAATCAATTCTCCAAAATTCATTTTTAGTCTGACTCGACATTTGAGCGCGTTTCGTAAAACTTATTACATTTTCAAAGACTTTAGTTTACACATACACAACTGAATAGAACTTACACATCTTCGATTTGTTTATATCTACATTTGAGTGAGGTGGATGGGGTGAGGTGGTATATAGGAGGACCTATGGCAATTCCACGACCAAGAGATGGCTTCCTGAACCTTGCAGGAATTAAACTCACTGAGGACCAAGTCACTCTCCTAAATCTGCGTATAAACTGTCACGTTATGTCCAGACCGAGTGAGATGGCCCGGAAAGTTGAGCTGGAAATTCTGTTGGACAACATATTCGACCTCGAGACACAAAAGAAGGTCACTACCAAAGATACCTTACAAGCAGAACTTATTGCGGAAGGAGGAAAGAATCGAGGCAACTACAGAAGCACCATACTGTCCCCCTATCTCAAATCGGCAGCTAAAAGCCTTCGTGAGAACAAGGAGATAGTTGTCAGGAGAGGTGACAAGTCGCCAATATACGTCATTCTTAAAAATGACGAATATCTGGCGAAAATGAACCTCATACTCTCTGACTAAACTAAATTCCAAAGGGTAACGAAGGACACTACAGCCGAATTGAAAGCATAGGTCAACAAACTGATTGAAACTGTGAACGCCAAGAAATCCGGACTCCACCTGCCAAAGATTATTGGGGAATATAAACCTGGATATGCGTATGGAAATGTCAAGACACACAAGCCTGGAAACCCACTTCGGCCAATCATCAGCCAGAAACCCACACCCACGTACAGACTGGCAAAGCGACTCAACGGCCTGCTGACTCCTTATGTCCCTTGCGCCTTCAGCCTGAAGTCTCCAAAGGAATTTGTTGACTTACTGCGGGGCACACGGGCCACAGGGATAAGAGCCTCGTTGGACATAGAATCACTGTTTACCAACGTACCTGTGGACGAGACAATCGGGATGATAGCCGACAGAGTGTATCGTGATCCGGCCTGTACTCCTCTTGACATACCAGAAACATTCTGAGGAAACTACTCCAGGCTTGTACTAAAGAGGCACCCTTCTTGAGCCCGGATGGGCACATGTATAAGCAAGTAGATGGGGTCGCCATGGGTTCTCCCCTAGGTGTCCTGTTTGCAAACTTCTACATGGGTACCATCGAGCAAAAAGTCTTAGTCGACATGAACTTGAAACCGGCCATATACTGCAGGTATGTTGACGACATTTTTACACAGGTACCTGATGTCAGACATCTGCAGGAGCTGAAGGGGGCATTTGAGCAGAGTTCCGTGCTGCGTTTCATTTACGAGATGGAAAAGGATGGGAAGCTGCCCTTTCTAGATGTAACAGTCATGGAAAAGAGCGGAGGTTTCCACACTGCAGTCTACACTAAGGAAACGAACATAGGAATGTGCCTAAATGCCAACAGCGACTGACCAGACAGGTACAAGAGGAGTGTTGATAACGCTTATGTCGACCGTGCTCTCAGCCACAGCTCTGAATGGAAGCAAGTCGACGAAGAACTCTGTAGGGTAAGGCAGGTCCTAGTCAACAACGGCTTCTCCAATGGTTTCGTCGAAGACATCATAAGAAGGAAAGTGAAACGCCATACAACCTCTGAAGAGACAACTAACACAACACCTATACCCCCTATTAGACTATTTTACAGGAACTTCTTTTCCACAGCTCATAAAACGGAGGAAAGGGTCCTGAAAGATATTGTTAATAGAAACGTTACCCCAACAGACAAAAATCAGAGGATACAACTGACGATTTACTATAAAACCAGAAAAACGGCCAGCCTACTCATGAGAAACTCTTCAGACACAAAGCAGAACGCTTTAAAAGAGACCAACGTCGTCTATGCCTTCAAATGCCCTCTTGGGGACTGTAAGCTCCAAAAAAAAACAGTATATAGGCAAGACAACAACATCTCTTTCTAGGCGTTTGACGATGCATAAGCAACAGGGCTCCATTAAGGAACATATAATCTCTTCCCACAACCAAACCATCGCCAGAGAAATCCTAGTAAACAACACAGAAATCATCGATAGATACAGCGATAGCAGGTGGCTTGACGTCTGCGAGGCTCTACACATCAAGAAGTCAACACCTGCAATCAACAGCCAATTAATTCACAACTATATTCTACCCACCTCAAGACTCCGCTCCAATATAGAAGCATCAAGAAATATGGACCAATAGGCTTTCTACAATCACTACCATTCAATACCCATTGTTTCATGTTCTGTCTTGTGTTTAGGAATTTAATACCCTATTAATACCACCTCACCCCATCCACCTCACTCAAATGTAGATATAAACAAATCGAAGATGTGTAAGTTCTATTCAGTTGTGTATGTGTAAACTAAAGTCTCTGACAATGTAATAAGTTTTACGAAACGCGCTCAATTGTCGCGTCAGACTAAAAATGAATTTTGGAGAATTGATTTTTGAATTACCACCAACAGTGAAAAGAAACGTACGAAAGATCGAGAAAATTCGTGTTAGAATTATTAATCTTACTTTTTCGGTCATATATAATAATATATATATATATATATATATATATATATATATATATATATATATATATATATATATATATATATATATATATATATATATATATATTAATGTTTGGAGTCCCTGTGCCTTCTTTTACCAATTTCAAGGTAAACTTCGGAGCTGGAGCCCCTGGGGCAGTTCACTGTTGCCTTCACCCTCGTGCTCACAGTTCCTGCGATGGCGCTGGAACCAATCGTATTCCATCCACCAGAATGGCACTCAGAAACCTCAGTGAGAATGCACTCAGATCACTGCAGACCACCTACGTGAGACCAGTCCTTGGCTACACAGCTCCAATGCACGAACTCCACCTCAAAAAGCACACAAAGAAACTTACAACATAAAGAAGGTTTGCCAGACGGCTCATCCCAGAACTATGAAAGATAGGTTATGAAAATGCAAAATAGCTGGACCTAACGTCGCTAGAAATGGGAGAGAGAGAGAGAGAGAGAGAGAGAGAGAGAGAGAGAGAGAGAGAGAGAGAGAGAGAGAGAGAAGCATTCACAGTACTGTGAAGGCTCTCATAGATACAGTATTGTGAAAGCCCTTCTTCGATCCACAATATTGTGAAGGCACACAACTAGACACAGTAGTGTGAAGGCCCTCTTCCTCTGGCCCACTCCCAGACACAGTACTGTGAAAGCCCCACACCAGACACCGTGGCGTGAAAGTAAAATCCCAGACACAGTACTGTGAAAGCCCCATACCAGACACCGTACCGTGTAAGTAAAATCCCTTACACAGTACTGTGAAAGCCTCTCCTTCAGGCCCACTACCAGACAGTTCTGTGAAGGTCTATACCCATAAACAGTACTGTGACGTCCCTTTCTTCCCCCCCCCCCACTGGCCCACAACTAGACACAGTACTGGTAAGGTCCAGTCGAATACAGTACTGTGAAGGCCCCACTCCCAGAAACAGTACTGTGAAGGCCCCACTCCCAGATACAGTGCTGTGAAGGTCCCACTCCCAGACACAGTACTGTGAAGGACCACTCCCGGACACAGTACTGTGAAGGACCACTCCCGGACACAGTACTGTGAAGGACCACTCCCGGACACAGTACTGTGAAGGACCACTCCCACAGTACTGTGAAGGATTACTCTCGGACACAGTACTGTGAAGGACCACTCCCAAACAGTACTGTGAAGGACCACTCCCAGACACAGTATTATGAGGGCCCACTCCTAGACCCAGTACTGTGAAGGTCCTACTCCCACAGTACTGTGAGGGCCCACTCCCAGACACAGTACTATGAGGGCCCCACTCCCAGACACAGTACTGTGAAGGCCCCAGACACAGTACTGTTGTAACACTGTAAGGTGTTTGGTTTAGTTTATTTAAAATATATATAGTATATGAGTCAGAGACAAGAATTTGAGCAGGCGCCAGTTGGTCGGCCTGAGTTTCACACCTCTAAGAGTTAATGCCCCCAAGTGACCTGAGGTCAGATCATGCGAATTTCACCTTACTTCTACTAATCTTATAATTGGAGCCTGGTAGCCTTCTAACATGCCGACGTTTAAGGAGTGGCTTGGTAGAGAGCCGGAGGCTATCTACTCGTGGGCGGAGTTAGCTACTAGGTTCCCCAATATATACTCGGAGAGCTATCGATTCGAGAGGATTAACAAGACAGAAGACCAGGCAGCAGAGCAGGACGACAACAGCCGAGACAGGCTGTCGGTCGGACGGGGGTGAAGCTGCCTGACAGCTGTAGACCCCCCCCCCTCTATCCAGCTATAGGCAGACACTTGGTGAGTTGAACATTAAGGTGACTTGGTCGTGTTTTACAAGTGTTGTGTGATGATCAGGGGCAGTCAGTTGTAGTGTTCTCAGATTCTTGGAGGATGACTCACTTTACATATATAGATCTTGAACATTGCTTAAATTATGATACTTAGTATGTGAAATATAATTGAATTTATTATTTAAATTGCCTTTGTGTCCCCTAGAGTTGAGTTGAGGTGAGAAAGCCTCTGGGATTATTGATTCATGATATTACTGAGTACATGTTTGGAGTTGATACATGGTACAGAGGGAACATACTAATAATGAACTCATGATAACATCTTTTGAGAATATTTTGATACAGACAAGTTCCATTCCTTGTCTTGTATGTAATGGTCTAGAATGGATGGTGGCAGCATTTCGTCTTCTACTATCTACTCTTCTACTTCTACCTATCTACACCTCTCCCTCCACACCTCTCTAAACTCTCACTTTCAACTAATGACCCTCCTTGCTCCTCCCACCTCCCTACCTCTCACCCCAAACCCTCACTAATTACTTCACTATTCATTTCTTTCCTTTCGTTTTCTCTTATACGTTTGTGGCAGTGAAATGTATTCTAGAGTTCTCTCTAGAGTTTCGGGTAGCTGATCCAGTTACGGCGCCTTGTAGTCTTAGCACCTAGGTAGTCAAATACCTAGGTTATAAGGTGTTGAACGAGAGAGGTTGCCTTAGGAACTCGGGGAGTGCTCTAGAATAGTTAGCTAACTGGGGACGGGATAACGGACTAGAGAGAGCTGTTTCCCCCGGCCTCGTTGGTTAACTGGGGGGTGGAATAATGGACTAGTTAGAGCTATTTCCCCCACCCCCCGTTACACTGTGAAGGCCCCAGACACAGTACTGTGAAGGCCCCAGACACAGTACTGTGAAGGCCCCAGACACAGTACTGTGAAGGCCCCAGACACAGTACTGTGAAGGCCCCAGACACAGTACTGTAAAGGCCCCAGACACAGTACTGTGAAGGCCCCAGACACAGTACTGTGAAGGCCCCAGACACAGTACTGTGAAGGCCCCAGACACAGTACTGTGAAGGCCCCAGACACAGTACTGTGAAGGCCCCAGACACAGTACTGTGAAGGCCCCAGACACAGTACTGTGAAGGCCCCAGACACAGTACTGTGAAGGCCCCAGACACAGTACTGTGAAGGCCCCAGACACAGTACTGTGAAGGCCCCAGACACAGTACTGTGAAGGCCCCAGACACAGTACTGTGAAGGCCCCAGACACAGTACTGTGAAGGCCCCAGACACAGTACTGTGAAGGCCCCAGACACAGTACTGTGAAGGCCCCAGACACAGTACTGTGAAGGCCCCAGACACAGTACTGTGAAGGCCCCAGACACAGTACTGTGAAGGCCCCAGACACAGTACTGTGAAGGCCCCAGACACAGTACTGTGAAGGCCCCAGACACAGTACTGTGAAGGCCCCAGACACAGTACTGTGAAGGCCCCAGACACAGTACTGTGAAGGCCCCAGACACAGTACTGTGAAGGCCCCAGACACAGTACTGTGAAGGCCCCAGACACAGTACTGTGAAGGCCCCAGACACAGTACTGTGAAGGCCCCAGACACAGTACTGTGAAGGCCCCAGACACAGTACTGTGAAGGCCCCAGACACAGTACTGTGAAGGCCCCAGACACAGTACTGTGAAGGCCCCAGACACAGTACTGTGAAGGCCCCAGACACAGTACTGTGAAGGCCCCAGACACAGTACTGTGAAGGCCCCAGACACAGTACTGTGAAGGCCCCAGACAAAGTACTGTGAAGGCCCCAGACAAAGTACTGTGAAGGCCCCAGACACGGTACTGTGAAGGCCCCAGACACGGTACTGTGAAGGCCCCAGACACAGTACTGTGAAGGCCCCAGACACAGTACTGTGAAGGCCCCAGACACAGTACTGTGAAGGCCCCAGACACAGTACTGTGAAGGCCCCAGACACAGTACCGTGAAGGCCCCAGACACACTACTGTGAAGGCCCCAGACACAGTACTGTGAAGGCCCCAGACACAGTACTGTGAAGGCCCCAGACACAGTACTGTGAAGGCCCCAGACACACTACTGTGAAGGCCCCAGACACACTACTGTGAAGGCCCCAGACACACTACTGTGAAGGCCCCAGACACACTACTGTGAAGGCCCCAGACACACTACTGTGAAGGCCCCAGACACAGTACTGTGAAGGCCCCAGACACAGTACTGTGAAGGCCCCAGACACAGTACTGTGAAGGCCCTACCACCGGTAGCTCAGGTGTCAGCCGCAGAGGTAATAAAATTTCACATTTTCTCTTATGCAGCGTTAAACATTCTCAAGAGCCACCAGAATAACACTGGGGAATTAATATTCACAGAGCTGTGAGAACCAGTTGTTTTGAAGGCCTCGAGGCAGGCCTGCCTTTGTTCACTAACCCTTAAATAATTCACTATACGAGCACGCAATGTCACTCTGAGTGGCCATCACTTCCGAGTGGTTCGCCTCCACCAGCTGGAGATGATCAGGTTTTTTTCACAGTCAAGTGTATTCTAAAAATCTTTAATGCCTGATGCTTATTGTGCTATGAGACTTTATAGACGATCGGAGCATCTTGTTTACTGTCTTATTGGTTCAGCTATGACGTTTGTAGTTACCTGAAGCATTCCGGGAGTTCTTCCACTCGCTAGGCCCGGCCTGGGCATGGTGAGTGAGAGGCTTGACTAGTGAGAGCTTGGTCCAACAGGCTGTTGCTTGGAGTGGCCCGCAGGCCAACATGTCAACTACAGCCCGGTTGGTCTGGCACTTCATGCAAGAACCCCTAGCTAATTGCTTTTTGAAGCAGTCTACCTCTGTTCCGACAATATTTCTAAAGCTTGCTGGAAGAGCTGTTATTCTACTTGTCGACGATCTAGTTTTCCATGGAACTTTAAAACATTTTTTTTTTTTACTTTAAAGTTTACCCCGAGGGGGTGAGTTTATTGGGCAGCGCCACTCATCCTGTGAGTGGACACACCGCCATAGTGACAGTATTGGGCAGCGCCACTTATCCTGTGAGTGGACTCACCGCCATAGTGACAGTATTGGACAGCGCCACTCATCCTGTGAGTGGACACACCGCCATAGTGACAGTATTGGGTAGCGTCACTCATCCTGTGAGTGAACACGCCGCCATAGTGACAGTATTGGGCAGCGTCACTCATCCTGTGAGTGGACACACCGCCATAGTGACAGTATTGGGCAGCGTCACTCATCCTGTGAGTGGACACATCGCCATAGTGACAGTATTGGGCAGCGTCACTCATCCTGTGAGTGGACACATCGCCATAGCAGCATGTACAACACGCCCCAATAAGAAGAAAACCCGCTGGGTTGTTCATCCTGTCACTTGTACCCAGACACAGCTGGGACTTGCTTAACTGTCTCAAGTGAACAGCTCATCAAACAACAAGAATAACATTTGTCTTAAAATCTACGTTATCTTGCGGGTGCAAAATGGGGGAATCTTTTAAGTGGTCGGGGAAGATGGGGTAGAGGCGTGGGGAGGAGACCCGGGTGCAGCCGGGTACTACTTCTATAAATAGAAATGTCTATTTTGAAGTTGGAGGGGGAGAGACGGGGATGTGGATGAGGGGTGAGAGGAAGAGGGGGGGAAGAGGAAGGAGGGGGGGCAGGAAAAGGGGGGTTAAGAAGACAGGGAAGATGGGGAAATGTGGGTAAATGATGGGGGTAGAGACAGATTATCCCGGGCACCGCCGGGTAACCTTCCTACACGCTGTGATCACCTCCGTCCACCGTCCGGGTTCCAGCACGGTAACGAGGCCTTCAAGACCTCCTGGTCAAGGTTCATCTGGGCTACAAGAATGTTGTGACGCGCGCCCGTGTCCCGGACCCGTGCGCCACATGCGTTCCGGACCCGTGCGCCACATGCGTTCCGGACCCGTGCGCCGCTCCGGCTGCGCCACATGCGTTCTGCACGCTACACCAGCTGCGCCACATGCGTTCTGCACGCTACACCAGCTGCGCCACATGCGTTCTGCACGCTACTCCAGCTGCGCCACATGCGTTCTGTGCGCCACTCCAGCTGCGCCACATGCGTTCTGTGCGTCACTCCAGCTGCGCCACATGCGTTCTGCGCGCCACTCCAGCTGCGCCACATGCGTTCTGCGCGCCACTCCAGCTGCGCCACATGCGTCCCGGAGCCGTGCGCTGCTCCGGCTCACACATCACAACACCCACAATTCACCAGGAAACTAAATCATGTTAAATTAACACAGCTTCTTAGAAATTCAGGTGGAAACACCTTGCTTTGCACGAGGCGTAAGGAGCATGATAAGATGCAGATATAATTTATTTTCTCACTTGGAGCGGCGGTACACAAGCCAGATTAAATCCTGTTCCAGCAGCTCTGGAGCCTCCGGAGTGGGCCCTGAGCCATCAATTCCTGTAACATTCTTCCTGTATCATCTCTCTCATGTATGTGTAGGTATGAAACTCATTTTTAAGGCAGTGCGGTGACTCGAACTTGCGTTCTGGTGAATCCCAGACACCTGCCCTAACCGACTCGGCCATGATGGAACAAAAGTCAGCTAACCCGAAACTCACTTTGGGTTGGGCTCCCAAAAGCGGAGCTACAAGGTTATTTCTCAAGTGAGGAGACAGGATTGTGAAGAGACAGAAATTATGAACATACGATAATTTATTCGTAGGCTTTCTGTAGACACTAAACTTTAGTGAAAAATCTTCCGTATGAATAAGTATATCTAAGAATGGCAAACATTTATCAATTTCAGTCTCCATAGTAAATTTTATAGAGGTTACATAATCAAGTTACTTGATCAAGATGATGACTTGATCAAGTCATCAAGTCACTTTATTTATACATAATTTTATAGAGGTGATTTAAGTCACCTCTATAAATTTACTATGGAGACTGAAATTGATAAATGTTTGCCATTCTTAGATATACTTATTCATAAGGAAGATTTTTCACTAAAGTTTAGTGTCTACAGAAAGCCACGAATAATTTATCTTATGTTCATTATTTCTCAGGGCTTAGATACAATGTGAAAAAAAAAAATCATTTTTTTCTTCTATATAAGAGCTCTTCGGGCTGTTGGTCCAGAATTCTTAGATGAAGAGTTTAAGAATATTGATTCTATTGGTTTCAAGCTTTGTTATCCAATTAGTTTTTTGGAAGTTTGCCGTAGCAAAGCACGTCGTACATATTATAATATATGTAGTGAGAAAATTCGCCTAAAGAATGTGTTATGTTTACCATATTTTTCTGGGTTTGAAAATATGGTCAAGGCCTTGAAACTTTTTGATATACATGTATTATTTAGTTACGAAAATACTGTTGGTAAACTATTAGTTAGAAACATTCCCTCGTAGTGATAATTGTGTCAGTTAAAAAAAAAAAAAACTTGTAAAGACTTTAATAGGTTCTTTGTTGGGCAAACATCTAAAGATTTGAAATGTAGAATTTCGCAACATAAATACTTTGTAAGACATGGCCAATTGATTGGGAGATGGCTTCTTCAATAACGAATTGAAAAATCATTTTCAATAGAGACATAATTGAATCTGCTTTAATACAGATTACAAAATCATGTAATTTGAACATTAGCAGTGGTTCATACAATTTAGATCCATTTTTGATTGATTAGATAAAGGGCGATTTGAGTAGGATCATTGAGCCACATTTGTATCAATAATTCATTGTTAATATCTATATATCTTATGCTATTATTATCCATATATGGGCCTATTAACCCATATGATGCAGCTCTTAATTTATATCCTGTTATTGTTGTTGTTTTAGATTTAGCTACTCAGACCGAAATGTCCATGTAGCACGGGCTATGGTGAGCCCGTAATTGAGTTCGGTTATACGCGATAACCTTGTTACTCTGATATTTGGGTCAAAGTTTTAAATGGAGGTGAGGTTTCCTCCTTTTTCCCCGGGCTTCCTTTCCGCTTCTGTTTTAGTGCACTGGTTTTAGTCTTGTTTTAATAACATTATCTTGATGGCAGACGTAGGTCCAGAATGTTCACTAGTGAGTCCCATTCCTCAACGGCTTTTCTAATCATTGTAGTCACTGTGAAATGTGCATCTAATGCAGCTGCTGTCGTTGGATTAATGTTGAGTTTGATGCGCAGGGGTTCAGTAGCTTCACATTCCAGTAAGTAGTGCAATAGTGGCACCTCTGCTTCTGTTCCACAGACATGACACTTTAACTATTGGGTTTATTACGTCCCAACAGCACTTGTAACCAAGTTTAGGTCTGTGTATGGCTACTGCAATGTCTCTGAATATCTTTTTGTCAGGCTTGAAAGAGTGATAACCCAGTGGCCTGTTCGTACAATATCGCAGTGGATCTTCCTTCCTCCACTTTGGCTCGGTGGTGACTTTTGATAGTTGGGAGTATTTTCTTCTTGATTTGCTCCTTAATCTGTGAAAAACTTGGAGGTATTTGAACCTGTACAACAGGTAGAGCAGTGGCTGTTTTTGCTAGCGAGTCTGCCTTTTCATTACCATCTATGCCAATGTGACTTGGTATTCAATATAGGGTGATTGACAGCCATAGATTATGGGCTTCTTTTCCTATATGTTGAATTTCTGTGAGTTGTATATTATCTCTGTGCTGACTGGATAACAATGCCTGGAGCGAAGATTTAGAGTCAGTTTAAATGATGACATCATGTAAATTATTCTCAATTGTATTGTTTATTGCCTCCTTCAGGGCAGTTAATTCTGTTTACAATGTTGAGCACCCACGATTCGTGCTCCAGTAAGCTTCATAGTTGTTAGTGTAAACTGCTGCCCCAGCAGAACCTCTTTCTTGATCAACTGATCCGTCTGTGAAGATGCGAGTCGTTGTCGGTCTTGAGATGGTTTACATTTGTCGTTCTATGACTACTTTAAGCCTCTGCGAGTCACATGCTGATTTTTTAACTGGTAATCCTTCAATGATTAACTTTAGGCTCGATTCTTCCCATGGAGGAGGCTGCTGAAAGTGTTGATATGATCCACTTTCTCTACAATCTTGACAAGATTATCCGTCCATGCACTTGTTCTATATTGAAGGTTTCTCTGAAGTGCTCTGTGCATGCTATCTTTGATTGGCAGTCTGGCGGTGGTTCCAACAAGTTTTGCTGTTATGGTGGCTATCCTTTGTTTGATCCTGTTTTCTAAGGCTGGTAAGTTGGTTTCCATTCTTAGATTCTCTCGACGCGTCCATATAGGTGCTCCCAGCATTGTTCTGAGAGCATCATTTTGAGACACTTCGTTTCTCCCATTGGTTATCACTGAGGGATGTAAGAGCAGGAGAAGTATAGTCATTGAGTGACCTAACTGCTGGAACGTAGTTCATTTTGAGTACTGGTAGAGATGCACCCTCTCTAAGACTTGTCAGGAGCGCAAAGCTGAGTTTCTGGCTTTACAACGTTACCGAAGATATTCAATTTCTTGAGTGAATTTCAACTGTCTGTCTATTATGACTCCTAGGTATTGAAAAGAGGTATCTCACTCAATTTCATGTCCTTGTATTGCGAGTCTGATGTCTTGAGTTCTCATTTTAACGGCCATTGCTTCGGTTTTATGGCTGTTTATTTTCACTGCTATGCATTCCGCTTCCCTGCTGACAATATCTAGGCATTTTGTGCATGGTTCCTGGCGCCTTTGCCATTGACGATGACCACAAAGTCGTCTTCATAGTTAAGTAGTTTGGCTTTTGGTAACTTGAGCTTCATGAATTATTCCATGAGACAGTTGAAGAGGAAGGGGCTTAGTATTCCTCCCTGCGGAATTCCATTTTTCAGCCTCTTTGAGGACGATGTTTTTCCTTGGAATTTGACTTTAGCTTCTTGGTTAAGCAGGTTTCCTTTGGCAAAGGCAAGAACGTGTCCTTTGATTTCAATATCCACAAGTCAGCACAGTGTAGTTGGAGCATAGGCTAACTCAAAGGCTTTTTCTAGGTCTAGAAAAATAAGGATTCCAGGTTTGTCATTGATTTGATCCAGGAGGGAGGTAAGGCATTCTGTGGTTCCAACACCTTTTCTCAAAGCAAACATATTTTGGTGCAGTGGATTGGCTTTCGATTCAATTAGATTAAGAGCCATTCTTTCTACAGTTTTGGCCAGACAGCTTGTTAATGAGATGGGGTCTTTGATTTCCTAGGTCTTTAGGTTTTGGAATGGGAACTATAATTGCACTGTTCCATGAGAGTGGTCGAGATCTTGTCACCCATACTCTGTTGATGTGATTCAAGAAGACTTCTTCACCCTTTTCTCCTAGCTTGGCCAGCATGTTTAAGTGATTTTGTCTTCACCTGGAGCTGTGTTTTTAGTTTTCTTTGTAGCTCTTCTGAGTTCTTTCAGATTGAGAAGTTGGTCTAGTTCGTCAGGTAAGGCTAAAGCATTCTCTATTTTTTTCCATCTTGCTGCCTGAAGTCTTTGTTGGTGAGTCAGAGTTGCTTGAGGAAGTTGAGGGGAACTGGCTCTTGAAGCAAATAGATTTGCTAATCTTTCTGCTTCTTGCCCTGGATGAACATGATGTGGAGGAGCAGGAGGCAATTTTCCTTTTGCCTTGTTGATCTGCCTCCAGATGTCGGCCAAGGATGCATGCTGATTAGTTTAGAGCACCACTCGAGCCATTTTTCTTCTCTGATTTTTGCTGTTTCTTCATGCACATGATCTCGGGCAGCTCTAAGTAGTCCTAGATTAGCTTCCATTCTATCTCTTCTGAAATGCTTTCGTGTTTTATATCCACCTAATCCCATTCATATATTTGTCATCGTACCTCATTTCACTTCACATTTCTCTCCTGCCTATATATGTCCTAACTTATTGACTTCTAAATCATTTCTTCTGAAGATGTATTAATATACGAAAGTACTTAAGGAAATTCCTGTTTCAATTCTTCTTCCGTGGTCTGACACTGAAACAGTACTGTATATTATCTCGAGTATTTGCTACTACCACCAAGATCTGTACCGGTGGCTGGCTCACGCAGGATCCCTTCAGCGCTCACCACTGCGACCCTCCTACTCTCCGGGGCATCGAGACCTGCACTCTTCGTTGCTGGCCGCTAGTGCCAGTATATATAATCTGTATAGGTCCCCTCCCATACAGATTTTTTGTGTTTCGCTGTGCTTTATTAGATATTTTTAAGTTACAAGTTGTACATTAGTTAATACAATGTGTGCTTAAAGGTTATGGATCTCTTGGAGCTCCTACGCTTCTGGACAGTAACCGAGGATATAGCAGGCGTTTCCCCTCAGGATCGCCACACTGAGATGCTAAAATAGGAAACTGGCAGGCCTTGGGTCTCTGGTGATATCAATGACCCTGGAACCCAATTCTTTGAGGAATTCCAAGGCACTCTCACCCCAGGGGCCATGCATCTCAGACGGTATAGGAGCAGAGGTGTATTGACCTTCCAGTCGCCTGTACTTGATTGATTTTGCTGCTTCCCTGTGGTTGGCCGCTCCACCTGACAGCTGAGTAGACAACGCTTCGGATTCATAGTCCTGAGGTTCTGGGTTCGATCCCCTTTGGAGGCGGAAACAAATGGGCAGAGTTTTTTCACCCTGATGCCCCCTGCTACCTAGCAGTAATTAGGTTCCTGGGAGTTAGACAGCTGCTATGGGCTGCTTCCTGGGGGAGGGGGTTGTAACAAAAAGGAGGCCTGGTCGAGGACCGGGCCGCGGGGACGCTAAGCCCCGAAATCATCTCAAGATAACCTTCTTGATCAGCACTGAAGCGTATGTAGGTGTCAGTCAGGATGGATACACACGTGTAGTCCAGCACCAACTGTCTGCCCCTTTTCCAGAAGTATATTGTGATGCCATCAGGGCGAAGTGCATGGTCATCCGGGTTTTGGTTCCCTAGGATGAGAGGGTCTCTTTCTGCTGGGCACTGAGCCAAGGCTCCTCTTGATGATGTCATTGACCTCGTTGTGTCTTGTATGCCAGCCCTTGGAGCTTCCGCAGTGCAACCCATGCAGTCCGTATTGGTCTGCTTCCACCCAGTTGCAAATACACTTGTATTCAGTGTGAACTGGGGGACCAAGGCGGAGGTCCACTGCTACACGAAGGGATTCTGGATCTATATGCATGCCCGTTTCTGACATGGGTACTACCTGAAGGAAGTCTCCTGCATGGGGGGCAAGCACTGCTCTGAGGTGGGCTTTCTCCATGTCTGATGTTGCAGTGCTGAGCATGGCATCAGCTGTTTTTTCCACTAGTGGGTGATCCCAGCTGGACTTTTTTTTTTATCTATGATGGATGCTGAGGCTGCAAGCTCATCCCACTGATTTGAACATTCAGCGCAAGCAAGATCGTGTATTCCTGCTAAATCACTCAGGGGTTCTGATATATCTCTTACAAGGTCGTGCAGTGCATGGGGAGGGGGGAGGAAAGGAAGGCTGGTAGAGCAATCTGGGAGGCTGTGCGGACACCAAGGCCGCGGAGTCTTACAGCGAGGATTGCTTGCTCCCACTGAGAATCATTCAACAGAAGGTTCAGGACATTCATCAGCGTGGACCTCAGAAGGGTGATTATACACATTTAATTTGGAGCTGTTGTAGGATGGACAACACCTCAGAAAGAAAGTCAACTTAGGGAGAGATAAACATCTTTTGAGGAGGAAGAGAGCATCATGGGCATCGATCTTGTCAATCCTGTCCAGCATTCTCCTTAGATCAGTGACTTTTGCCTCCAGGACCTCCTCAACTGCTTGTGGGCCAATGGGGGGCCCCCAAGGGGGGGGGGGGGTGCAGTAGATGGGGTCGCCATGGGTTCTCCCCTAGGTGTCCTGTTTGCGAACTTCTACATGGGTACCATCAAGCAGAAGGTCTTAGTTGACATGGACTTGAAACCTGCCATATACTGCAGGTATGCTGACGACATTTTTACACAGGTACCTAATGTCAGATGTCTGCAGGAGCTGAAGGGGGCATTCGAGTGGAATTCTGTGTTGATTTTCACTTACGAGATGGAGAAGGATGGAAAGCTGTCCTTTCTAGATGTAACAGTCACGAAAAGGAGCGGAGGCTTCCACACTGCAGTCTACACTAAGAAAAGAAATATAAGAATGTGCCTCAATGCCAATTGTGACTGCCCAGATAGGTACAAGAGGAGTGTTGTCAACGCTTACGTCGACTGTGCTCTCAGTCACAGCTCATGATGGAAGCAAGTCGATGAAGAACTCTGTAGGGTAAGGCAGGTCCTAGTCAATAATGGCTTCTCTAATGGTTTTGTTGAAAACATCATAAAAAGAAAGGAACAATGCCATGCAACCTCTGAAGAGTCAACTAACACAAAACATGTACCCCCTATTAGACTATTTTACAGGAACTTCTTTTCGACAGCTCATAAAACGGAGGAAAGGGTCCTGAAAGATATTGTTGATAGGAACGTTATCCCTACAGACAAAAATAACAGAAAATACAATTGACGATTTATTATAAAACCCAAAAAACGGCCAACCTACTCATGAAAAACTCTCCAGACACAAAGCAGAACGCCTTGAAGGAAACCAACGTCGTCTATGCCTTCAAATGCCCACTTAGGGACTGTAAACCCCAAAGAACTCAGCATATAGGCAAGACAACAACGTCTCTTTCCAGGCGACTAACAATGCATAAGCAACAGGGCGCCATCCAGGAACATATAATCTCCTCTCACAACCAGACCATCACCAGAGAAGTCTTAACAAACAACACAGAAATCATTGATAGGTACAGCGATAGCAGGCGGCTCGACATCTGTGAAGCACTACACATCAAAAAGTCAACACCAGCAATCAATAGCCAATTAACACATAACTATATTCTACCCACTTCAAGACTCCGAACCAATATAGAAGCATCAAGAGGAAGTAGGGGCCAATAGGCCCTCTGCAGTTACTTCCATTCTAATGCTCTCATATCCAACTAATCCCCATAGTTTCGTGTTCTGTCTAGTATTTGTCACAAGTTTGTTCACCTCATCCAAAACTGTTGCACCATATCACCTCATCCAAATGCGAGTATAAGTATGACGGATAAGTTGACTCTGTTTAGTGTTTTCAGGTTACAGTTGTGTATGTAAACTAAAGTCTTTGAAAATGTAATAAGTTATAACGAAACGCGTTCAAGCGTCGCGTCAGACTAAAAATAAAAATAAATTTTGGAGAATTGATTTTTCAATTACCATCAACATTAAAAAGAAACATAAAAAATATTGAGAAAATTCGTGTTACAATTATTAATCTTACCTTTTCGGTCATATTTAACAACATAATAATAATATTATATTATATATATATATATATATATATATATATATATATATATATATATATATATATATATATATATATATACACACACACTATATAGGGCAAGGTGTAAGGCCAGGCACACATATAGAATTAACACAACTTACCGTGCAAAAGACCAGATTTGGCCTGAAAATAGTTATGAAAGAGCAATAATTGGGTAAACATCAGGAAAGAGAGTCTCAGCTTCCCAATTACCCTCATCTGTTGCCCCCAATTCTTCTCCCCTGCACCTCAACAACCCCCCCCCCCCTCCCCAACAACTCAGAATAGCACTACTAACCCTAGGGACAACGGACAGCTCATCCCCTCAACTAATAGGCCGCGTTTTTTCCCGTTATGGTAAGCAACGTTAACAAATGCAACCTACAATGAAAAGTAACGGCTCAGAAATATCTACGTTTTCTATGCATTGGACTCGAAGGTTAAGTGGGTTGCTGGGGTCCGTACGTTTCTGGATGGATTAGGAGGCTGAATTTTTTACGTAGAAGCGAATCAAGAAAACGATCTGATCAACGGAGCGAGGATTTATGCTGGCAACTTTTCACTCCAAGTCTTCAATCTCGTCGCACCAGCTGATAAGTTTAATTACAAGGATCTTGCAGTCATCAGTCTTGCTGATCATGGAGTTCCACATTGGCAATTCTTGCTTCAGCGATAGGAATTAATTTTGCCCCGAGGGACGAGTTTATTGGGCAGTGCCACTCATCCCGTGAGTGGACACACCACCATAGTGACAGTATTGGGCAGCGTCACTCATCCCGTGAGTGGACACACCGCCATAGTGACTGTATTGGGCAGCGCCACCCATCCTGTGAGTGGACACACCGCCATAGTGACAGTATTGGGCAGCGCCACTCATCCCGTGAGTGGACACACCGCCATAGTGACAGTATTGGGCAGCGCCACCCATCCTGTGAGTGGACACACCGCCATAGTGACAGTATTGGGCAGCGCCACTCATCCTGTGAGTGGACACACCGCCATAGTGACAGTATTGGGCAGCGCCACTCATCCTGTGAGTGGACACACCGCCATAGTGACAGTATTGGGCAGCGCCACTCATCCTGTGAGTGGACACACCGCCATAGTGACAGCATTGGGCAGCGTCACTCATCCTGTGAGTGGACACACCGCCATAGTGACAGTATTGGGCAGCGCCACTCATCCTGTGAGTGGACACACCGACATAGTGACAGTATTGGGCAGCGCCACTCATCCTGTGAGTGGACACACCACCATAGTGACAGTATTGGGCAGCGCCACTCATCCTGTGAGTATACACACCGCCATAGTGACAGTATTGGGCAGCGCCACTCATCCTGTGAGTGGACACACCGCCATAGTGACAGTATTGGGCAGCGTCACTCATCCTGTGAGTGGACACACCGCCATAGTGACAGTATTGGGCAGCGTCACTCATCCTGTGAGTGGACACACCGCCATAGCAGCATGTACAACACTCCCCAATAGGAAGAAAACCCGCTGGGTTGTTCATCCCGTCACTTATACCCAGACACAGCTGGGACTTGTTTAGGTGTGGTGGCAGGGCAGCTGGGTGTGGTGGTAGAGCAGTGGTGGCAGGACAGCTGGGTGTGGTGGCAGGACAGCTGGGTGTGGTGGTAGAGCAATGGTGGCAGACAGCTGGGTGTGGTGGCAGGACAGCTGAGTGTGGTGGTAGAGCAGTGGTGGCAGGACAGCTGGGAGTGGTGGCAGACAGCTGGGTGTGGTGGCAGGACAGCTGGGTGTGGTGGCAGGACAGCTGGGTTTGGTGGCAGACTGCTGGGTGTGGTGGCAGGACAGCTGGGTGTGGTGGCAGGACAGCTGGGTGTGGTGGCAGGACAGCTGGGTGTGGTTGCAGGACAGCTGGGTGTGGTGGCAGGACAGCTGGGTGTGGTGGCAGGACAGCTGAGTGTGGTGGCAGGACAGTTGTGTGTGGTGGCAGGACAGCTGGGTGTGGTGGCATGACAGCTGGGTGTGGTGGCATGACAGCTGGGTGTGGTGGCAGGACAGCTGGGTGTGGTGGCAGGACAGCTGGGTGTGGTGGCAGGACAGCTGGGTGTGGTGGCAGACAGTTGGGTGTGGTGGCAGGACAGCTGGGTGTGGTAGCAGACCGCTGGGTGTGGTGGAAGGACAGCTGGGTGTGGTGGTAGAGCAGTGGTGGCAGACAGCTTGGTGTGGTGGTACAGCAGTGGTGGCAGACAGCTGGGTGTGGTGGCAGGACAGCTGAGTGTGGTGGTAGAGCAGTGGTGGTAGGGCAGCTGGGTGTGGTGGTAGAGCAGTGGTGGCAGACAGCTGGGTGTGCTGGTAGAGCAGTGGTGGCAGACAGCTGGGTGTGGTGGTAGAGCAGTGGTGGCAGACAGCTGGGTATGGTGGTAGAGCAGTGGTGGCAGGACAGCTGAGTGTGGTGGTAGAGCAGTGGTGGCAGACAGCTGGGTGTGGTGGTAGAGCAGTGGTGGCAGACAGCTGGGTGTGGTGGTAGAGCAGTGGTGGCAGACAGCTGGGTGTGGTGGTAGAGCAGTGGTGGCAGGACAGCTGAGTGTGTTGGTAGAGCAGTGGTGGCAGGACAGCTGAGTGTGGTGGTAGAGCAGTGGTGGCAGACAGCTGGGTGTGGTGGTAGAGCAGTGGTGGCAGACAGCTGGGTGTGGTGGTAGAGCAGTGGTGGCAGGACAGCTGAGTGTGGTGGTAGAGCAGTGGTGGCAGGACAGCTGAGTGTGGTGGTAGAGCAGTGGTGGCAGACAGCTGGGTGTGGTGGTAGAGCAGTGATGGCAGACAGCTGGGTGTGGTGGTAGAGCAGTGGTGGCAGACAGCTGGGTGTGGTGGTAGAGCAGTGGTGGCAGACAGCTGGGTGTGGTGGCAGGACAACTGAGTGTGGTGGTAGAGCAGTGGTGGTAGGGCAGCTGGGTGTGGTGGTAGAGCAGTGGTGGCAGGACAGCTGAGTGTGGTGGTAGAGCAGTGGTGGCAGGACAGCTGAGTGTGGTGGTAGAGCAGTGGTGGCAGGACAGCTGGGTGTGGTGGCAGGACAGCTGAGTGTGGTGGTAGAGCAGTGGTGGTAGGGCAGCTGTGTGTGGTGGTAGAGCAGTGGTGGCAGGGCAGCTGGGTGTGGTGGCAAACAGCTGGGTGTGGTGGCAAACAGCTGGGTGTGGTGGTAGAGCAGTGGTGGCAGACAGCTGGGTGTGGTGGCAGGACAGCTGGGTGTGGTGGTAGAGCAGTGGTGGCAGACAGCTGGGTGTGGTGGCAGGACAGCTGGGTGTGGTGGCAGGACAGCTGGGTGTGGTGGCAGGACAGCTGGGTGTGGTGGCAGGACAGCTGGGTGTGGTGGCAGACAGCTGGGTGTGGTGGCATGACAGCTGTGTGTGGTGGCAGGACAGCTGGGTGTGGTGGCAGACAGCTGGGTGTGGTGGCAGACAGCTGGGTGTGGTGGCAGGACAGCTGGGTGTGGTGGTAGAGCAGTGGTGGCAGGGCAGCTGGGTGTGGTGGCAAACAGCTGGGTGTGGTGGCAAACAGCTGGGTGTGGTGGTAGAGCAGTGGTGGCAGACAGCTGGGTGTGGTGGCAGGACAGCTGGGTGTGGTGGTAGAGCAGTGGTGGCAGACAGCTGGGTGTGGTGGCAGGACAGCTGGGTGTGGTGGCAGGACAGCTGGGTGTGGTGGCAGGACAGCTGGGTGTGGTGGCAGGACAGCTGGGTGTGGTGGCAGACAGCTGGGTGTGGTGGCATGACAGCTGTGTGTGGTGGCAGGACAGCTGGGTGTGGTGGCAGACAGCTGGGTGTGGTGGCAGACAGCTGGGTGTGGTGGCAGGACAGCTGGGTGTGGTGGCAGGACAGCTGAGTGTAGTGGCAGACAGCTGGGTGTGGTGGCAGGACAGCTGGGTGTGGTGGTAGAGCAGTGGTGGCAGACAGCTGGGTGTGGTGGTAGAGCAGTGGTGGCAGACAGCTGGGTGTGGTGGTAGTGCAGTGGTGACAAACAGCTTGGTGTGGTGGTAGAGCAGTGGTGGCAGACAGCTGGGTGTGGTGGCAGGACAGCTGAGTGTGGTGGTAGAGCAGTGGTGGTAGGGCAGCTGGGTGTGGTGGTAGAGCAGTGATGGCAGGGCAGCTGGGTGTGGTGGCAAACAGCTGGGTGTGGTGGTAGAGCAGTGGTGGCAGACAGCTGGGTATGGTGGCAGGACAGCTGAGTGTGGTGGTAGAGCAGTGGTGGCAGGGCAGCTGGGTGTGGTGGTAGAGCAGTGGTGGCAGGGCAGCTGGGTGTGGTGGCAAACAGCTGGGTGTGGTGGTAGAGCAGTGGTGGCAGACAGCTTGGTGTGGTGGCAGGACAGCTGGGTGTGGTGGTAGAGCAGTGGTGGCAGACAGCTGGGTGTGGTGGTAGAGCAGTGGTAGCAGACAGCTGGGTGTGGTGGTAGAGCAGTGGTGGCAGGTCAGCTGGGAGTGGTGGCAGGGCAGCTGGGTGTGGTGGTAGAGCAGTGGTGGCAGACAGCTGGGTGTGGTTGTAGAGCAGTGGTGGCAGGGCAGCTGGGTGTGGTGGCAGGGCAGCTGAGTGTGGTGGTAGAGCAGTGGTGGCAGGGCAGCTGGGTGTGGTGGTAGAGCAGTGGTGGCAGGACAGCTGGGAGTGGTGGCAGGACACCTGGGTGTGGTGGTAGAGCAGTGGTGGCAGACAGCTGGGTGTGGTGGCAGGACAGCTGAGTGTGGTGGTAGAGCAGTGGTGGCAGGACAGCTGGGTGTGGTGGCAGACAGCTGGGTGTGGTGGCAGGACAGCTGGGTGTGGTGGCAGGACAGCTGGGTGTTGTGGTAGAGCAGTGGTGGCAGACAACTAGGTGTGGTGGCAGACAACTAGGTGTGGTGGTAGACAGATGAGACAGTAAACACACAACTGAGGGTGGAAGAGTGGGAAGACATGCTGTAACGGAAGCTAGAGGGATGGAAAAACTTTGGGGGGATGGGCGGAGGGGACAGGTAGACTTGACAAATGGGTGGAGGGGAAAGGCCTAAGGGAGGATAGGTGGAGGGGAACGGTAGGCCTACCGAGGGGAGAGAGAAAGGTAGGTAGGTGTGTACTCACCTAATTGTACTCACCAATTTGTGCTTGCGGGGGTCGAACTCTGGCTCTTTGGTCCCGCCTCTCAACTGTCAATCAACTGGTGTACAGATTCCAGAGCCTACTGGGCTCTATCATATCTCTATTTGAAGCTGTGTATGGGTGTGTGCGCGCGTGCGTGTGTATGTGAGAGAAAGAGAAAGAGAGAGAAAGAGAGAGAAAGAGAGAGAAAGAGAGAGAGAGAGAGAGAGAGAGAGAGAGAGAGAGAGAGAGAGAGAGAGAGAGAGAGAGAGAGAGAGAGAGAGAGAGAGAGAGAGAGAGAGAGACCGGCCCCTCAGGCCCTTGGGAAAGGTAAAGCCTGCATGGATAAAGGGGGGGGGCAGGGAGTGAGAGGGGGGGTGAAATAGGAGGGGTGAGAGAAGGGGGGTGAGGGGGGGTGAGAGAAGGGGGGGTGAGAGAAGGGGGGGGGTGAGAGAAGGGGGGTGAGAGAAGGGGGGGGGGTGAGAGAAGGGGGGGGGGGTGAGAGAAGGGGAGGGGGTGAGAGAAGGGGGGGTGAGAGAAGGGGAGGGGGTGAGAGAAGGGGGGGGGTGAGAGAAGGGGGGGGTGAGAGAAGGGGGATGTGAGAGAAGGGGAGGGGGTGAGAGAAGGGGAGGGGGTGAGAGAAGGGGAGGGGGTGAGAGAAGGGGGGGGGGTGAGAGAAGGGGAGGGGGTGAGAGGGGTGGGAGATCAGTTGATGTCATCGAGAAACAGCTGACAAACTCCTGGTAAGAGAACCCCGGGTTACGCCCCTTACACATATAGGCCTACCATTAGGTACCTTGCCATGATTTCGGGGCTCAACGTCCCCGCGGCCCGGTCCTCGACCAGGTACAATAAATATTTATGTTTGAATAATGTTGCTCACATGAAAATACATTTCATTCTTGACTCTTTAACCTTGGAATAAATCAAAGGCTGTATGCTGTATAATTTGCAGGATAAGGATCTATCAAACACTTATCTATTTACGAAACCTGTACATCTCTGCTAGGTCATGGCAGCAGTTTTGGAGCGTCGATACTTTGCAACCCAAGATTATTATTGTTATGGCCAATAGACATCCTTGTAGCCTGTTGTTGTTTAAGATTTGCTCCTTGGAACAAACAGTTTCCAGTAGCACGGACTATGGTGAGCCCGGAGTCCTTGTAGCCTTCGGGGGTCTTGAACCTTGAGGCTACCTTGAGATGGCTCCAGGGATCAATGACCCGACAGTTCAGTCTCTAACCAGACCTCTTGGCTGGTGGCCAGATCACTTAGGCTGTTATATATCACTGCTTGCAGACTAACGTATGAATCACAGCTCAGTTGATCAGATATTCTTTGGAGTTCTTATCGGGTTCTCTTTTGAACACGGCGAGAGGTCGGCCAGTTATGCCCCGTGTGTGGAGAGGGAGAATGTTGAAACGGTTTGGGTTCTCAATGTTCATAAAATGTTATTTTAGCATACTGCTGCATCCTTGCCGTTCATGGGGGGTATTTTGCACTTCCTGCCATGCCTTCTGTTCTCGAAGGCGTTATTTCCTAGTGCACATTTGGAACCAGTCCCTCTAATATTTTCCAAGTGTAAATTTAGTATGTATCTCTCCCACCTGCGCTCTAGAGAATACAGATAGTGAAATTTTAAGAGATCAACTGTTGTGGGTTGGATCTATGGGGTCAGTAAATGGCCTAAGGGGACCTTGATACCCCATACGAAAAGGGGGGGGGGGTCATACTGTCACCAGTACACACACACACAAGGAGAACTATCAACATCAGAGGCCCGAGACTGTTCAACACGCTTCCACTACACATAAGGGGCATAACTGGCCGACCCCTCACAGTGTTCAAGAGAGAACTGGATAAGCACCTCCAAAGGATACCTGATCAACCAGGCTGGGATACATACGACAGGCTGCGAGCAGCCACGTCCAACAGCCTGGTTGACCAGACCAGCAACCAGAAGGCCTGGTCGAGGACCGGGCCGCGGGGACGTTGAGCCTCGAAATCACCTCAAGGTAACCTCAAGGTAGCCGCAAGGTAGCCGCAAGGTAACCACAAGGTAACCACAAGGTAACCTCAAGGTAACCACAAGGTAACCACAAGATAACCGCAAGATAACCGCAAGGTAACCACAAGATAACCGCAAGATAACCGCAAGGTAACCGCAAGGTAACCACAAGGTAACCGCAAGATAACCGCAAGGTAACTGCAAGGTAACCGCAAGGTAACCTCAAGGTAAGGTGCTTGCCGACCGCTCGGGAGAACACACTATCAGTATCAAACATCTTTTTCCATACGATCAACATTTCTCACAATTTAAATACGAATCAAATGAAAAAAAAATATGGAAGGGAAAAATATACATTTACTGGGGATAAATTCCCCATCCCAAATTACGATCGCTAAAATTGAGAGTGGTGCAAAAAATAAACTCGAGGAATTTTACAAAACATACAACATTCTTATAATTCCTAGGCTGTAAAGCGCTCATATCCACAAACCCATCGGAGGCAATATAATTATAAAATATTTGTTCCAAACTCGGTAGCCATAACTGAATACAGTTATTAAAATTGTGTATGTATATTTATATATGTATATCCTCTTCAGACTGGGGCGTTTGATGGCGGTTTGTTAGTATGTCAGTGTGGAGTTTGGCCAACCTTCGGTCGAGCTGTATTATACAACTGTAGTTTAGTCCAGTTAATATAGAATGCTTTGAAACTCATCATCACTGTCCCAGCATCTCTTCATCATCATTCACGGAAATTTCAACAGCATCTCTGTTTCTATACATCTGGGGCCAGATTCACGAAGTAGTTACGCAAGCACATACGAACCTGTACATCTTTTTCTCAATCTTTGGCAGCTTTGTTTACAATTATTAAACAGTTAATGAGCTCCGAAGCAACAGGCAGGCTGTTTATAACAACAACAGTTGATTGGGAAGTTTTCATGCTTGTAAACTGTTTAATAAATGTAAACAAAGCCGTCAAAGATTGAGGAAAGATGTACACGTTCGTAAGTGCTTGCGTAACTGCTTCGTGAATCTGGCCCTCCCTGGTCCTCAAGACTCCTTTTCGTCACTGTAAAACTGTTTGATAATATTTTACAATCTTGTAATATGCTTTCAAATTTTGCTTTTGTTTCGTTTTGGACAAGTCAAAATGTTAAGATCAACGACACTATCTGTGGTCGACTTACACATTTGTTAAACAGCAGGGGTGGGATTCCTACGGCGTCCAACAGTCTGGTCGACCAGACCCATCAAGAAGGAGGCGTGCTCAGAAATCGGGCCGCCGGGACATTGATCCCTGGGAATCGCACAAACAAGGTAAACACAAGGTAAAAATAGAAAAAATTTGACTAGGCTTTTGCATGAGAGAGCCTCGGCCTCGGCTGCGTCACACCGCTGTACAAGCCCGCTAACCTCCCCAAGACCCCATACCTTGGAGTTACCTTGGAATTACCTTGGAGTTGTTCCGGGGCTTAGCGTCCCCGCGGCCCGGTCCTCGACCAGGCCTGAGGAACACCACCAGTGCCAGGTTCCTCCAACTCGTCCTAGTACAAAGTACGTCGCTTTTCACTCGTATGCGCTACGGCCAAATATCGACGTAATTCAAACTGGAAATATATTTTTCAAGTCAATTTTTGAATTTGTTTTCCCAGAACAGCAAGTTAAGGGTCCTCTGGTAAGTTAGGTGGGCAGGGAGTTAGTTCTCCTAAGGTTTCAAAACGTCATAAAAACTGTTAATTGAAAGTTTCATCTCCAAACCTAACAGCCTAAGCCAGAGGACCCAAAACAGAAAACGGGACAGTCCGTCACTTTCGTGAGCCTATTTCATTTTGAATTACGTCGATTTTTAGCCTGTGTGCGCATACGGGGGAAAACCGACCTAATTTTTAAGAGGACGAGTTGCACAATAACCCGTGCTGGTGGGAACGTTTTCTTCCCAGTAGCTGAATCTAAAACCACCACCACCACCACCACCACCACCACCACCACCACCACCCCGCATCACCACCACCACCACCACCACCACCCCGCATCACCACCACCACCACCACCACCCCGCATCACCACCACCATCACCACCACCACCACCACCACTTCCTACATTAGTCCCTGACCGGCGGTGCAGCACCCTCTCAAGCCAACGAAGTATCTATGTATTTACGTATGTAGGTTAGCTTAGCATTTTAAAATCACCGAATCACCTTCTGTGGTTGAGTGTTCAATAAACCCTTGAACTATATGTTTTACACTTCTCTAACCCTGTCCATGGAGGACAGAACAAAATGTATATATGCTGGTTAGCATTGTAAATGTGTGGCCACGTCTGTGGTAGAAAATAATAATAAAAAAAAGGCCAACGTAAGCTGTTGCCCCTCAGTACACAGGAAAACGGGCCCGACCAGCAAGGCCGCCTGCACCTTATTCACTAAATTAAGCCAAATGTCGACATCAATAAGAAAGTCATGCTAATCCTATTATGATAGACCTTCCATATTTATTTCCATATTTTAGTTTAGTTTATTAGAGATGAAAATAAAATATGGCTTCTTCCTAGTATCCGGGGGAGCCGGTGGCTGAGTGGACAGAACACTGGACGTGTGATCCTGTGGTCCCGGGTTCGATCCCGGGCGCCGGCGAGAAACAATGGGCAGAGTTTCTTTCACCCTGATGCCCCTCTTACCTAGCAGTAAATAGGTACCTGGGAGTTAGTCAGCTGTCACGGGCTGCTTCCTGGTGGTGGAGGCCTGGTCGAGGACCGGGCCGCGGGGACACTAAGCCCCGAAATCATCTCAAGAACCTCAAGACAGCATATGAAAGTATATATTGACAAAATAATGGTAACGGAAAATACCCTTAATCGAGATCTAGATTTTAGTCTGTATTAAAGAAAGATTAGGAGAGCACACTGGGCCATTCACACCTGAAGAATTGTCAGGTAACTGATAACTGATAACAGGTAACTGGTAACTGATAACAGGTAACAGGTCAGGTAACTGATAACTCTACTTAGTAGAGAAGAACCTCATATTATACCAGTACCTTACCTTGAGGTTACCTTGAGGTGCTTCCGGGGCTTAGCGTCCCCGCGGCCCGGTCGTCGACCAGACCTCCTGGTTGCTAGACTGATCAACCAGGCTGTTAGACGCGGCTGCTCCCAGCCTGACGTATGGGGCTGAACATACGTCTACTGAACATCCCTGTGGCCTCATGTTCACATCACTGAACAAATCTACGTAGATGGTAAAGAAGCTAAGTTAACGACCAAGGTGGTTTCCAGGAAATAATTAAACATCTATCTTGAGGTTATCTTGAGATGATTTCGGGGTTTAGCGTCCCCGCGGCCCGGTCCTCGACCAGGCCTTTTTTTTTGTTACACATCCCCAGGAAGCAGCCCGTAGCAGCTGTCTAACTCCCAGGTACCTATTTACTGCTAAGTGGACAGGATCATCAGGGTGAAAGAAACTCTGCCCATTTGTTTCTGCCATCACCGGGGATCGAACCCGGACCTTAGGATTACGAGCCCAGAGCGCTGTCCACTCAGCTATCAGGCTCCTGCATATGTACTCACCTATTTGTACTCACCTATTTGTGCTTGCGGGGGTTGAGCTTTGCCTCTTTGGTCCCGCCTCTCAACTGTCAATCAACTGTCAATCAACTGAGCCTACTGGGCTCTATCATATCTACATTTATAACTGTATGGAGTCAGCCTCCACCACATCACTGCCTAATGCATTCCATCCGTTAACTAGTCTGACACTGAAAAAGTTCCTTCTAACGTCCCTATGGCTCATGTGGGTACTCAGTTTCCACCTGTCCCCTTGTTCGCGTCCCACCAGTGTTGAATAGTTTATCCTTGTTTACCCGGTCGATTCCTTGGAGGATTTTGTAGGTTGTGATCATGTCTCCCCTTACTCTTCTGTCTTCCAGTGTCGTAAGGTGCATTTCCCGCAGCCTTTCCTCGTAACTCATGCCTCTTAGTTCTGGGACTAGTCTAGTGGATTACCTTTGAACTTTTTCCAGCTTCGACTTGTGCTTGACAAGGTACGGGGTCCATGCTGGGACCGCATACTCCGGGATTGGTCTTACATATGTGGTGTACAAGATTCTGAATGATTCCTTACACAGGTTCCTGAAGGCAGTTCTGATGTTAGCCAGCCTCGCATATGCCGCAGACGTTATTCTTTTTATGTGAGCTTCAGGAGACAGGTTTGGCGAAAGATCAACTCCTAGATCTTTCTCTCTGTCCGTTTCATTATGTACTTCATCTCCTATTCTGTATCCTGTGTCTGACCTGTGTGTGCGTGCGCGCGCGCGTGTGTGTGTGTGTGTGTGTGTGTGTGTGTTTACTAGTTGTGTTTTTACGGGGGTTGAGCTTTGCTCTTTTCGGCCCGCCTCTCAACTGTCAATCAACTGTTTACTAACTACTATTTTTTTTTTCTCCACACCACACACACACACACACCCCAGGAAGCAGCCCGTGACAGCTGACTAACTCCCCGGTACCTATTTACTGCTAGGTAACAGGGGCATTCAGGATGAAAGAAACTTTGCCCATTTGTTTCTGCCTCGTGCGGGAATCGAACCCGCGCCACAGAATTACGAATCCTGCGCGCTATCCACCAGGCTACGAGGCCCACCACCAGGCTACGAGGCCCAATGTGTGTGTGTGTGTGTGTGTTCTGGCTTATGTTAGAAGGGTGGGGGAATTTAATCACAGTAATTTTTGCAACAAGTGTTTAAGTGTTTCAGCACGAGCAGGGTGCGGGTTACCGGCTGTGTGTAAGCCAACCGTTAATGTTGGGGGGGGGGGACATGGGGGAGGGAGGGAGGGAGGGAGGGAGGGAGGGAGGGAGGGAGGGGGAGAGAGAGAGAGAGAGAGAGAGAGAGAGAGAGAGAGAGAGAGAGAGAGAGAGAGAGAGAGAGAGAGAGAGAGAGAGAGAGAGAGAGAGAGAGAGAGAGAGAGAGAAACAGAGACAGAAACAGAAACAGAGACAGAAACAGAGACAGAGACAGAAACAGAGACAGAAACAGAGACAGAAACAGAGACAGAGACAGAAACAGAGACAGAAACAGAGACAGAAACAGAGACAGAAACAGAGACAGAAACAGAGAGAGACTAATTAGACATGTTTTGACTATACCTGACTAAGCGAGGTCTCGCCTGGATGTCCTACATTAACACACGTAAAACTGAGAAACACACACAGTACAATGAGTACTGGGTACTATAATATGAGTACTGGGTACTATGAGTACTGGGTACTATAATATGAGTACTAGGTACTATGAGTACTGGGTACTATAATATGAGTACTGGGGTACTATGAGTACTGGGTACTATAATATGAGTACTGGGGTACTATGAGTACTGGGTACTATAATATGATTACTGGGGTACTATAATATGAGTACTGGGGTACTATAATATGAGTACTGGAGTACTATAATATGAGTACTGGGTACTATAATATGAGTACTGGGGTACTATGAGTACTGGGGTACTATAATATGAGTACTGGGGTACTATAATATGAGTACTGGAGTACTATAATATGAGTACTGGGTACTATAATATGATTACTGGGGTACTATAATATGAGTACTGGGTACTATAATATGAGTACTGGGTACAATAATATGAGTACTGGGTACTATAATATGAGTAATGGGTACTATAGTATGAGTACTGGGTACTATAATATGAGTACTGGGTACAATAATGAGTAGTGGGTACTAAAGTATGAGTACTGGGTACTATAATATGAATACTGGGTACTATGAGTACTGGTTACTATAATGAGTAGTGGGTACAATAATGAATATAGATCTCTATAATGAGTGCAAGCTACTATAATGAGTACAAGCAACTATAATGAGTACAGGCTGCTATAATGAGTACAAGCAACTATAATGAGTACAGGCTGCTATAGTGAGCGCAAGGGTTCTATCATGAGTAGTGGCTGTTGTATTGAAAAACAGGCTTCTATAATGATTACAGACTATTATAATGAGTATGATGTGATAAGTGAAAGGTGCTGTAGTTAGTTCAGGTACTATAATGAGTACGGGAGGTACATCGAATTCATGGTACTACAATGAATATCGAACACAAGGAGACGAGATGAATTTCTCCTCCTCACTATTGCCGTTATAATGAGATGCAGCGCATGTAAATAAGGTGCAACATGGGGAGCCGGTCGGCCGAGCGGACAGCACGCTGGACTTGTGATCCTGTGGTCCTGGGTTCGATCCCAGGCGCCGGCGAGAAACAATGGGCAGAGTTTCTTTCACCCTATGCCCCTGTTACCTAGCAGTAAAATAGGTACCTGGGTGTTAGTCAGCTGTCACGGGCTGCTTCATAGGGGTGGAGGCCTGGTCGAGGACCGGACCGCGGGGACACTAAAGCCCCGAAATCATCTCAAGATAACCTCAAGATATGCATAGGCCTACATTATTCACGACCAGAGGCTGGCCAATTATGAGACCTACAACACCCTCTGGGTTGTGAGTCAATTTGATTAATTTCAACATTCTTCCTTAAAGACAGATCCAGGGGCCAGATTCACGAAGTAGTTACGCAAGCACTTCGATCCTGTACATCTTTTCTCAATCTTTGGCGGCTTTGTTTACAATTATTAAACAGTTAATGAGCTCCAAAGCACCAGGAGGTTATTTATAAAAATAACAACAGTTGATTGGGAAGTTTTCATGCTTGTAAACTGTTTAATAAATGTAACCAAAGCCGTCAAAGATTGAGGAAAGATGTACACGTTCGTAAGTGCTTGCGTAACTGCTTCGTGAATCTCGCCCCAGATCATATCACTGGATATTAGTCAACCTGTTAGCTGAAGATTAAGAACAAAAATGGAACTACAGCCACATGTGAAGATTGATCATTCTACTCTACTAGTTGATCTAGAGTTGATCTGCTAGAGTCTCTGATAGTTGAGAAGAGGTCGTGTCTATCCAGTGGACAGGTCATCAGGTGGTAATAGTTCGAGTGGAAGCACCAAAGAGTTCAGGTTTGTACTCTGTAGCACAGGTGTGTACAGGTTTGGTGTACATGTCCTTACACAGGTTTGATCATCCGGACAGCTTAGGGTAGAGCTATCACTGAAAATAATAAGTTTACTCATGTAATATACACAGAAAATAAAATTAGTACGGGGGAGGATAATGAGTTTAGGATGGGGCCATTAGCAAAGGTTGCTGTATGGGGAGGTGGAGAAGTTTGTGTAGTTCAGAGGTGGTGTGGTGGTGGTGGTGGTGGTGGTGGTGGTGTGGTGGGGGGTGGTAAGGCTGGAGTTGTGGTGGGGATAGTGGAGTTGTGGTGGGGATGGTGGAGTTGTGGTGGGGATGGTGGAGTTGTGGTGGGGATGGTGGAGTTGTGGTGGGGATGGTGGAGTTGTGGTGGGGATGGTGGAGTTGTGGTGGGGATGGTGGAGTTGTGGTGGGGATGGTGGAGTTGTGGTGGGGATGGTGGAGTTGTGGTGGGGGTGGTGGTGGTGTGGTGGGGAGGTAGTGGTGGTGTGGTGGGGAGGTAGTGGTGGTGTGGTAAGGCTGGAGTTGTGGTGGTGTGGTAAGGCTGGAGTTGTGGTGGTGTGGTAAGGCTGGAGTTGTGGTGGTGTGGTGGAACTAAGGAGTGGTCGAGTTACTCACAGCGGGGTGAAAGGCTGGGTTCGGTGGGAACTCTGTTCCGTAGTTCGTCTGAGGTGCTCCCCAGAGGGGAACAGTGACGCCTGGGGAGGGGAGTAGGAAGCTCCTCTCACCCCAGCAGAGAGGAGCCTCATTCTAGAAATGCCGTGCTAGAGCAGCATTTCAGGGTGGACACAGTCGAGCACTCTAGAGTAACGTCGACACCTCTTAATAAGACTGAGTGCGCCGGAGTGGAAATTGGCGATAGTGTCGGGATACCAAATTGGGGGTCGAGACCCGTCACACTGTGTAGTCGGAAGAAATAGGATGAAGTAATAGTGATCCACCACCACTTTTTAATCTTTTTATTTTACACAGTCCGGAAAATAAAGCTAAAAATCAATCTTAAATACTCCTAGGCCTAGTATAGCACGTAAATATACTATATTATGTCTAGGGTTGCTTGGAGAGGTTAGGTCTCAATTATATTGGCGGTTAAAATAAAAATCCCATTTGTATTCGATAATACAAAAGTCAACTTTTTGGTGGTCCACCACTCCACAATGGTAGTTTCGACCAAATAGATACGCTACGTACTTTTAGCTTTCAGATGCTGCGTCAGCCCGTCCTCCTAAGGTTTCCCAACGTCAAGACACTGTCGTACTAAAGTGGCCTTATCCTAACCTACCAGAGGACCCAAAACAGAAAACGGGACAGTATGTCATTTTCGCCAGCCGCTTCCATTTTCTATTACGACAATTTTTTACCTTATGTTACGCAAACGAGTGAAAAGCGACGTTCTTTGTAGGACAGGTTGGCTGGACTGCACGTATATCCTCTCAAGTCAGACGAGAATGTAGAACAGGAAAAGGTACAAAGATCCCTTACCGCCAGCACAGCCTCAATGAAGCACTTAAGCTATTGAAAGTAACTCAAGACAGTTGAAACTGTAGTCCTTGGTTTACAACTGAAATGTTCCGTCCAACCACATAGGCTGGACGGTAGAGCGACGGGTCTCGCTTTATGCAGGTCAGCGTTCAATCCCCGACCGTCCAAGTGGTTGGGCACCATTCCTTCCCCCCCTCCGTCCCATCCCAAACCCTTATCTTGACCCCTACCAAGTGCTATATAGTCTTAATGGCATGACGCTTTCTCCTGATAGTTCCCTTCCCTTCCCGCAGAAGGATGGAGACGTTTGAGCAACGTTTCCTTTCACCTCTTTTGATGTGTTAAACATATAGTTCAGCACATCTCTGTCCTCCATGGACAGGGTTAGAGATGTGCTGAACTATATATGTTTAACACATCTCTAACCCTGTCCATGGAGGACAGAAGAAAATGTATATATGCTGGTTAGCACTGTTAATGTGTGGCCACGTCTGTGGTAGAAAATAATAATAATAATAATAAAAAACTCTTTTGTGCGTGACAATGAGAACCTTGATACACACACATGGAAAATACGGGAAAATCAGGTTCCAAACCTCTGCAAATAAGATCAGAATATACTGTAGAAATACTACAGTGACATATACTAGAGTGAGAGAGATGAGAGGAAATGAAAAATATATCCAGTGAAAAGTCAGAGTGACACAGACACTATTAGAGAACACAAATTTGTGGTGGAATTACCAGATCAACCAAACTGTGACTGCTATGAGGGCTTGCGGGCTACGAAGACTAACAGCCTGACAGATCAGGTAGTCCCCCCCCCCTCCTTCCATCCCTCCCCCCCCCCAATGGGCCCTGACGAGGCTCCTGTAGTAGCACTCTCGAAATCCTCAACAGGTAAAGACAGCTGAGCCTCAGTTAACCATCTCGAGTAAAATCAGACAAACAGATTAACATTTACCAACCGTGAAGCTTACGTTATCTTGCGAGGCGGGTAAAGCTTACGTTATCTTGCGAGGCGGGTAAAGCTTACGTTATCTTGCGAGGCGGGTAAAGCTTACGTTATCTTGCGAGGCGGGTAAAGCTTACGTTATCTTGCGAGGCGGGTAAAGCTTACGTTATCTTGCGAGGCGGGTAAAGCTTACGTTATCTTGCGAGGCGGGTAAAGCTTACGTTATCTTGCGAGGCGGGTAAAGCTTACGTTATCTTGCGAGGCGGGTAAAGCTTACGTTATCTTGCGAGGCGGGTAAAGCTTACGTTATCTTGCGAGGCGGGTAAAGCTTACGTTATCTTGCGAGGCGGGTAAAGCTTACGTTATCTTGCGAGGCGGGTAAAGCTTACGTTATCTTGCGAGGCGGGTAAAGCTTACGTTATCTTGCGGGGCGGGTAAAGCATACGCTATCTTGTACGTGCTAGGTGACGACATTTTTAAGAACAAAATCTACATTTGACATTCAATGATTTCCTAGCTCAAACAAGTATAGAGATTATACATGCATCATACATATGGGATATACACCGCATATGTGTACTGTCTATTAGGCGAGCAGCGTCTCTGGTCCAATGTGCTTCTCTTGCAACACAGATATTGCATCTCCGCTGCTCAGCTGTCGCGTCCAACCCGAGTAAACGCGAGTAACTGTCAACAGGATAGAATCCTGTTAATAATGGTGTTGTGGTGTTGTGGTAGTGCGGTGATTTTGTGTGGTTGTGGTGCTGTGGTTGTGGTGCCGTGGTTGTGGTGCTGTGGTTGTTATAGCTGCTTACCTAATGCTTTTTATAACTATTCTAACGTTCTCGTTCGTCATCGACCTTAAAGGTAAGGAAGGAGATTTGTCTGGAGTTTACTTGAGGAGGGTTCCAAGAGTTTTTTTTTCTACTCCCTATGTCGAGTTTCCAGGATTTTTTTTTTTTTTTTTAGTGATGACCCACTTGTTGTCGGCTGGGCCTGGGCATCAGTATTGCCTTACCTTGGGCTGGAGAGGTATATACCCACTTACCCAGACGGGCTGGATTTTTTTAACAAAAAAAAAATAGGAGAAAGTAGGGAAGGAAATTTAAAAAGTCCTTTTTTATTATTTTAATATTTTCAATTTATAATTTCCACTTCAGTTATTTCTATTTATATTTAAACTTGCAGTTTTATCTATTGATTAAATAGATAAGAAACCCTATTATCTATTTCATCTATCTATTAAATAGATAATAAATTAAAGATGGGTGTAGGTTTTCTTTCAAACACTTACTGTGAATCATTTGGTTTCCAGATTTCACTCATGTCCGTTTGTTGAACTTTCTCTCACTTTAGAGATGATGTTCTTGTCAGTCAACTTGTCTATTCCAGTCAGTATCTTCCATGTCCGTCAATCTGTGTGTGTGAGAGTCGCTTCAGGTACCCCGGGTTGTGAGCACTGCTTGCTGTTTATCACTTGCGCAAGCTGCTCATTCACAGGTTGTGGTGTGGGGTAAGTATAACACAGGTTGTGGTGTGGGGTAAATATAACACAGGTTGTGGTGTGGGATAAATATAACACAGGTTGTGGTGTGGGATAAATATAACACAGGTTGTGGTGTGGGGTAAATATAACACAGGTTGTGGTGTAGGGTAAATATAACACAGGTTGTGATGTGGGGTAAATATAACACAGGTTGTGGTGTGGGGTAAATATAACACAGGTTGTGGTGTGGGGTAAATATAACACAGGTTGTGGTGTGGGGTAAATATAACACAGGTTGTGGTGTGGGGTAAATATAACACAGGTTGTGGTGTGGGATAAATATAACACAGGTTGTGGTGTGGGATAAATACAACACAGGTTGTGGTGTGGGGTAAATACAACACAGGTTGTGGTGTGGGGTAAATACAACACAGGTTGTGGTGTAGGGTAAATACAACACAGGTTGTGGTGTAGGGTAAATACAACACAGGTTGTGGAGTGGGGTAAATATATGTGTCAGGCAAATTTGTATGTAAATAAGTTGTTTGAGAGTCAGTAAGAGCAATTTTAACTTCCATGTTTTATTTGTTATTGTTAGTTTCATACGAGTGTAAAAGCCAAAGTGTAAACTGAATATTGAAGTAGTTAATTTGTGATGTTTTTGTATTTAAATTAGTTATATTTTTCTTGAGTGTTTACTTAAATGCTTGCCAAGATTTTCACACTGCAAAGGTCAAATGTGTTTTTGTTTTCCATAATGAAAAGCACGAAGCTTACCACCGGCTGGGTAAGTACTTAGTACCTAAGTAAGTACTAGTAAGTACGTACTAGTAAGTAAGTACTAGTAAATACTAGTAAGTACCTAAGTAAGTACCTAAGTAAGTACTAGTACCTAAGTACTTTCTCACATAACCGTCATGAATACAAGTGCAGATGTAACTACAAATAATGGGATAAAGTTTCTGGACAGTGTAGCAGAAAAACAACCACACATTATAGCAATAATAGAAACGAAACTGACAAGCACTGCTCGATATTTGGTTGATGGGGTTCTGGGAGTTGTTCTACTCCCCCAAGCCCGGCCTGAGGCCAGGCTTGACTTGTGAGAGTTTGGTCCACCAGGCTGTTGCTTGGAGCGGCCTGTAGGCCCACATACCCACCACAGCCCGGTTGGTCCGGCACTTCTTGAAGAAAACTAAACTATCTAGTTTTCTCTTCAAGATGTCCACGTTTGGACAAGTGTTATAGGAAATGCAATCTTCCCACCAGCATATAAAGTAATAGGAAAGAGAGAGGGAAAAAAGGACAGATTTAGTGTATGCCGACTACACTAGAGCTTGGAGGAAGCGAAATTGTCAGAGGAATTTGATCAACAAGAGTACACACAAGGAATAACATATGAGGACAGGAAGATAGTGATAGTGACTTAAGAGTCCTCCACTAAACAAATGAAGGTTTAGGAAAGAATATGATGAATCTAATGAGACTTACCTATAAGTATTAGAGAGATCAGCTAGAGTGACAAAGGGGGGGGGGGGAGGCGAAAGCTAGGATTAAAATACTTAGGGATTTCATAGGGAAATAGACTGGATAAATAAGGACCCCCATGGGGGGGGGGTGAGACATGGAGAACAAAACTGATAGACACAGCAGAGAAGAACTTCATGAAACAGGATATTATAGAACTAACATATTACTAGCATGATGTTGAGGAGATAGTGTATGAGAGGCCCGTAGGGGCTAGTGACCACTGCATTATTGTGCTGGATTATATAATGGAGTTAAAGTGACTGGATAGAGCAAGAAACATGGCGAGGTACAGACATGGAGACTACAGTCAAGTGAGGGATTTTCTGAGAGAAGTTCAGTGACGGAGGGAAATATAAGGAAGACAAACAAACGAGATGACGGAAATTATTGTTCAAAAATATGTAGATGCAACGGAAGCTGTCCATCCCACTCTAGAAGGAGCGGACGAGGACGGCAAGGTGCTCCCCGGGGCTAATAGCAAGTGTAGAGAAGCAAATGAGAGGACTTAAAACATCATGGACACATTACAGAGAGCTTGGAACACAGGGATATAGAGATGCACTAAAAACATCTCGAAATGAATAGTACCAGAGTCAGGAGGGGAGCAGAGGGAAAATTTTAAAACGATATTACAGTTAAGGATATGACAAACAAAAACTGTTTTGTATAGTTTTTTGTATGTAAGGATAACAACAAGAGTAAGAGACCATGTTCATTAGCTTAAAGAAACAAGGGAAAGTCTCATGGTAAATGGCAAGGTGGACTCGACAAAAGATGTCAGGAGGACTTATACGAAGAAACCAATGTAGAGACCAAAGTTAAGTGATGAAAGGCCAGAGGAAACACTGGATGACTAAGTCGTCATAGTGGAAAAAATTAAAAACACCTGCAGTAACAAGATGCAACAAAATGAATTGGGTCTGACCGAATATTACCATGGCTGCCTGAAGATGGCTACAGAGGTGCCCTGTCACCTGCTACCTGACTTTAAAAAAAAAACTATAAATAGAAATTCTTCCAGAATTCTTAAAAAAAAACTATAGTCCTAATATGTAAAAATATGTAAAATATGTACAGAAAGGAGGTACTAAACTACAGACCAGTGTCACTGAGAAGCATTCCACATGTACAGTGCTGGCAGAGAGTCATCACCTTGAGAACAGTGGAGCATCCTGGAGGGAATAAATTTTGAAAGAAAAGAACAGCATCAATTTAGAAGGGACAAGTCGTGCCTGGAATACTGGCTCGAGTTCTACGACAAGGGTTACTATAATACAACAGCAAAAGGAAGGCCGGGTAGACTGCATTTTCCTCGACTGTTAAAAGGCATTTGATACTGTTCCTCGTGAAACGTGCGTATACGAGATGGAGAAGCAAGCTGGGACAACAGGGAAAATACCAGAAGGCAGAGAGTCACAGTCAAGAGGCGAGGTCTCCAGCTGGAACAATGTAGCAAGTGGGGTCCCACAAGGATTGGTCCTCGGACCACTACTGTTTCTAATTTATGTTAATGATTTACCAGAGAGAGTGAGCTCATACATGTCAATGTACGATGCCACGATAACGAGGAAAGTAAAAACAGAGGACAGCAGAATGTTACAGTAAGACCTTAACAAACTCCAAGAGTGGGCAAACAAATGGTTGCTGAGGTTCAATCCTAATAAGTGTAAGGTAATGAAAATGGAGAAGGGTGAAAGGAGACAAGAATGTGTCTACACCATAAATTAAAGACTACTACAAGAATTAGAGAGATATTTGGGAGAGGATATAACTCCAACACTGACACCAGAGGCACACATAGACAGGGCAACATCGGCAGCGATGTGGGACGCTGGTGAGCATTAGAACATGTTTAGCAACCTAATCAAGATGCTTTCAAGGCAATCTACCTTCTACAAGGTACCTTCTTGTATATCTACAAGGTACCTTCTTGTATATATATAATAAATAAATAAATAAATAAATAAATAAATAAATAAATAAATAAATAAATAAATAGATACATAACTCTTACTAGACCAGTATGCTGCACCGGCCTGGAGTTCACACCTTGTGAGGCAAAAACTAAAACTGAAAAGCGTAGAGATTTCCAACTAGATTACAGAGCTAAGAGGGTTAAACAATGATGATAGGCTGAATGAAATGGATCTTACAGCCATGGAGGATAGCACGAGTAGATATGATAACAACATGCAAGATACTGAGAGGAATGGACAAGGTGGACAAGGACAGCCTCTTTAAGCTTAGAGAAAATAGGACAAGAGGACACAACTGTAAGTAGCTGACATTGTATCTATAAGGTGTGAAGGATTGAAGAAATTGTTTATGTAATAATCTAAGATGAGGTCTGATAAAGACCTTTTGTGCCCTCTGTAATGCTTTTGCGCTACCGCTCACAGGATGAGTATGGGGTGCACAATAAACTAGCCGCCTTCGGCGGTAACAATCAATTGGAAGCTGGAAGCACAAGTGTCATCATTAACTAGTAATGAATCATCGAACAGATTCACTAAAGCAAAATTAAAGGATAAAACAAAAAGACAAAAATTAAATGTACTAAGAAACGAAAAGGGAAGGAATCTTACCAGCGACTATCATCATGAATTACTCATACCGGCAAGAGGTAGGAATGTCAGGGAGGAGAAGAGGGGGAAGAGGAAGAGAGGAGAGGAGGGAGAGGAGGAGGGAGACAAGGAAGGATAGGTGAGAGAGAGAGAAGGGGGGGGGGGGGGAGAGAGAGAGCGCCTGCCATTATTAACGGGAATATTGGGCGCGGCTGAGAGCCACCTTCCCAACCCAACACACCTGGGATAATTGAGCATAAGTTGTGTTGTATCCTTGTGAAGGACGGCGTACGCGGCTCGGCTTATTACGCAACTACGCTACAGCTAACCTGCCTCCAGGCACGGGGATTACTTGAGGGGGCAGGCCAACACCACGCTTTCTGAGGGCGTGCGTAGAGGTGGCTGGGGGGGGGGGGGGAATTGTTATGTGAAGTGAGGTGTTGGGGGGGGGGTATGGTTATGTGAAGTGAGGTGTTGGGGGGGGGGGGGGTATGGTTATGTGAAGTGAGGTGTCGGGGGGGGGGGGGGTATGGTTATGTGAAGTGAGGTGTCGGGGGGGGGGGTATGGTTATGTGAAGTGAGGTGTCGGGGGGGGGGTATGGTTATGTGAAGTGAGGTGTTCGGGGGGGGGGTATGGTTATGTGAAGTGAGGTGTCGGGGGGGGGGGTATGGTTATGTGAAGTGAGGTGTTGGGGGGGGGTATGGTTATGTGAAGTGAGGTGTTGGGGGGGTATGGTTATGTGAAGTGAGGTGTTGGGGGGGGGTATGGTTATGTGAAGTGAGGTGTCGGGGGGGGGGTATGGTTATGTGAAGTGAGGTGTCGGGGGGGGGGGTATGGTTATGTGAAGTGAGGTGTTCGGGGGGGGGGTATGGTTATGTGAAGTGAGGTGTCGGGGGGGGGGGTATGGTTATGTGAAGTGAGGTGTCGGGGGGGGGGTATGGTTATGTGAAGTGAGGTGTTGGGGGGGGGGGTATGGTTATGTGAAGTGAGGTGTCGGGGGGGGGGTATGGTTATGTGAAGTGAGGTGTCGGGGGGGGGGTATGGTTATGTGAAGTGAGGTGTCGGG
>NC_091174.1:17416662-17516662 GCF_040958095.1 Procambarus clarkii
CATTGTTTACTTCAAGCCAACATGCTCTCCCTCCCCTTTAACAATTATGTTAGACGCCCCTGTATAGTGGGCGCCCAGCTTGCTATGCCTACCGAACAAGGCACTACTTAAATGAACATAGCCACAAGGGCCGTGATTAGGGTTCGAACTTACGCCGGGATGATCCCAGGACGCTGCCTGAGTCGACTAAGCCACGACATGGTAAAAAGAATTGCAACCGGGAGTTCCACTGACCTCACAAAGCCCTTTGTTCATTTGATGCATCACGCTATTGTGATTTGTGTGTGTAATGTAGTGTAGTGGCACTACTTTGTTCACTGCCCCAGCTAGCCCAGGACCCACACGCCGACAGCTTGAGCATTCGTCCGGCACGCGCACACACGCACGCACATACACACACACGCACGCACATACACACACACACGCGCGCACACACACACACACACACACACGTTAGACAGTTGCATGGCCCTGTGTATCCTGTATATATTATACCTGATTTTTATATAATAAACCAAGAAAAAGGCCGCAGGTGCTTCGTTCTCCATTCCTTCCCGCTGACAAGCAAACTACAACCCCCCCCCCCACCCCCACTATTAATAATTACCCCATTACCTCTACCTCTCTGTCCTCCACTCCGATGCTCTCTCCTCCAACCAATCTTCCACCTCTTTCCATAAAATCTACACATGAACCAACCCAGTATTCCACCCCCAGGATAGGAGCTGCCCATACTGAGATATGGCGCTCGTGGATCGTTCTAAAAAATGAGGATATACGACCATGAGGTGAGCAGACACTCAGCAAGGACTTGCTGGAATGCTCCATGGTGCCCTGCAAGGCGGTTCCAGCCTATATAGATTACACGAAAATTCTGTGTGGATAAGGAAACTTTTGGTGTTGCCCGCCGCAGGGATGGCATCGTGGCTGAGCCTAGCGTTCTGGCCAAGGAATCAGTCACTGGTGTCAGGCCGGGCACGTGAAACTGCGTCCCAGCTGCCCAACTCCAGAGAGTTAAGTTTCCCTGTGCGACACTTTGTATACAGAGGGTGGGGACTATCCTCACCCTGTTATACTGGCCTAAAGTGGACGCTTCGCAGAGTTTTGCTGATATGGCCAATGTCAGTCAGTGTCTGGCTATATATACAACAGAGACTATTAAGTGTGTAAGAGTGACTTACATATCAGAGTGACACTGGAAAGTCATCGGTCAGAGACCATAGGTGGGAAGCTTGCTGCCAGGAACACATCACAGCGCTGCCAAGCATATCTGCAGTTTATACACACCTCTCTACCTGCTATTAAATACTACGGTTGTGTGTTTGTTTGTTTTTAGTTTAGTTTAATTTATTGCACTGTACTCGGGAGATGTGTTGTGCACACTGAGTTGCTACACACGTGACAAGGAATATACATTTGGCAAGAAATCTCAGCTCGGACTGTGAGACCTTGAAAACAGGCGCACTTCTGTGGGGCAGCGAGGCCTGGCTCCTCGTGCCCCGCCTCGCAGCAAAGATTCTACATGCATGCATATATTGTGTTTGAATTATTACTACTGATCTTGCATTATGATGGGAGTCCCTTCTGCTGTGTGAGTGATGTGCTACTCTGTGGTACGTGGTGTGTACAGCTGTGATCCTGCCCAGGCGACACTCAAGGCCTGGCGACTGCTGCCTTAGAGACGGCAGGAGCTGCCTCAATGGACTCACACCTGAGTGCTAGTACATCATTTAGCACACAAGAGGAAGATACAAGCATGGCATCTCTCACAGTGGGGGCACATAGTGGTCAGGAGGAGCCCAGTAGTGACGAAAATCCAAACAGTTGGACTTATGTTGGGACCCAGAAAAAGACACGAAGCACCAACGATTTAATAAATCATAACCATGTGACGGAAAGAATCAACCTGCATTTTCCCCCGGGCACGGAAACTGCAACGAAATACGCATGGTTGGCTGAGGCAGGCAAAGAACACCCTGGTGGTGAGCATTTGTTGGCAACAGGACATGTAAACCATGTCCGTGGGAACATTACGGAAGAGATGGTACAATATTTCTGTACTAATGAGCTCGCTGGTATAAAAATGAAAAACCTCCACTGCCTGCTCATACCCAAAGGACACCCGTCATCATTTTTGGACTGGACCTTTACCTGGAACACAAACTGGTAGAACAGCATAAATACATCATCAATGCACAAAGAACAACTGGCAGAGAGACTATTCTCGCCCATTGAACCAGCGACGAGGCTCCGCCGGATAAATTTACTGTCCTGAATGGTTATCGGCAACTAACAATGAAGGATTACACCCCTCCCAGACGCAGGTGTCACAAGTGCCAACGGTGGAATCATGTTGCAAGAAACCGCTGGAATAATGAGCCGTGTGGCCACTGTGCCGGAAAGCGTGCAGCATCTGTATGCGATGCTAAAAAGGCAAACGGTGAAACATTGAAACTGAGGCGTGCCAACTGTCACGTGGAGGGTGTCCCCGCCTGACATGAGGACTGTGCCTCACTCCCGGTAAGAAGGGCTGCCCGGGGTACACCAGCAGGGGAAGCCAGTAACCACCCTGGCTCATCTGCTGTGCCACCATCGGTCACTCGGGCATTTTTTCCTACCTTACCCCAACCACTCCAACGCCACAGCAGGTAGCTAGAGTGGCACAGTTGTAGTCTCTAGCAATACATGCTGGTCAAGGGGCGCGGATCAGGCACAGACAATTGTTGAGCATATGAATACAGTAGAAAGACAAAGAAAAATTATGGAACAGCTGAGCATGCAATTAACTGAACAAAGCAAGAAAATCTTGCACCAAAGGACGATGATAACCACTCTTCAGGAATCTGTGAGAGTATTAAATTGATACAGGTCACACCACCCTGGAGTACCACCATGTGCTCCCAAGCGGCCAGCTCCCTGTTTGGGACCCCAGCTGGGGGTGTCCCAGCCCTCACACCAGCTGGGGGTGTCCCAGCCCTCACACCAGCTGGGGGTGTCCCAGCCCTCACACCAGCTGGGGGTGTCCCAGCCCTCACACCAGCTGGGGGTGTCCCAGCCCTCACACCAGCTGGGGGTGTCCCAGCCCTCACACCAGGTAGGGGTGTCCCAGCCCTCACACCAGCTGGGGGTGTCCCAGCCCTCACACCAGGTAGGGGTGTCCCAGCCCTCACACCAGCTGGGGGTGTCCCAGCCCTCACGCTTGGGCTCCCCACACTCTAGCCTCATCGACGCAGTGCGCCAGAGGCCAACTCGTCAATGTGGAAAAGCAAAATGCTGTAGATTCATATAGAAATGCAACTGATCATGATAATGAACTAAATGCCAGTAAGAGTGAGACTTGTAATAGAGATGAGTCTATGAAGTGAATACAGGTGCTGATATCTATTTGAGGGAAAATAGTAGTGGAAATGATGATGAAAGTGATTGTGATGAAGATGAAATTGCAACCAGTGACACTTGTAGTGATAATGAAGTAGTGGAACTGGACGTGGATGACCGCCTGGGGCTGCACGTGCCACATCCCAGATGGTTCAGCCGTCATAGGATTAGAGATCAGGTGACAGGTGATGCGCTGACTAATGGAGAAAAAGGCGCCGTAATAATGCACTACAAACTGCATAGGGATATAATTGTTTTATGAAACTGCAGAATGATAAAGTAAAAAAAGGAACAATGGCATCCACTCAGTCTCATAAAAACAAGTACAGTGTCATCAAGATACTCAGTTGGAACATTGCTTCTCTCAGAAAACGGTATTCAGATCTCCATCATAAGGTTATGACTGAAGACATAGATATTGTCTGCCTCCAAGAAACCCTAACTCCCGCAGGTAAAACCCCGCAGATTGTCTGCCTCCAAGAAACCCTAACTCCCGCAGGTAAAACCCCGCAGACTCTACCTAGTTATCAGTGTATTTAAACATATGTCCCTGTATGATTAACCATCCTGCGAGATGGGGACTTTTATTACCACTGCTGTCTTATACAATCTTGTGTTGATGATATCCTCAAAATGCTTCCGGAGTCTGCCAGTGCAGACTGCCCATTACATGCCTCTGTATGACTAACCATCCTGTGTGATCGGGATTTTTTAGCATCACCAAGTTAGCTTTTTTGACACACTGTACTCCACTTCATATAGTCTAGGGTAGCTGCACTAATGCAGATATACCTCACGTATTAATAAAAAAAATAATCCCGGATCAAAAAATACGTGTCTCATGTATGTTAAAAAATCCCTGCCACATGAGCCACTCCCCGCCCAACAACGAGAGGGGTTTCAATATCATGGTATCCGGGTACACGTTGGTAACTCTACACTTAATGTTTTGAATGCCTATGCACCTACTGGCCTCCTCCAGTATGCTGACCTACCTAATTTTGCGCATACTGACCCAACGATCTTAATTGGGGATTTAAATGCTAAACACAAACAATTAGGGAATCAACTCACAAACACCAACGGGAGAAGATTGTTGGCACTTCTCGATGCATATTGTGATGTTTAAATTATCAGTAAGAATCAACCAGCGCACATATATGGAGGAGTGCTCTATAGGTGCATTGACTTTAACCTGTCATACACTACTCATGAGACTGATATTATGGATGACTTAACGTCTGACCATTTAGCCATAACACCTAACATACACGTGGCTAATGTTGACCTGCCTGGCACTAAGCTGAGTAGACGCAGGCTAACAGTAAGGAAAGAGCAAGAAAAATTCTTTATAGACAGCATAGAACATTGGTATAACAATTATGAGCCTGAGAATGTACAACAGTTTTATGATGACCTCATAAATAATGAGGTCATCACCAAAGGAATAGTGAGTCACACCAAACAATAAGACGTACCGGTAAACAGGTCAGACACAACCAGTACTATGATGATGCAAACTGAAAAAACTTAAATCAATTGCTAGACAGACAGGTAAAGCATATAAGAGCCTTAGAACTCCTCAAATGTTAAAACTGTTTCAGGCCGCACTTGCAGCGGCGAGGGAGCGAATGACTGAACTCAGACAAAATAAATGGGAGGGTTTTGTTAGTGGACTTAACCTGCATACTTCCCTGGGCAAAGCCTGGAAAGGCATAAACTTTACCATAAGCACATGGTAAAAATAGTAGACAAGTTTCACACCCAAACCCGCTACAGAAAGCCAATCAGTTAATTACAAAATGGGCTCAGGTTTCCAGCTTTGGAATATTACCAGCTAGCACTAAGGAGAAATTGCAGGCGAGGTCCACAAACAGAAATGCTCTCATAGATTTCATGTTGAGCAGGCAACATGATGAATGTGATGTTTCATATACAGATTATGAATTGGATGCAGCCCTCTCCAGGGACAGTAGCACTGCTCCTGGTGAGGACGGTATCACCTATGATATTCTAAGACTCCTACATCGTGTACCCGGTAACCCATTATTAGAATTGTTTAATGCGAGTTATGCCACTGGGCAGCTGGCAGTACCATGGACCACCAGTCTTACGGTACCAGTACCAAAGCCTGGCCAACCTGATGCTTTCCGTCCCATCTCACTGACCAGTTGCATGTGCAAAACCTTGGAGAGAATGGTGCTTAATAGATTATTGTATAGAGTTAAAGAGCACATGTCACCTGATATCAATGGTTTCACACATGGTAAAAGTGTACACAACTGTATCACAACCTTTCTCACTGTTCATGGAGATAGAAGGCACAGGTACACAACATTTCTTGATTTAAAAAATGCCTTTGATATTGCTAATAGGGAAATGATTATGTATGAATTAGCGAGAATGGATATAGGTGGACAATTGTTACAATGGATACGGGGCTATCATACCAACCAGAAGTCCTCTGCACTGTTCCAAGGCTACAAAAGTAAAACCAAATTAATGCAACTAGGCACCCCACAAGGAGGAGTACTCAGTCCTACCTTGTTTAATGTTCTAATTAATACCTTACTAGAATTAATCCCAACTAATCCGGCAAACATCACTATCAGCTATGCAGATGACATCCTTGTACATACTAAAACCCACCGCGAAATGCAAACAATCTTAAATTGTATACATACAGCTTGTGAAAGCTTTGGTCTTGTAATCAACGCTGGTAAAACTAAGGTATTTAACAGACAAATTGGTAATCGCAAAAGTGGACCACGGAAACTTAAGATAAATAACGTACCAATTGACTATGTCTCTTTTTTTTGTAAATACCTTGGTGTCTCTGTCCCTTGTACCTCAACTGCAGTTAATAAGTTACATCAACAGTGTAGAGACATACTCAAGGCTCTCAGAGTGGGGTACTGCCCATATATATGGTGTTAATATTAGAAAAGCAAAAATTATGTACTTAGCATATACAAGGGCTCTGATAGACTATCATGCACCAGCTTTAGTCCCGCAAAATGGCAAAAGTACTGATAGACTGAAAAAAATGCAAAATGAAGCACTCAGAATTATACTTGGCTGTCCTATAGCTACCAAAGTTCTCAATATACGGAAAGAATTAAATATACTTAGCATTCAAGATTGAATATATTAAATCAATCTTATGATGGGACTAAAGCTTCTGCGTGATAACAAAAGCAACATTGTGTCAGTTGAATTGTTAGAACACACACGTAATGGAACCAGTGAATCTAAATGGATTCAAAGAACAGCCACTCATATTACAATGTTGGGACTACACGATGTATATACAGATGAAAGAGTATAGCACTTCCTTCCACCCTGGCAGATAGTACCTTTTGACACCCTGATGCCTGCTACCCCACCAAGAAACTAATCACAAACCACCCTCATGCTCAGCTTGCTGCTAAATTAAGCACCATAGAACACATTCACAATATACAAACTGGAAACAACATAGCACAGACCATATACACTGACGGATCACTCAATACAGCTACAGGGAGGGGCAGGAAGTGCTGTTATTGCTCATCAGCCCGATGGCAGCACAATTCAAAGGAATATAAGAGTTAGTAACTGGGCGTCCACAATGCAAGCTGAAATGGTAGCGATACTGGTAGCACTCGAAATTATTAACAACACTGAAGTAGACAGCTTAATTATTTCCGACCTCCTTACCTCTACTAGCAATAAATAGTTTGCAATCAAGTAATAACGTGCTTGTCTCAGAAGCCAGACATAGATATATAAGCATACTTAACAAGGAGGTAAATATAAATATGTTGTGGATTCCTTCTCACATTGGCCTGTAGGAACATAAAAAACCTGACGCCCTTGTTAAAGCTGCAGTAAATAATGGAGTATTGAACGGAATCTTGAGTTATCAAATAGGTCCCTTAAAAGTGTCATTAGACGAGAACTCCTGGATAAATCTGAAGAAAGCAGAACAGTGCAAACTGGAACTAGCAGGTCCATTGTTTATCACAATGAAATGTGTGAAGTAAAACATGTGTATGGGGCAAGTAACAAAATAAGCAGACTAACAGATGTTGTCGCAGCTCGTATATTACTTGGCTACAAGTATCTCTGGCAGTATGGCTTGTATTGGGATCTAGATGAAGTAAAGTGTAAAGTGTGTGGACAAAGACAGGGACACACACTCGAACACTGTATCTTGGATTGTAGTAAAATTGAGTCATTTAGAGATAAATCTAAACTCACGTTAAATGATATGGCAACCTATCTTATTACTAAGGATAAAATACCTGAAATCCTTGCATTGTATCCATATTTCGCTTCCAGTAGATAAACGACACATGAGATTAAGAAACAAGTAGTGTATTGTGAAGACTTAATAAACAGCAGCTCCTCTACGACTCTGTAATATCTCCACTCAAACAATTATGTATTGGGGATAAGACCTACCATTAATGTATGATGACTTACTGTAAATATATAGCTCTTCAAATAGAACATTCTTTGTAACTAGCTGACATTGTAATTATAAGGTGTGAAGAATAGATGAAATTATTTATGTAATAATCTCTGTTGAGGTCTGATAAAGACCTTTTGTGCCCTCTGTAATGCTTGTTGCCCTACCGCTCACAGGATGAGTATGGGGTGCACAATAAACTAGCCGCCTCCGGCGGCAACAATAAAAAATCATACTGAGAACAGAGTATCAGTGTAGAGACTAAAAATCTTTCACGCAAATGCTGATGAAATGTCAAAGCGGATGAACTGAAAATATTGATGACACAAACCCCGATATAATTGCACCAATAGAATTTTTTTTACTAAAATGATCACTAGTGTAAAATTCCCCAGACAACACCAGATAAGAGAAGAAAGTAAGCAAGAGAAGAAAGAATGCAACACCAGATAGTAAGAAGAGAAAGAAAACAGAGGGGAGGAGAGGGAGCGGCACAGCTGGTCAAAAGAGACAGCAGATTTGAAGAGATCATTGTAGAGGAGGATACCAATAATGTGGATTACTTAGCAGGAATTATTTTAGTGGAAAAAAGGTGCTTGTGGCTGTAATTTTCAATCACTCAAATGAATCAAGACAAGAATATAAGAATGCAAACAGAGTTTTTAAAAATATCATACAGTGTGTGACTTAATTATTCCTTAGACTGAGAGCAAAGCTACTAGTAATTAGAAATTTCAATTATGGACAAATTAACCGAGACTCAATGGAGCCGTGAGGGGGAGAAGAAACATGGAGAGCAAACCTGATAAAAGTTGTGGAAAGAAACTTCCAAACACAACATGGTAGGAAAGAAACACAAAGACACGGGGAAAGACCTGCAGGACTTGGTCTTCACGCAAAGTTAAATTGACACTGAGAACATTAAGAATAAAATGTCTCAATGTTCTCAAATGTCTTACCAGTGGTGCAGTGGTAAGACACTCACCCCATGCTAACTGATAAATTAGCCAAGACTTTTGCTCGTAAAGAGGGAATTGATTACCAACTTGGACTGCCTTTGAGCAGCCTGAGGGCAGCAATATCCCAGAAACATCAACTAAATTTCGGAGACATGAGGCAAAGTGAAATTCTCACCAGTTACTCCATCTATCATCATTCTATTATGCAGGAAGAACCGCACGTCTATGGGTCATCCAATAATGTTAGCAGACTTCTAGATGTTACCACTGCTAGGCTTAGGCTCGGCTACAAGTACCTCTGGGAATTTGTAACATCTGCTGATGTAGATTTGACTAAATGTAAACTCTGTCAGCAGAACTATTCGCATACTTTGTGTCATTGTATAATGGAATGTGAAAAATCGCGGAATTTAGAGATAACACCATTAATGGTGTCCAAGAAATGTGTAAGTACTTCATTCATAATGATGTACTGCCGGGAATCTTAGCGAAGTATCCAAAATTTGCTTACTGTAGGTAATGCATGCACATGACTGTAAAGCTGCCGCCCAGTTGGGTGGGTGTGCAGCAAGACTAGTAACTGTGTGACTCACCATAGATGTAAAGTGCCTTGTATAGTGACTGTTGTGAACCTTTTGTTGATCACTTGTGACACAAAAGATTATTGATGTGTGTAATTGAATATGTATGTGTATGTATATATGTATACGTATATATATATGTACATGTATGAATGTGTGTACATGTATATATAACATTAATAATTGTGTAACTAGCGTCAAAAGATTGTTATTAGCTTAGTTAACCGAACTAGAGGGTTCAATTCCTGAACCGATTATGTCCCTTTGTAATCCTTTACACCACCGCCCACGGGATGGGTATGGGGTGCATAATAAAGAAAGAAATTGATTGATAGCTATGCGAGTGAATTGGCCTGGGGTTCTTATCCTGGTCGAGAATGATTGACTAGGCGCCAATCCTTAGGTGTATGCCTCTGTTCGTCCAGCAATGAAAAGGTACCTGGTTGTTAAACGATTTGGCGGGTCGTATTCCAGGGAAAATTAAGATTAAGAATTTAATTAATTCTGCCCGAAACGCTATGCGTACTAGTGGTTGTACAAGAATGCAAGAACGCTTGTATATATATATAAATCCAATGTGGCGAGTGACCATTGCACGCACGCACGCGCGCGCACACACACACAGAGTAAAGGTAAACTGTACCGCAGGAAACTATCAAGACCCACGTTAGGTGAGTTGTTTGGTCATCTCTTACAGAAACTACCAGAGAACAGCGCTTGAGCGACAGCCAGCCCAGAGCGTGAAGCAGCGCTTGAGCGACAGCCAGCCCAGAGCGTGAAGCAGCGCTTGAGCGACAGCCAGCCCAGAGCGTGAAGCAGCGCTTGAGCGACAGCCAGCCCAGAGCGTGAAGCAGCGCTTGAGCGACAGCCAGCCCAGAGCGTGAAGCAGCGCTTGAGCGACAGCCAGCCCAGAGCGTGAAGCAGCGCTTGAGCGACAGCCAGCCCAGAGCGTGAAGCAGCGCTTGAGCGACAGCCAGCCCAGAGCGTGAAGCAGCGCTTGAGCGACAGCCAGCCCAGAGCGTGAAGCAGCGCTTGAGCGACAGCCAGCCCAGAGCGTGAAGCAGCGCTTGAGCGACAGCCAGCCCAGAGCGTGAAGCAGCGCTTGAGCGACAGCCAGCCCAGAGCGTGAAGCAGCAACATTAACTCTGCCCTCTGGGGAAAGAGCCTTGACTCAGTGATCTTGGACTTGCCACTTTTCTGGGTCTCGTGTTCTCGAGTCTTCCTTGAAGATGACTTGGAGTATACAGTAGGCTGGGCACTGTATTTGTAAGAAGGTTCGCTAGTGAGTACGGTCATTAGTGGCGATGATTTTGGATTGGTAAGATCAATTACGTTCATAAATAGACGATGTCTAGGATATTAACTTACTTACGCAGTTTACATAAAAAAGGGAATGGTGTTTTTTTCATGTGTCAAGGCAAAGCTACATCTCCATAGATCAAGTGGATGAATATGACTCGTTTACAACATAATGAATTCATTTATACTTATCAACACATTGTCTCTTTTGCATTGCAACATCCGCGACAGAAAATGGGGACATGTTTGTTGACCAGACCACACACTAGAAGGTGAAGGGACGACGACGTTTCGGTCCGTCCTGGACCATTCTCAAGTCTATTCGACTTGAGAATGGTCCAGATAGACCATTCTCATCATCGTTTATCCGATGAGAAACGTCGTCGTCGTCGTCCCTTCACCTTCTAGTGTGTGGTCTGGTCTACTTACTTTAGCCACGTTATTGTGACTCATCGCCTGCATACGGGGACATGTTTGACAATAGTGACCAGAAATCAGTCAGTAGTCTACCAAGGGCATCACGACGAGTCAAGTTCCTCTCTAAAAAGCTACGCGCACACATGGGTAGAGAACACTTTGAGAAATAACTTTATATATATTTCTCAATGCGTAAATTCAGGAGGAATCACCCGTTGCAGCTTCTCGGGTGATCCTGGGTGATAATAGCAAGTGGCCAAGTGGTAACAGGGAACACCGCCCTTCCCAGTTGTGTGAAGCAGGACCTTGACCGACGCTAGTTCAAGCGGCGGCTCATGACCAGGGAACATTTGCATGCAAGTGAGATCGGCGTTAAGAATGTAGGCCCAAGTCCAAACAGTACTAGGACTTGTGGACTATTTCACATGTGTACTCTCAAGCACACAGTAACCAAAGTTCTCGGTGACGAATACAGGAATGATGATGTGTGCTCAGCTGGAGGTGGAGCGAGTTGACCAAGAACAGCGGTGTAGCTGGAGGTGGAGCGAGTTGACCAAGAACAGTGGTGTAGCTGGAGGTGGAGCGAGTTGACCAAGAACAGTGGCGTAGCTGGCGGTGGAGCGAGTTGGCCAAGAACAGTGGTGCAGCTGGCGGTGGAGCGAGTTGACCAAGAACAGTGGTGCAGCTGGCGGTGGAGCGAGTTGACCAAGAACAGTGGCATAGCTGGCGGTGGAGCGAGTTGACCAAGAACAGTGGTGTAGCGGGCGGTGGAACGAGTTGACCAAGAACAGTGGCGTAGCTGGCGGTGGAACGAGTTGACCAAGAACAGTGGCGTAGCTGGCGGTGGAACGAGTTGACCAAGAACAGTGGCGTAGCTGGCGGTGGAGCGAGTTGACCAAGAACAGTGGCGTAGCTGGCGGTGGAGCGAGTTGGCCAAGAACAGTGGCGTAGCTGGCGGTGGAGCGAGTTGACCAAGAACAGTGGCGTAGCTGGCGGTGGAGCGAGTTGGCCAAGAACAGTGGCGTAGAAGGTGCATGGTGCAGCGGGTCATCCTTCTTGATGCGGTCGCTCACAGGTCGGCAGAGGCATGCAGCTGTCTTGGCCTAACTGGCACAGGCGGCAAGGACCTGAAGATGGTGCCAGGACTGTCCAGGTGGCACCAGCCCAGCAGACAACCTACAGGATAACGGCTTACCTTTTTATGAGTAAGAAGGCTTCGAGCCTTCCATCCTCGAACTCCATGAGGCTTCGAGGAAGTGTCTTCTTTCACTCGACTGATCAGGTTTACCTGGATTGTACCTGGATGGGGTTCTGGGAGTTTTTCTACTCCCCAAGCCCGGCCGAAGGACAGGCTTGACTTGTGAAAGTTTGGTCCACCAGGCTGTTGCTTGGAGCGGCCCGCAGGCCCACATATCCAATACAGCCCGGTTGGTCTGGCACTTCTTGAAGAAAACTATCCAGTTTTCTCTTGGATGCCCACGGTTGTTCCGGCAATATTTCTGATGCTCGCTGGGAGGACGTTGAACAACCGCGGACCTCTGATGTTTATACAGTGTTCTCTGATGTGCCTATGGCACCTCTGCTCTTCACTGGTTCTATTCTGCATTTTCTTCCATATATGTAGGTCATGCTAGACAGGCCAACATAAGAACTGCCTTTAGAAACTTGTGTAAGGACTCGTTCAGGACCTTATATGCCACTTATGTCAGACGGGGCATGACATACTCCAGGCCTGGAGTATGTAGCTCCAGCCTGGTGTCCATACCTAGTTAAACACAAAACAAAGTTAGAAAAAAAAATCAGAGGTATTCCACCACAGACTAGTCCCAGAATTGAGACGTATGAGCTACGAGGAAAAGCTACGGGAGCTAAACTTCATGTTCCTAGAAGACAAGAATAAGGGGAGACATTTTCACCACCTACAAAATTTTCAGAGAAATTGACAGGGTGGACAATGACCAACTATTTAGCATGGATAGAACACGAACAAGGGGACACAGGTGGAAACTGAGTACCCAAATGAGCCACAGGGACGATAGAAAGAACTTTTTCAGTGTCAGAGCTGTTAACAAATGGAATGCATTAGGCAGTGATGTGGTGGAGGCAGACGCCATACTCAGTTTCAAAAGTAGATATGATAGAGCCCAATAGGCTCAGGAATCTGTACACTAGTTGATTGACAGTCGAGAGGCGGGACCAAAGAGCCAAAACTCAACCCTCGCAAGCACAACTAGGCGAGTATATATCTGTAATAACGGTGAAGGCAGGTGTGCGATGCTATTGTATCCAATATTTTAGGACACCATAACAGTGATATCCATAGGATATCCATAGATATCCATTTGGGATATCGAAACAGTTGATACCTGGTTGATGGGATTCTGGGAGTTCTTCTACTCCCCAAGGCCAGGCTTGACTTGTGAGAGTTTGGTCCACCAGGCTGTTGCTTGGAGTGTGGCGGAGTCCTGAATGTTGTAGTTGAGACAGTGCCAAGGGCTGCCATCAGCGTGCAGGCACTCAGAATGTGAGGCTTTATGCGCGTGGAGACGCACCAATTAAGCATTAGCGAGCAAGATTATATGGTTCAATGAGAAAATCCACAGAAGCCGTGTAGAGGATTCGAACCTGAGAGCGTGCGTCTGGGAATAGGTTCGAATGCTCATCACAGCTCCTAAGGATTTTCTCATTGATATATATTACGTTAATGTGATTTTTCTGTGCAATATATGCGTCAACGCTATTGGTAGTACAGGACCAGGCATGCAGGAGGACCTGGCTCCCATCCTGGGGCGAGTAGAGGGGCGGCCCAAGCGTTCCTACCCTCTGGAACACCATACCCTGTAGGTTACCCCACAGAGCATCCAATCCCCTCGTAATAATAGCATAAGTTTAATAATATCTCAATGATAATTCTTGGCATCATGATCAGGAAAATATTACTTATTCTAGTCAATTGACTCAGGTGATAATGGTGTGGGTCTGGCCATAGCCAAGCCTCTGGTCGTGAATATTTAATACTAAGCATAACGTTGCATTTAATTTGCATATGTTGAATCCTAATATTGCAAGAGCAAACATTGTGAAGAGGAAAAATTCACCTCGACACAACTAGCTAACAGAACAGAAAACTACAAGCAAAGGAGATTGTCTTGGGAATAAGAAAAGCAAAACACAGATGAAAGATAAGTTCAAGCAATGATGGAACTCTACGAACGGAAATACAAATAAGAGGTAAGGAGAGATGCAGACCACCACTAAGAGGAAGGAGGAAGAGGCAAGAATCCGTTAAACTGAAGACAGCAGAGAACCAAGACATGCAACATGATACATACATGTATACATACATGTATACATATAGTATTCACACTAACGTGACTGCGTCAGTGAGAAAATCCGTTAGAGCCGTGATCAGGGTTCGAACCTATTTGCCGGGTGTTCCCACGCGCACGCTCCGGCCTCAGTAGAAGTCTCAGGAAATCCTTGTGGGGTGGTCAGTAGAACTTCAGGTTGCAATCCTTTTGACCATGTCGCGGTGTAGTCGCTACCGCGTGTGCGTGGGAACACCCACCACATAGGTTCGAACCCTCATCACGGCTCATACGGATTTTCGCATAAATGTATTCAGTTGCAGAATACACTTATTCATTTAATAAATGAATAACTGTATTCATTTAATAAATGAATAACTGTATTCATTTAATAAATGAATAACTGTATTCATTTATGAAATGAATACGTCAACATCAAACGTCAATCAGAAAACAAAATATGAAAGTTGCACTGCATTCAAAATTTAGGACCAACCTATGTTACCCCACAGCAAAACTGGCAGGAACATTTTAGTGACTGACTAAAACCGAACAAACAAACAAACAAGCAAACAAAAAAACAAAAAACAAGTAAATCGTTGAGGAAACAGTTGTCAGCAACCGTGGGAGATGTTCACCACTAAACGCAGACATCTCCCAAGGAGGTAAAAGAGAAGGTGACATCTTAGACTGACAACTGCGTCAGAAGTAACGAACGATCCAATAACCCCATAATACCCCTAGTTACAGCCCCGCTCCAGCGCCAGTAAGTCCACTACGGGCTCACCATAGCCCGTGCTACTTGCAACGTTTTGTTCCCAGTAGCTGAATCTAAAGCAACAACAACAACCCACATTTCTAATTTCAATCCTTCCCCCCTACCCCTGGGGATAGACGACGACATGTTGTCTGTCCAAGTATCCCCAGATAACATGTATCCACAGTATCTGTGGATACATGTTTATCCAGGTATTGCCAGATAACAGGTATCCATCTCTCTCCAGGTACCTCCAGGTATCCCCAGATATCTCCAGGTATCCCCCAGATATCTCCAGGTATCCCCAGATATCTCCAGGTATCCCCAGATATCTCCAGGTATCCCCAGATATCTCCAGGTATCTCCAGATAACAGCTATTCCGAGATATCTCCAGATATCCTCAGGTATCTCCAGATAACAGCTATTCCGAGATATCTCCAGATATCCCCAGATATCCCCAGATAACACAAAATTAATAAGGAGAATTATGACTGAAGAAAACTTCAGAATTTGAATAAAATTCTAGCATACAAGGACCTTATTAAGGAAGCCTTCAGAACACAATGCTGAATGTGTACGCAGTACACATTCAGCAGTTTGAGTACGCAGGTCCGGCTTGGAGTCGCCACCTCGAAAAGGATGTAAGGAAACTTGAGCAGGTACGGAGGTTTGCAAGGAGGCTTGACCAGACCGACTGTGGGGGTTCGATACGAAGAATGATTGAGGGAGGTGGCCATGACAATGCTAAAATAGTAAGTCTTGTGATATAAAATACTTTTGGAGAATTTACAATGGAGGAGGTATGTTTTTACAAGATAGAATGGCTGCCAAGAAAAACACAAGGATGAACCAAAGAAATGCGAGAAAATAGGAACGTTGAATAATGGAATCAATTGGGTTAGCAGATTGTAGATGTAAAATAAATCTACAATTTTAAAAGTATATGTTATAGTAAATGTAAATGTTGGCCAGGAGTCGTACCATTAAAAGACTCAGCAGTTAGAAAGGTGTAGTCTAGGAGTTGAAGCACGTTCTTTCAAACTCCCTTTGGTCAGAACTGTGGTACAGCCTGACCATTCTTGCTTGTAAACAGTGGTTGACTGTTATAAGTTACAATATAATGTAATACATTTATAGGTGCTACAAATCACTAATAATTTATTTCTACTGGGGTTGAATAGCCGAGTGACGGGCTTATTTGTGATTTCAAGTCAGGGGAAAAAGATTAAATAAACTCTCCAGGTAACACTGATAGACTGAATAAAATTCCTTGATTGGAGGTGTTCTAAAAATCTTTATCAATCGGGTGATCAGAAGGCGTTGCCATCGTTCCAGTGTCAGGGAATTGACAATTTAATTTGGCAATCATTAGGATTGTTGCATGACTGGAGCTGTTCACCGAGGGTTGCCAGGTGATGTGGGTGTCAAATGGCATAACGGGTGTCACACCCCGTCCTCGACTCAAGTTCATTCCATCCAGTGGTCGATCCCACAGAGGGATCGATCCCACAGAAAATTCATAAATTTTTATATGCTGTTCATTTAAAAAAGGAATTTTCTCAAATATAAATTAATATCATATATTAGCATAGTGTGCATATTGGCATAGGTTAGGTGTTTAGGTTCTGTTGGCAATTATTTGTATTTGAAGTACGTCGGTGAAGCATTTACAACGTTGTGGTTCGAACTAAATTCGTCAGCGAAGCACTTGTTCCGGAAGTGTTCGAAGGTCAGCAGTTGTCAGTCGTGTGTAACCAGCCCGTCCTCCAAACAAAGATCCAAAAGTGATTCCATCCACCCGCCAATCCCCATGTTTATGAATGAAAAGCGGTTTACACACGACTCACAACTGCTGACATTCGAACACATCCGGAACATATGCTTCGCTGACGAATTTTGTTCGAATCACAACGCTATAAATGCTTCACCCACGTACTACAAATACAAATAATCGCCAACAGAACCTAAACACCTAACCTAACCTATCCTATGCCTATATATATACACAATATGCTAATATATTATAATATTAATTTATACTTGAGAAAATTCCTGTTTTGAATGAACATTATGTTAAAATTTATGAATGCGTCTGTGGGGTTGACCGCTGAATGTAATGGACTTGAGTCGAGGACGGGTTGTGTGTAAACAGTTTTTCATTCATAAACTGGGGGTTTGGCGGGTGGATGGAATCACTTTTGGGTCTTTGTCAGGAGGATGGGCTGGGTTGTCTAGTGTAGCTTCGATCAAACTATAGGAAACAAATGAATCCACAGAGATGCGTAAAGAACACTTTTCAACACTGAAGTCAGGAATGATGACAAGCACGCACGCGCGCGCGCGCGCACACACACACACACACACACACACACACACACACACACACACACACACACACACACACACGCACACACACACAACCTGTGCTACGAGGAGCCATGGCCAAGCGGAAAGCAAGCCCATCACAACAAGGAACACATGGAAGTAGGAACACAAGAGTTAAAGTACTAGGAGAAAGATGAGCAGGAATCCTGACTCCACGAAGATGAGTGTGATGATACAGTTGTAAATCAGGTGATAATAACCAGGACTGACTCACAAGTTACCTGATGGTAAAATGACTACCGAAACACCATTGATGGACATTTGAATATTCTTAACCCTCTCTTGGTCATAGAACTTAGCACTTCCTAACATCGGTGAATCAGAGGAAGATTTGTTGACTTAGCAAACAGTAGCGGTGCTGAGAGGAGTATGTCAGTATGTTACATACACGCAGTGAGTACTGTGAGGAGTATGTCAGTATGTTACATACACGTAGTGAGTACTGTGAGCAGTATGTCAGTATGTTACATACACACAGTGAGTGGGCACTTGACAATGGTCACGCCATTAAAGTAAACTACTTAAGTGTATTTAGTGATGAAATTAAACAATCCAGTGTTATAGTCGAGTTATTTATTACTGTATCCAGCATTTACTCTCCCTGAAGTGTATATATACACTCGTCAATTATTGATTGTAAAAGTCCCAATTAATGATAACTGTACCTCAGGATTATATGTATCAACAACTTGACTGATAAGGGCATAAAAAAGGCTGGTGAAAGACTACAAGAAAGACTACAAGAAAGACTACAAGAATAAGACTACAAGAAAGACTACGTATTAGCAAAACCACAAGACAATAAAACCTGCATTATAAGATATGTCATAATTCCGGTGGTGGTGGTTGTGGTGATGCGGGGGTGGTGGTGGTGAGGGTGTGGTGGTGGCTGTGATGCGGGGGTGGTGGTGGTTGTAGTGTGGTACCTAGTCGCTTGGAGGCTGGTTAAGAGTGCCTGTATACCTGTGACCACCAGGTATGGTGACCACCAGGTATGGTGACCACGTTAAGCTGATCCTCGCTGCTTCCCCAAGTGAAAATGACTAGTCATATGAGAACAAGAGAGGCAAGGGTATTTTTATGGTGGTATAGCCAGGTGTTTTATGGTGGTATAGCCAGGTGTTTTATGGTGGTATAGCCAGGTGTTTTATGGTGGTATAGCCAAATGTTTATGGTGGTATAGCCAAATGTTTATGGTGGTATAGCCAAATGTTTATGGTGGTATAGCCAGGTGTTTTATGGTGGTATAGCCAAATGTTTATGGTGGAATAGCCAGGTGTTTTATGGTGGTATAGCCAAATGTCTATGGTGGTATAGCCAGGTGTTTTATAGTGGTATAGTCAAATGTCTATGGTGGTATAGCCAGGTGTTTTACGGTGGTATAGCCAAATGTTTATGGTGGTATAGCCAGGTGTTTTATTGTGGTATAGCCAAATGTTTATGGTGGTATAGCAACCCGTTCTCGCACTTTCTTACAGTCAATATTGACTTATAAAATACGTGCATATGTGACATACTTAACATACTAGTTTACCTTGAAAAGCTTCGTAGAAAACACCGACCTTACCTAACCTTCTTAGTATGTTAAGATAAGCATCTTATTGCTTTGTAATTACAATTATTACTTAACCCTATACCTATAACAGGTTAATTAAGTAATAATTGTAATTACGAAGCAATAAGATGCTTATCTTAACATACTAAGAAGGTTAGGTAAGGTCGGTGTTTTCTATGAAGCTTTTCAAGGTAAACTAGTATGTTTAGAATGTCACATGTGCACGTATTTAATAAGGCAATATTGACTATACGAAAGTGCGAGAACGGGTTTGGTATAGCCAGGTGTTTATGATGGTATAGCCAGGTGTTTTATGGTGGTATAGCCAGGTGTTTTATGGTGGTATAGCCAGGTGTTTTATGGTGGTATAGCCAGGTGTTTTATGGTGGTATAGCCAGGTGCTTTATGGTGGTATAGCCAGGTGCTTTATGGTGGTATAGCCAGGTGCTTTATGGTGGTATAGCCAGGTCTTTAATGGTGGTATAGCCAGGTGTTTTATGGTGGTATAGCCAGGTGTTTTATGGTGGTATAGCCAGGTGTTTTATGGTGGTATAGCCAGGTGTTTTATGGTGGTATAGCCAGGTGCTTTATGGTGGTATAGCCAGGTCTTTAATGGTGGTATAGCCAGGTCTTTATGGTGGTATAGTGTTACGACCCTCTCGGGACGCAACGGGGTTCTCACTCTGATGTTGTTAGAGGAAGATATATGTATCCGTTCCCAAGCCAGTAGTGGCTATCAAGGGATGAGATCCGTGACGCAAGTAACTTAAAAGGGAGTAGGGAAAGAAAGTTAAGAACTTAATATTATAATGTTCACCATCACCGTTTAAATATATAAAATAAATAAGTGCACAAAGGGGAGGGGTATTAACACTTTGCAAGGGGATTAATCCTCAATCGATGTCTTCTACTGAAGACGCTGGTGCCATAACTCTCGGTGCCTTCTTCGTGGCCTCACGACGTGTCCTCTGAGAATGCCGAGCCTACCCGGGCCACAGGTCAGCCAAAACGGAGGTCCACTGGGGGCACCGTTGTGGAGGCCGTCAACCACACGTCCAGCTAGTCTGCTGGCAGGTACTGAGCCACCTAGGCTGGTACGGCCACTCCACGAACGATATAAGGGGTACGCCCTAGACAGGAGTCTCGTGTGATATCACAAATCACCCTCCTGTCCTCAATACCCCAGTGGATGATCGTCTCCAACAGTCGGTCCCAGGTAAATCCTTTCACTGCCACTCCACTGGCAAGCTAACACACCACAGTGTTCTTCCGGGGGGACGACGTCACAACAGCTGCAGCAAACTTCACAGTATGGAGACTGGCTGCCTCGGGTAGACTCACTCCACTTCCATCACAGTGGTCCCAGGTCGGCTCTGTAAGCAGACACGTCATCAATAACCGGGACACTAATACATCTCACTTACGGGCTCGGGCGCAAACACCTGACGTATCCAGTCCATAGATGGCGCTGTCGTCGGAGCACCACCTCACCAGAGGTCAGGGGCGGCTGTGTTGAGCGCTGAACCAGACTGGAAACTGGTCCTCGAGGCCAGTACACGCTGTCCTCACTAGGTGTCGTCGTCCGTTTTGTCGGAAAATCCGACACCATTTAATAATAATATCATACAGACAGATAAGAGCTGTGTTGTATAAACAAGTTAACCATAGAAAACGTAACTTGTAGTGGAATTACCGTCTAAAGAAAACGGGATATCATCACCACATACCATTATAATTCACCAGCTATTCTGCTGGGAATTGTTCTTAAATACATTAGTCTTTGGACTTTACCATCATAAAAACATCTTATATAAATTAACTTAATTATCAATATTAAAGTAGAGTAAATGTGACCCTTCTATCACTTTCTGAAATCTGGACAAAGTAGGCCAGGCGTCAGAGGGAGGAAGGAGGGCAGCCATTGTTGTGTCACCTCCGAGACGTGTGGAGCAAATTTGGCTCCTATCATTCTGGACAATGTCGGCCAGACGTCAATAGAATGGAGTGTTAGATGCAGCCATTGTTTATACGAGACCAGAGGCTCACACGGGAGCAAATTCGGCTCCTGTTAATTTTACTTGGACGTAGTGTTATGGAACCCAAAGGTGTACCATTTTCAACACGCTGTCTACAAATTCAAGTTAAGTGTCTATCCGAAACCCGTTTATCATTCATTTATGGCCATTAATGTCAGGATATAGGGTGACCCGGTTAGATCGCGAAATCGCCTCAAACTAAAGGTCAAGACGAGGAAGGAAGATTTGTGCACCAGTTACTGGGTGATATGGAAGCTACCTCAAAGAGGATAATTTGGTGTCTACACCCTAGTTATACCTGGTGGACTAGCCCCCTGTACTATAAGATAAGGAACCTCTTCAATGTATGTAGTTAATTCTGTAGTTTGATTGGCTGCATATATATTAATTTAATAAACCCCCCTAATGTGTAGAGGATCGATTTGTGAGATTAAGAGATTATTGCAGAAATACAGTCCACTTATCATTATACAAATTGCTATCGAAGTATATAAATTAACGTAAATATAAATTCATATAAATTAAATAAATATAAATCTCACAGGTCGGTTCCCACATTATTTGGTCCTTCGAACCGGATGACGGATTATTTGATCCTTTGAACCCACATTTGGTCATCTTAGTACCGGATGAACCAGTTAACCAGTGGATTCATTAAATATACTAGTGCAGTGTGATTTAAACAAAGCCAGTCAAAGACAGCGGCGAAGCCTCGTGGGAGCTCAGGAGCCTCCCTCAGCCCAGATCAGCTTCGTCAGCGGTTTCATGCACACCCACAGATTTGGTGGAGTGTTATTCTGTGAAATGACAGCGCTAATATAGAAGCCAGCCAAATTAGTGACTGTGTCGCGAGATTGTTCACGGATTTCGTGGTGTTACATTTCGCGAGAGATTATCTACGAATTTTGTGGACTTTATTTCGCGAGGTCACTAATAATATTTAATACTTCTAGATAATATTAGAAGTTTCATAGAGGCTAATTAAGAGGCTATTATCAATAATTGTGTATATTATTTCTCCAAAATAGAGAATTATTTAATATATTGCACTAGTGATCACAGTATAATATTTACTAATTGCCAACCCACAACAGGGTAGGATATTAACACTGACTAGTTGAACTATTATTGTTCATCCTAGTCCCATTATTACCATAGTCAGTTGTACTATATTGATCAACCTAACACCATTAATGAATGGTCCAGACCCTATTTTGGGTGTAATTTTTATCAACTCGAGTTGAGTTGTATATATAATAATTTACTTATGATCATTACACCTTTGAGTGATTAATTAGTGTCTCTGCCATCCTAGGGTGATATAGAAGAGCTAACCTAAAGGTACTTCCAGTGACACTGGTTTATCACTCAAATCATTAGTGTGGATGATTGTATATATATAATGTGTATTAATTTTAAGTGCTAACCTCTAGTAGAGGTAGGATTATTGCCTAGTGAGTGCAGAATTTACCCTAGGCTACCATTAGTGTTCAGTATTATGAGCAGCCCAAGTACAAGCCCCACAAGGCTTCACCAACGAGCCAGTATGGATAATGCAGGGAGAATGAAAAGAACCCTTGCAGGTCTTAAAGGCCACTTAACAAGACAGATCAAGAAATGTGAAGATTTGTCACAACAATCTCAAGTTGATTATGCTGACCTGGAAAGCTATTATCAAGCAGCTGCAGGTAAATTTGAGCAAATCAAATGTCAAATAGCAACATATGTGGCTGAACTTGCCAACACTAATTTATCAGAAACAGAAATAGACGACATTATGGTTGATCTTGCGAATTATGAAGATCACACTCAGGCCACGTTACAGCCTTATGTCAAATTAATTGCCCAGAACAAGGCAACAGCAACAACAACAACAGTTGCATCTAATACGAGTCAAGCAGAAGCTCGACTCCCTCCAATTAATTTACCCACTTTCTCAGGAAAAGATGAGGAAGATTGGGACGAATTTTGGAACAAATTCGTTGACCTTGTAGACTCAAAACAATCTTTACCAAAGAGTAGTAAATTCTCTTATTTGCAAGGCCAATTATCAGGTGAGGCTAAAACAGTAGTATCCCATCTGAGATTAACTAATGACGGCTATGATCTGGCAGTAAAACTCCGCAAGGATAATTATGCTGATCCAGAAGTAAGAACATCACATTTAGTTCATGAGCTGTTGCATTTACCCCCACCGGAGGCTTCAGCTGATTCACTCCAAGTCTTCAAGCTGGAGGTAGAATCATTGATCAATGCCCTCAGCCTGACAGCAGATACAAACGGGGCTGAGTGGGTCTTGAAAATAATTGTCCAGGAGAAAATACCTAGGGACATATTGAGACAAATAAGTGCTCATTACAATAAAAGCATCTTATCCATGAATGAAATATCTGAAGGTTTAAAGTCAGTAGTTCATCAATTACGAACACATGACAAATTAAAACCACCAAGTAAACCCTCAGAAACCAATAATAGTAAACCACAGAGTACCAAAGGTACTCCAAATCAATCTAGACAATATAATTCAACACCAAAGTGGAACAGTAGCAGTGTGGGCGTATATGCAGTGGGACCCTCCAAGCCTATAGTTACTGTGTCACCCAAGAACGTGACACCAAAGGGTACTGGAAGCTATGGAACATGTTTGTTCTGCAATGAGAAACATTCAATGTACCACTGCCCTAATTTTCCTGATAGTGACGCCCGTGTTGAGCGACTCAAAGATTTGCAACATTGCACGAGGTGCCTCAGGAAACATAACATCAAGGACTGTGATACCCAATTACACACCTGTAATAGGTGTAACAAAGGTCAGCACCATGCAGCATTATGCAGAGACACCAAAACAACGTCTCCAAACCCCAAGGTGGAAGATAGCATTCCCACCACAGTACAGTACTGCAAGGTGCAACAAACAAACAGTGTCCAATCGGCAAAGTCTAAAGGTAATACGACTTTGCCTACTGCCCAAATTACCATCCTGAATAAGAGGGCCAAGGTCCATACCCGTGGGTTGTTTGACCAAGGATCCCAGAGAACATATATCACTAAAAGGTTGGCAGATGAATTACAATTAAGGCCTGTAGCCCAGATGTCATTCAACATCTCAGGGTTTGTAACAGATGCAGGACCTCAAGTCTACCAGGTGGTACAACCATCAGTACGTTTAGGCAGGTACGTCTGTCGAGTACAAGCCATTGTGGTGGACAAAATACCAGTAGACCTACAAGTTCAAGGTCTGCGAGCAACAGCCAAATTCCTGAGAAATAGAGGAATAAAATTGGCAGATAATATTAAGTCTGATCACCTCAACGACTTCGGTCTCCTTGTAGGGACAGACTATTGTCATCGATTCATCGGTAGCCCTACTAAATATCAGGGTATAACCATGTTAAACTCTGCAGGAGGTAAATTACTCTCAGGCCCAGTATCAAGCCTGAGGAGACCTATGGCTGCAGATAAACAATACCAGTAGAAATCTAAATTTGTCAGCTGATTATATTTCTCCAGTAGCATTATACTAAGGAGATTACAGCTGACTATACCAACAGAAGTTGATGTTAGTATCATCATTTGAAGCTGAAGATGAGTTCATGAGGCCTCAGTGGCAAATCAGTGAACAGTAGCCTAAAACAGCTACAAGTCACTGCGACCAATGTCACTGAACCCACTGCAGTCTCAGAACCATACTTTACTTTAATGATGAGCTATTCAATCTTCTGAATCAATTAACTAAATTAAACCCCAATAAATCTGATGACTGATTTGATACATTTATTATTTAATCAAGATGTATTCCATGGGCCTCAGTGTTTATATATCAGTGACCAGTTACCTGAAGAAACTTCAAGTTATATCTAATGTCACTGATCTCACTGCAGTCCCTGAATCATACTTGACTGTAGTACTTGATCACATTCAGTCTTCTGGGTTAAATAATATGTAATAAGGCTTGAATATTAGCCTTTCAAGAGTTGACAGGGAAATGAAATTGCATTAGACTTCTAACCCCTGCAACTCTAGTACGGGACATCCGTCCTGCACGAACAGACGCACAAATGTGTGATTACTAACTACTAACATCAAATTAATCTAATAATTCGAAGGAGGAGTATCGGTGTTCGTCTGTTCTAAAGAGGACTTCGACCCGTGAGCAGCCCCCTGGGGAATTATGTCGGAAAATCCGACACCATTTAATAATAATATCATACAGACAGATAAGAGCTGTGTTGTATAAACAAGTTAACCATAGAAAACGTAACTTGTAGTGGAATTACCGTCTAAAGAAAACGGGATATCATCACCACATACCATTATAATTCACCAGCTATTCTGCTGGGAATTGTTCTTAAATACATTAGTCTTTGGACTTTACCATCATAAAAACATCTTATATAAATTAACTTAATTATCAATATTAAAGTAGAGTAAATGTGACCCTTCTATCACTTTCTGAAATCTGGACAAAGTAGGCCAGGCGTCAGAGGGAGGAAGGAGGGCAGCCATTGTTGTGTCACCTCCGAGACGTGTGGAGCAAATTTGGCTCCTATCATTCTGGACAATGTCGGCCAGACGTCAATAGAATGGAGTGTTAGATGCAGCCATTGTTTATACGAGACCAGAGGCTCACACGGGAGCAAATTCGGCTCCTGTTAATTTTACTTGGACGTAGTGTTATGGAACCCAAAGGTGTACCATTTTCAACACGCTGTCTACAAATTCAAGTTAAGTGTCTATCCGAAACCCGTTTATCATTCATTTATGGCCATTAATGTCAGGATATAGGGTGACCCGGTTAGATCGCGAAATCGCCTCAAACTAAAGGTCAAGACGAGGAAGGAAGATTTGTGCACCAGTTACTGGGTGATATGGAAGCTACCTCAAAGAGGATAATTTGGTGTCTACACCCTAGTTATACCTGGTGGACTAGCCTCCTGTACTATAAGATAAGGAACCTCTTCAATGTATGTAGTTAATTCTGTAGTTTGATTGGCTGCATATATATTAATTTAATAAACCCCCCTAATGTGTAGAGGATCGATTTGTGAGATTAAGAGATTATTGCAGAAATACAGTCCACTTATCATTATACAAATTGCTATCGAAGTATATAAATTAACGTAAATATAAATTCATATAAATTAAATAAATATAAATCTCACAGGTCGGTTCCCACACGTTTGGCGGGGGTTTCGGGAGCTGACCCACAGATGGCGTGGTTGTCACTGCTCCAGGCTCGGACGTTGGATCCGGGTTCGTAACATATAGCCAGATGTACCAGACCACTGCCCTCTATCCCTTTCATTGTACCACTCCGTAAAAAATGCAACGCTTTTGTCACACTACAAATGCACAAAGTCCAACAACCCACCAAGTCTACTGAGGCAGACGCTTAGAAAACGTCACTAACACGGTGCTTTCAGCTTTATAAATGCGTCTCATTTTTGGCCAATTAGTGGATTCGGCCAAACATTTGACGTATTATATACAAGGGTTGTGCATATAGATCACAGGTACCAGATGGCGTGGGTGGGGAGAGGTAGTCCAGTTTGACAATAGTCAAAATAATTGGTTTTGCGAGTGTTGATCGCTGTTTGGTGCTTCCTACAGTACGCCCAGCAGTGCAGACAACCCGTCCTCCTAGTACAACGTCGCATTTTGACGTATAATTTACCTAAGGGCAAATATCGTCGTGCTAGAAAATGATAGCGACTTGCGAAACGGATCTACTGTCCCGTTTTCTGCTTTGGGTTCTTTGAGAGGTTAAGATAAGTGCACTTTAGTAGGACAGTTTCTTGACGTTGGGAAACGTTAGGAGGACGGGCTGAACATGTGAGAGAGCGAGAGATATCTGAACGAGAGGTCACACTACCCCCCAGAGGCCTTTTGTAGACATTGTTAACGAAGCCGTAACACTAATGGTGTCAACAACAGGACATTCCATACCAAGTCACTTTTAGCTAAAGTTACTAATAGATAAGAAAACACACACACACACACACACACACACACACACACACACACACACACACACGGCTAGACGAGTGCACAAACACCAGAGTAGACAATACACAAGTACTGTAACACAGACTGAGACACTCACAAGACGGTGAAGACACGGCCTCCTCGCGCTGCTCCTCGTAAGATCCACAGGGACACGACACCTACCTGAAATGACAATAACAATAATAATTATAAGCAACATAGTTAAGAAAACCCAAAAGGAAATGACAACGATCATAATAACATGGCAAAGATCGGTGGTATCGGGACGACTGAAGGAACCGATCACAGTACACTTCATACTGATGTACCGATCACAGTACACTTCATACTGATGTACCGATCACAGTACACTTCATAATGATGTACCGATCACAGTACACTTCATACTGATGTACCGATCACAGTACACTTCATAATGATGTACCGATCACAGTACACTTCATAATATCATTGTACACTTCACGATAAACTCTTGAGATGCTGAAATATATAAAGTGTTTTAACTCTGTTACGCAGGACTCACAAAATCTTCTCTACTTGAATCCATAAAACTAAGAAATAAATAAGAACGTGAAACTTCTTCCTCCCTAACAACCTTCCATGGTTGTTCCTCCCTCCTTTTTGCTAATAGAAACTAAAAAAAAAAAAATTAATTGGATTCTGGAGACATTTCTGGAAGTTTTAACTGAATCTCCCTCTAAACAAAGGGGCATAACTACCCGACCTCACAAAGTCTTCAAAAGAGAACTTGACAAACACTTCCGAATTACACCTGCACAACCAGGCTGTAATTCATACGTCGGGATACAAGCAGCTGCGTCTAACAGCCTGGTTAACCAAACCACGAACCAGGAGGCCTGGGGCTGGATCCATCAGGAAATTATGAAAGTACTTACGAAGCGGATCAGAGACCGGGCCGCGGGGACACCGATCCTGGGAACCGAAAGAAGGCAGTGATAAAGTCATGTATTGTGGGCTCTCTCACCCATCCTGTCTAGAACCCATCCCGCGACAATTAACAGTCATCGTCAATGGTCTATGTGAAATAATTTTGTTTATAGAAGTGAGGTTTCCCCTAATATTGCTAGGTCTTAAGCCGAGTTTATTTTTTTTTGAGATATATACAAGAGTTGTTACATTCTTGTACAGCCACTAGTACGCGTAGCGTTTCGGGCAGGTCCCTGGAATACGATCCCCGCCGCGAAGAATCGTTGTTACAACCAAGTACACATTTTACTGTTGAGTTAAACAGAGGCTACAGTTAAGGATTTGCACCCAGTAAATCCTCCCCGGCCAGGATACGAACCCATGACAAAGCACTCGCGGAACGCCAGGCGAGTGTCTTACCACTACACCACGGAGACCTAAAGTGGTAGAGTTCAAGTGGTAGCGAAAACTTAAGTCATTGTAAGTAAACATAACACGACTTGATAATGGTACAAGTCGGACTGAAACGTCGTGGTCTTGATGTGTGGTTTAGTCATCATTATAAGTAAATCATAATCGGTTGCGGCATGACGCTAATGTGAACATTTGGAGAGCTCACTGGCATGATGAGAAACCCAAGACGTAACCTACAAGACGAAAGTCCTACTAGAAACCTGGGGACAGATTCACGAAGCACTTACGCAAGTACTTGCGAACGTGTACATCTTTCTTCAATCCTTGACGGCTGTGGTTACATTTATTAAACGGTTTAACAACAGTTGATTGGGACGTTTTCATGTTTGTATTGTAATAAACAGCCTCCTGGTGTTTCCAAGCTCATTAACTGTTGAATAATTGTAAATAATGCCGCCAAAGATTGAGAAAAGATGTACAGGTTCTAAAGTACTTACGTAACTGCTTCGTGAATCTGCCCCCTGGTGTTTAAGAACAAGGTAAGTGGGAGTTCATGGTGTCGGAACCCATAAAACTCCACAGGAGAAGAAACGAGTCAGTGACAACACAGCTCCTGGTTGATGGTAACATGGGATTCAAACAGCTGGATGCCAAGAGAATCACACCAGTTTTATGGGCACATATGACAGGTTGTGCTCACTCACTCCCTCTTGGTCAGTATCTCGGGTGTTCTTCTCCTCACCGTATGTACTCAATGTGTAGTTCGGAATCACTAACAAGTAGTGAAATTAAGGGAAAAGGTCTCTGAGATTCCCATATGCTAGCATAGGACACAACTTCAAAGGTTCAGCACAGATTCATGTTGGAACTTCACAAGGTAAGGTAAGGTAATTATCAATAGAAACCGCCAAGCCATTACCACTTCATAGCACTTGGCAAGGGGTCAGGATAAGGATTTGGGATAGGACGGGGTGGGAAGGAATAGTGCCGACCACTTGGACGGTCGGGAATTGAACACCGACCTGCATGAAGCGAGACCATCGCTCTACCCTCCAGCATAAGTGGTTGCGCTGGAACTCCGCAAAACTGTTCTGCGCGGTTACTAATTAACATTTTGGAAAGACCAGAGATCTTTCTGTCACACGCACACAGTTATGGAAATGGGACAAGGTGATAGGAGACCAAAGGGACAGTACACAATGAAGGGGAACTGCCTACCAGTGACGACGCGTGAAAGAGACCTGGGGGTGGACGTAACACCCAATCTATCTCCTGAGGCACATATAAATAGGATAACGACAGCAGCGTACTCTACACTGGCAAGTTAGAACATCATTCAGAAACCTTAGTAAGGAGGCATTTAGGGCGCTTTACACTGCCTACGTGAGGCCAGTCTTAGAGTAAGCCGCCCCATCATGGAGTCTCCACCTGAAGAAACGCATAAGGAAACTGGAAAAGATCAAAAGTTAGCAACAAGACTTGTCCCAGCGTTACGAGGGATAAGGTATGAAGAGAGCCTGAATGTCGAGGGGGGTATATGATAGGAACGTATAAAATACTCAGGGGATTGACAAAGTGGAAATAGACGAAATGTTCTCACGGAATAATATCAGAACGAGGGGACATGGGTGGAAACTGGAAACTCAGATGAGTCACAGATATGTTAGGAAGAATTCTTTTAGCGTGAGAGTAGTGGAGAAATGGAATGCATTTAAGGAACAGGTTGTGGAAGTAAATTCTATTCATAATTTTAAAACTAGATATGATAGGTAAATGGGACAGGAGTCATTGCTGTAAACAACTGATGGCTCGGAAGGCGGGATCAAACGGTCAATGCTCGATCCTGCAGGCAAAATAGGCGAGTACAAATAGGTGAGTACATACAGGAACCTGTACATCAGTTGATTGACAGTTGAGAGGCGGGCCCAAAGAGCCAAAGCTCAACCCCCACAAGCACAACTGAGTAAGTACACGAGCCACTAGAACTGGAGGCGCATAGAGATGGTCACGATGTATTAAGTCACATCCAGGAACGTGGAATAAGAATTATTACTTTCCTCTCCTTAGTATTCTACAAGTCTACCCACACTGCATTTACATAAAGTTTTACACTATTTACATATTGCCATTTTTGTAAGCCACGTAGGCTGGAGACCAAGCCCTGGGCTCTCTGACAAATCATAACTTTATTCATAAATGTTCATTTTACGTATACATAGCATGGTTAGTTTACAACAAATTTACAGTAAATTATTTACTTAAGTCATAATAACATAACATAAAATATCTTTAACTATAAACTGTTTGCTCAAGAACTACAGTTTGATTTACAAGCTACACTTATCAATGACTTTAAAATCATTACAGTAGTAATGATCTTAAAGTCAGAATTAGAAACTATTTCTGTAACAACTTACTCGGATCGTTACAAAAATGTCTGAACTAAACAAGTGAACATCAGAACAAAATCAAAATTTACAGTTTGGCTTAGAGTGTGTAACTATCAGCTTACAATATAGTAGGTCATATATATTGGAAAAACAAAACTTAGCTTACTGTTAGAGCCGTGACAGATTCTTCAATATATTTTACGTTACATAAGAAGAACGATGAGAATACAGTTTAAAAGGACTAATGTAAACCTTCCATGAATTTATACAAAAAATGAGTTTTTTCTCACCCCACTCTGCTTTCTCAATTCTAGGTCTATCTAATTCTAACACATTCTAGGGCTATCCCGGTTTAGAATCACTCGCAACTCATAGATCATGCAACATAGATCTGATGCAGGCGATGAGTCAAAATAACGTGGCTAAAGTATGTTGACCAGACCACACACTAGAAGGTGAAGGGGGACGACGACGTTTCGGTCCGTCCTGGACCATTCTCAAGTCGATTGTGGTCCAGGACGGACCGAAACGTCGTCGTCCCTTCACCTTCCAGTGTGTGGTCTGGTCAACATAGATCTGATGTCAATAGGACTCAAAATGCCTGTCAGTCTAAGCCATCTACTTGTAGCAGTAGTTCCTTCAATTATCCAACTGAAGGGTCCCCCTCCCTGTTTTCCTTGCTGATTACTCGTTAGATTTTCTCCTGAAGCACTTAACGAAATTCCTGTCTTAATCCTTCCTTCGTGGTCTGATATTGTCACATTGTTCATCACGTGTTAATTTCTTCGTGATTTACACACACTGTTACAGACTGTGTAACCTGCATTATCCTATTAACATGCATTAACCTGTGCCTGCATTCTCCTATTCCCGCCTATAAGAGTCGTACTTCTCTCTCTGTATATACCCAGAAAAATTCTAGTTTTGGTTTTATAACTCTTTAAAGGAGGCAACATGCCACAATAAGAAGAAATTTCGATTTTAGTGTCATTTGGGATGAGACTTGATAGCGGCGACACCATTAATGTGGCGGTGCTTCCTCGGGAGGGAGAAGGGTTCCCGCTCAAAGAGACCCCCCAGAGGATTGTGGGTGTGTCAGGTAGCGCGTGATTGGTTGGTGACGGGGGCTTGGCCAGGTAGACCAATTGCGGAGCTCCCCTAGCGTGACATACTGTGTCTGTGTGTGTGTGTGTACTCACCTAATTGTACTCACCTAATTGTGCTTGCGGGGGTTGAGCTTTGGCTCTTTGGTCTCGCCTCTCAACTGTCAATCAACTGGTGTACAGATTCCTGAGCCTACTGGGCTCTATCATACCTACATTTGAAACTGTGTATGGAGTCAGCCTCCACCACATCACTTCCTAGTGCATTCCATTTATTAACTACTCTGACACTGAAAAAATTCTTTCTAACGTCTCTGTGGCTCATCTGGGTACTAAGTTTCCACCTGTGTCCCCTTGTTCGTGTCCCACCCGTGCTGAAGAGTTTGTCTTTGTCCACCCTGTCAATTCCCCTGAGAATTTTGTAGGTGGTTATCATGTCTCCCCTTACTCTTCTGTTTTCCAGGGATGTGAGGTTCAGCTCCTTTAGCCTTTCCTCGTAGCTCAATCCTCTCAGTTCCGGGAGAGTGTGTGTGTGTGTGTGTGTGTGTGTGTGTGTGTATGTTATATATATATATATATATATATTATATATATGTCGTACCTAGTAGCCAGAACGCACTTCTCTGCCTACTATGCAAGGCCCGATTTGCCTAATAAGCCAAGTTTTCATGAATTAATTGTTTTTCGACTACCTAACCTACCTAACCTATAAAGATAGGTTAGGTTAGGTTAGGTAGGGTTGGTTAGGTTCGGTCATATATCTACGTTAATTTTAACTCCAATATTTTTTTTTTACCTCATACATAATGAAATGGGTAACTTTATCATTTCATAAGAAAAAAATTAGAGAAAATATATTAATTCAGGAAAACTTGGCTTATTAGGCAAATCGGGCCTCGCATACTAGGCTGAGAAGTGCGTTCTGGCTACTAGGTACGACATATATATATATATATATATATATATATATATATATATATATATATATATATATATATATATATATATATATTAGGCTCATTGAAACAACAAGGGACCCGAGAGCTGCAAGCTTTCTTTTCCAGTGCCTCAGTGTGGCGATACAGAGGGGAAATGCGCACTGCATCCAGGGTTCCTGCCCGCCATCTGAGGAGCTGGAGGAACTCGACAACCTATGACAACCATCTTTGTAACCTATATGTAACTCCTTTTTCGTAACAAAGTTCAAATAAAGTAAATATATATGTGTACATACAAAAGAATGGGAGTGGTAGGAGAAGATAATATTAGTGTTCAGTGAGAAACCACAAGGTCTCCTCTGAATACTTTTTATTTTCTTCTCCGAGGCTATGGGTCCCCACATTGGCACCAGAGGTGGTACCCTCACAAACTTATATATATATATATGTATTATATATATATTAGTATGCAGAAAATCGACAGAGAAATATGAAAGAAAGTGAACGTTTTGGCCTGTTAAAGCCTTTCACTTTCTTTCATATTTCTCTGTCGATTTTCCACATAAAATTATCAGTGTTTTGTGATCGTCAATTGAATATATTAGTATATTTTGGTAGCAGTTTTTCTGGTAAGCATATGTTGTTGAATATAACCGAAACGGTAATATTAATGATTCTAACACAAATCTTCTCAACATTTCTTACGTTTTTGTTTACAGTCGGGAGTAATTGAAAAATTAACGCTCCAAAGTTAATTTTTGCATTTTTATTTATGGTCTGAGCTTAATAGAGTTTCGCAAGGACTTCTCATATTTGCAAAGACAGTTTTTTTTTTTTGCACACATCATTTCATGCTTATATTTGTTTTTGGGTGAGGTGATATGACAAATGTTTTTGGGTGACAAAAGACAAAACATGAAACAATGGGTATATTGCATATTTGCTGCTTCTATATTGCTCTTGCTGCTTCTATATTGCTCTTGCTGCTTCTATATTGCTCTTGCTGCTTCTATATTGCTCTTGCTGCTTCTATATTGCTCTTGCTGCTTCTATATTGCTCTTGCTGCTTCTATATTGCTCTTGCTGCTTCTATATTGCTCTTGCTGCTTCTATATTGCATATTTGCTGCTTCTATATTGCTCTTGCTGCTTCTATATTGCTCTTGCTGCTTCTATATTGCTCTTGCTGCTTCTATATTGCTCTTGCTGCTTCTATATTGCTCTTGCTGCTTCTATGTTGGTTCGGGGTCTTGAAGTGGGTAGAATATAGTCATGTGTTAATTGGCTGTTCATTGCTGATGCTGACTTTTTGGTGTGAAGGGCCTCGCTGATGTCGAGTCTCCTGCTATCACTGTACCTATCGATGATTTCTGTGTTGTTTGTTAAGATTTCTCTGGTGATGGTCTGGTTGTGAGAGGAGATTATATGTTCCTTGATGGAGCCCTGTTGTTTGTGCATTGTCAATCGCCTAGGAAAAGACGTTGTTGTCTTGCCTATATACTGAGTTCTTTGGGGCTGTGACTGATATTCCCACACTACCTGACGAAGCCGTCATTTGTTATGCCGATGATATATGCATTGTTGCAGTTCCCAAGTGGGGATGTAAAGGCATAGACGACGTTGGTTTCTTTCAAGGCGTTCTGTTTGGTGTCTGGAGAATTTTTCATGAGTAGGTTGGCCGTTTTTTTGTTTTTGTAGTAAATTGACAATTTACAAGTCAGAGGTGCCTAGTTCATTAAGTCAGAGGTGCCTAGTTCGCCAGCTAGAAAGTGAAAGAGTATGTTATGAAATACTTTGTTTAACAGGGTGTTTAGGGCAATAATTCTTTAGTTATCAGAGGACATAGAAGCTCGACAGCTCCTTCGTGTGGGAACAAGTACATAGTGTTTATTTTATGGTTACCTACGTAAGCACTTTCCTTTTTTTTGCAGGGATATTCCTGCGCGGGCCCTAAGCCTCTGGCTGGCCCACTAAGTGTTGCTTGCTTCTGTTTTACTTGACCGGAGGATGAGTATTTATGACTCGTATGGTCGCTTCAGTAAGATTTTGCTCAATATATTTAACAATTTCTTCTGCTCTGTTGAATCTAAGTTGAAATCTTAATGGGTTTGTAACTGTGCACTGTGTTAGATAATGTTCCAGTGGACTGTCGGGCATTTCTCCACAGTGCTGACATTTCCTCTCATCTCCCGGAACCTGTAAGCCTATTTCCCATGCACATGGGTATCCAAGCCTGATGCGATGTAAATGTACTTCTGTTGTTCTACTGTTTCCTTTCATCAAACTAAGTGGTTCCTAGTTGGTTGAATTCTTGTACCAACCCGCAGATCCTGATGTTGCAACTGCTGTGTTGTGGTCACTGTACATCTTTTGCATTGCTCTGTTTCTAATTACTTTCTTAATCTGTGATAGACTCTGTGGTATGTAAATGTCTACATTTCTTCTCTTAGTTGCAAGTTTTGCAGCTTCGTTTGCAATGCCATTATGGTCGGTTCGTGGTCACCTACACACAGTTACGGTCACAGGGTCATTTGTACACACAAAATATTTAACACACGGCTGTATACATAAAGGTTATCAAACATGCACTGTACCGCGATGTACCATTGGAGAGAAAGCCTGTAAGATACATAGATAAATGTAAAGTTTCAGCGTTCCATGTTTGAGGTTGTCAGAGTACCTCTTAAATGGGCTATCTGAAATACCAAATTTTTTTTAACTTTCTTAGCGTTTTCTCAACCATTACAAGGGGCTACAGTGTGCAGGCGATTAACATACAGGTTTCACATACAGCTGTAATTAGGTCAATTTCAATCATCTGTCCTATACCTCGTGCTGTAGTTATACAACATTCTCCCCCCCCCCCCCAAGTGGTAGGGTAGAGCGCCCATAGACTAGACTGACAAAGGGGTTCTCTCCTCCAAAAACATCCTCATCCTAAATGTGGAATAAAATTAAGAAGATTTCTCTTCCTAGCAGTCAACTTGATCACCATTCACCTGTAGACTATGCCGACATGCTGCTTCAGCAATATGCAAGCACTGCTAGTATAAGCAGCCTGCCCCTAGATGTGCAAAACTATCTGGTTAGTACTAAAATAAATCGTAACTTCAATATTGAAATTGCCTGTAGTGAAATAGGGCCTGATGATAACTATGGCATAACCCCCTTTGAAATTAAAAATGCACTCAAGAAAGGTAAGGCTACCTCTCCTGGAGAGGATGGCATCACATACAACACCATGAGAGTACTTGCTGAGCTGCCAAATAGCCCTTTGCTAGAATTGTTTAATCAAAGTCTAAGGCAGGGTGTTTTACCTGACCGCTGGACACTGGGACTCATAATACCCATACCCAAGCCTAATTCACAAAAATTTAGACACATTTCTCTGACGTCGTGCATGTGTAAAGTTCTTGAGAGAATTATTCTCGACAGACAAATGTTTCAAATCAAGCCCCACCTTGCCCCTAACCTGTATGGTTTCCTTCCTGGAAGAAGCACACAAACTTGCTTTGCTGAGTATTTTATCAGAGGGGGACCAAACTCTCAGGCGGCATTTATTGATCTCCAAACTGCTTTTGATACAGCAAACAGAGAAACAATCCTAGAACAGCTAGCCTCTTTTGGAGTTAAGGGAAGACTGTTGACATGGCTCAGGGGGTACCTGAGTAACTGAACCACCTCAGTCCTTTTCAAGGGGGTCAAAAGTAAACTCTGTGCACCCTTTGAGTTGGGTACACCCCAGGGTGGAGTGCTAAGTCCCACACTGTTCAATGTTCTGATGCACAAATTAACAATTGATATTCCCACACTACCTGACGAAGCCGTCATTTGTTATGCCGATGATATATGCATTGTTGCAAATTCCCAAACTAGACTGCAAGCTCTACTTGATTCATTCGCTGCTAAAAGCATTGAATGTGGTCTTGTTATCTCTATAACTAAATCCAGAGTTCTCCATCCCCGAGAGAATACTCATGTCCCTATAACTTTCAAGGTCAACAACCAGAACATTGAAACGTGTGGGCAGCACAAATACCTTGGAGTTGGTATTAATAGTGACATTGTAAATGATCTACACCGTAGGTTAAAAGAAAGACTAAAACCATTGAGAACACTTACTGGTAAGAATATTGGTATCAATATTAAATATGCTAGACTATTCTATATGATGTTTGTTAGATCTCTCGTTGATTATAATGCTCTGCACTTAATTAATTTCTCCTCCTCTGTGTTGGACAAACTTGAAGTAGTACAAAATGAGGCCATGAGGATAATTCTTGGTGCCCCAAGATGCACAAGAATCATCAACATGAGGGAAGAACTGAAGCTTCCAACCATACTATAGAGAATAATGCAAGTCAACACCACCTTTTGCCTTAAAGTCATGAGAGACCCTACATCTCCTGCATTGCTCAGAGACAAATTATTTAGTGCTGTTAACACCCTTTTGACTGGTGCCGACATACCAACTCACTCCTTTTATGATAATTGGCTGAGCAACAATGCTTACAATCTCATTAAACTTAACATTCCTTTTAAGTGCAATCTACCAGTCTCTGATATTCCTCTTTATCTGTACCCCACCATTCAAGTATCATACACACCTGTCACCAAGAAAGATAATGAGAATCTTGCTCTACTCAAAGCTGTCACTCTTGAAACAATTGCCTCCTCCATCGAGAGTCTAAGATCTCACGAGCACTGTGTCTACACCGACGGCTCAGTCCAATCTTCTACTGGACGGACTGCAGCGGCATGTAGGTTTTATAGAAATAATATTTGCACAAAGACTGTCAGTGTCAGGTTAAACAACTGGCTGACCTCCACACAAGCAGAACTAACAGCATTACACCTAGTTACCAGTACATTAAAAAACATTGGAGGAGGAATAATATTCTGTGATTCAAAGTCTGCTCTTCAAGCAATCGAAAACTTCTCTTGGAAGATCGACAGCAAGAACCTCATACTCCCAATTATGAATGACCTAATTGATGCACAGAGTAAAGGGTCTCGAATCTCCTTTGTGTGGATACCTTCAAACATAAATATAACCCATCATAATGAGACAGACATTACAGCCAAATTAGCGTGTAACAAGGATGAAGTTGAATTAGATCTAGGTATCCTCATCTCTGCTGTCAAAACTATATTGGTCCAAACCTTCAGAGCTGATAGGAAAGAACTTACTGACTCCCAACGACCTGAAAGTACTAGCATAAAAAGCTATGATTAGTTCAGATCTGAAACCTACATCTATGGACAGCACAAAACGTCCACTAGACTGTGCGACACAGTGGTTGCAAGGATCAGGTTGGGTTACCGTTACTTGTGGCAGGTGGCTGCAGGTGACGGATCTCCCAATCCTGAGCACTCCAGGTGCAAACTCTGTGAGCAGGAACTACGGCACGATCTCCCGCACTACATCACTGAATGCCCAGTTATTAGACCTTTCAGACCAGTTGGCATGAGGTACCTGGAGCTTTGCAATTACTTTATTCACTCTCGTATTCTTGAAGATATCCTCACAGTATACCCAAAATTTGCCAGTGCAGGCTATTAAACACATGGCTCTGTATGACTAACCATCCTGCGAGATGGGGACTTGTATTACCACTGCTACCTTATTCAATCTTGTGTTGTTGATATCCTCAAAATGCATCCGGAGTCTGCCAGTGAAGACTGCTTATCACATGCCTCTGTATGACTAACCATCCTGTGTGATGGGGATTTCTTAGCATCACCTAGTTAGCTTTTTTGACACTTTTTTTTTTTTTTTATTAACATATTAGGTACATTTGCATTAGTGCAGCTACCCTAGACTATATGAAGTGGAGTACAGTGTGTCAAAAAAAAGCTAACTAGGTGATGCTAAAAAATCCCCATCACACAGGATGGTTAGTCACACAGAGGCATGTGATAAGCGGTCTGCACTGGCAGACTCTGGGTGCATTTTGAGAATATCAATCCTCCAAAATGGTTAAGGATATCGTTTTCTTCTATCAATATACATTTTTAGTATTAACTCTTATTTATTTGCTCAGGTAAAGACGTATTTTTCATATTTTCTGGATTTTTTTTTTTTTTTTTAGCATTTCTTCATTCTGATACTGTTCATAGTGTTTGTTTTATCTCTGACTTCTCTGTAAAGGTTTGCTTTCCTTTCTTGGGACACTTGCAGCTGCTTGAGCAGTTTTGTAATCATCTTACTTTTGTAAAGTCGTTTTCATGTTCTTTTGTAAGGTCGTTTCCATGTTCTTTTGTAAGGTCGTTTTCATGTTCTTTTGTAAGGTCGTTTCCATGTTCTTTTGTAAGGTCGTTTCCATGTTCTTTTGTAAGGTCGTTTCCATGTTCTTTTGGAAGGTCGTTTCCATGTTCTTTTGTAAGGTCGTTTCCATGTTCTTTTGGAAGGTCGTTTCCATGTTCTTTTGTAAGGTCGTTTCCATGTTCTTTTGTAAGGTCGTTTTAATTTTCATTCTAGTTTACTCCTTTTCCTATCTTTCTTAAGAGTTTTATGCAGATTTTGTGTACTTCTAAATTTAATTTAATCCATCTATGAATTGTGTGGTGACGTGCAGGCGCCGAGCTGTTTCCTGAGGGATGGTGCGTAACTCAGCATGTATATATTCCCTGTCAGTACCCTGATTGAGGGAACTAACGGCTGGGGGAACTAACGGTTAGAACTAACGGTTGGGGGAACTAACGGTTGGGGGAACTAACGGTTGGGGGAACTAACGGTTGGAACTAACGGTTGGGGGATGGGGGCCTCGTAGCTTGGTGGATAGCGCGCAGGGTTCGTAATTCTGTGGCGCGGGTTCGATTCCCGCACGAGGCAGAAACAAATGGGCAAAGTTTCTTTCACCCTGAATGCCCCTGTTACCTAGCAGTAAATAGGTACCTGGGAGTTAGTCAGCTGTCATGGGCTGCTTCCTGGGGGTGGACGCCTGATCGAGGACCGGGCCGCGGGGACACTAAAAAAAAGCCCCGAAATCATCTCACGATAACCTCAAGATAAGCCCGTCCTCTTAAGGTCCCCAACGTCAAGACACTGTCGTATTATAGTGCCCTGATCCTAACCTACCAGACGACCCAAAATAGAAAACGGGACAGTATGTAAAGTTCGCGAGCTGCTTCCATTTTCTAATATGACTATTTTTGGCCTTAGCGTATACGTCAAAATGTGACGTTCTATTAAGAGAAAATAGTCATCCATGGGGCTTGACAGCTGAGTGGACAGCGCTCAGGATTCGTAGTCCTAAGGTTCCGGGTTCGATCCCCGGTGGAGTCGGAAACAAATGGGCAGAGTTTCTTTCACCTTGATGCTGCTGTTCACCTAGCAGTAAATCGGTACCTGAGAGTTAGACAGCTGATACGGGCTGCTTCCTGGGGATGTGTAACAAAAAGGAGGCCTGGTCGAAGACATATATAAAATATATATGCCCACATATATATAAATTCAATAGGATTGATCAGTTTGTTATGTATTAATTGCCAAGACTTGATATATCTCTTGGAATTAATACATAAACTGATAAATCATGTGATATATACAAATTAATAATTAGAAGAATTTTGAATAATGTATCACCATTCAGCCTTAAAAAGTTAGTTTAGAATATAAGATAATTGTGTCCATTCACTCCCTCATAACCAATGTTCTCTCTGAATCTCGCAAGAAAAAACATTCAATTGGGTGATACACTTTACCTAAATTCCAGGAACTAATATAAATATATATAAATAAATATATTTACTATACTTACATTAAATATATATCACTATAAATATTTAATTAGTTTTAAATTCTTTGCAACCAAGAAATGATATGGATTTTTGTATATAGATTATTTATATATATATATATATATATATATATATATATATATATATATATATATATATATATATATATATATATATATATATGTCGTACCTAGTAGCCAGAACGCACTTTTCAGCCTACTATGCAAGGCCCGTTTTGCGTAATAAGCCAAGTTTTCCTGAATTAATATATTTTCTCTAATTATTTTCGTACGAATTGATGAAGCTACCCATTTCATTATGTAGGAGGTCAATTTTTTCCTATTCGAGTTAAAATTAACGTAGATATATGACCGAACCTAACCAACCCTACCTAACCTAACCTAACCTATCTTTATAGGTTAGGTTAGGTTAAGTTGCCGAAAAAGTTAGGTTAGGTTAGGTAGGTTAGGTAGTCGAAAAACAATTAATTCATGAAAACTTGGCTTATTAGGCAAATCGGGCCTTGCATAGTACGCTGATAAGTGCGTTCTGGCTACTAGGTACGACATATATATATACATATATATATATATATATATATATATATATATATATATATATATATATATATATATATATATATATATATATATATATATATATTATTTGTAAATAAGAACACCTCAGATATGTGTTTTTTCCCAAGACTGTTCAGTACTCTCCCTGTACTCATAAGGGACATAACTGGACCATCTCTCACACACGTGATCAACCGAGCTGTGATTCATCCCTCGGGCTGTGACAAGCTGCGTGGTTGCGAAGTACGTTCGCAATTAGAAACTAACCTAATCTAACCATACCATTCCCACCCCCGTCCCACCCCAAATCCTTATTCTGACTCCTTCCAAGTGCTATATAGTCGTAATGGCTTGGCGCATTTCCTTGAAATTTCCCTCCCTCCTGGTTGACCAGATCACCAACCAGGAGACCTGCTCAAAGACCGGGCCATGGGGATATTGATCCTCGGAAAAAACGAAAGGTAATCGTGGTGGTCCAGAGATAAAAGAACAGAAACATCCACATTCTGGAGGTTTTGCATTTATATTTATTAATATTTCAATGATTTTGCGATCTGAAGAAGTTGGACTTAAGGTCTGAAGAAGTTGGACTTGAGGTTTTCTTGTGCCAGATCATCTCGTCTCGGAGGGAACTTGTCGCAAAGTTTTCTCGGCTCAAACTTGGAAGGTTGAAGCTGCAATGACAGAAAATATTCCCGTCTCGGTTTATAAACAGTTTTCGAGCTTATTTGTTATGCAAACTGCTGCACCATACAGTGCAAACACCAACAGTCTGCTGCACCACACACACACACACCAACAGTCTGCTGCACCACACACACACACCAACAGTCTGCTGCACCACACACACACCAACAGTCTGCTGACCACACCAACAGTCTGCTGCACCACACACACACACCAACAGTCTGCTGCACCACACACACACACCAACAGTCTGCTGCACCACACACACACCAACAGTCTGCTGCACCACACCAACAGTCTGCTGCACCACACACACACACCAACAGTCTGCTGCACCACACCAACAGTCTGCACCACACACACACCAACAGTCTGCACCACACACACACCAACAGTCTGCTGCATCACACCAACAGTCTGCTGCACCACACACACACACCAACAGTCTGCTGCACCACACCAACAGTCTGCTGCACCACACCAACAGTCTGCACCACACACACACCAACAGTCTGCTGCACCACACACACACACCAACAGTCTGCACCACACACACACCAACAGTCTGCTGCACCACACCAACAGTCTGCACCACACACACACCAACAGTCTGCTGCACCACACACACACCAACAGTCTGCTGCACCACACACACACACCAACAGTCTGCACCACACACACACCAACAGTCTGCTGCACCACACACACACCAACAGTCTGCTGCACCACACCAACAGTCTGCTGCACCACACACACACACCAACAGTCTGCTGCACCACACACACACCAACAGTCTGCTGCACCACACACACACACCAACAGTCTGCACCACACACACACCAACAGTCTGCTGCACCACACACACACACCAACAGTCTGCACCACACACACACCAACAGTCTGCTGCACCACACACACACCAACAGTCTGCTGCACCACACACACACACCAACAGTCTGCTGCACCACACACACACACCAACAGTCTGCTGCACCACACCAACAGTCTGCTGGAGCCAGGTATAAAGAGACAGGGCGGGTAATGGCAGCCATTACACACTATCGCTCCACCAACTAGTCATATCACGAAAAGAATTTTTCCTTTCTGGAGTAATACATTTTACCTTTGTGGATACCGTGTTTTCCGCGTCCCAGCCCCCGCACAATGGTCCGGCCTGCCCGGCCTGTGTGGCCTGTCCGGCCTGTGTGGCCTGTCCGGCCTGTGTGGCCTGTCCGGCCTGTGTGGCCTGCCCGGCCTGCAGGGCCTGTGTGGCCTGTCCGGCCTGCCCGGCCTGTGTGGCCTGTCCGGCCTGCCCGGCCTGTGTGGCCTGTCCGGCCTGCAGGGCCTGTGTGGCCTGTCCGGCCTGCAGGGACTGTGTGGCCTGTCCGGCCTGCAGGGACTGTGTGGCCTGTCCGGCCTGCAGGGACTGTACGACCAAGTTGTGCTTGCGGGGATTGAGCTCTAGCTCTTTGGTCCCGCCTCTCAACCGTCAATCAACTGGTGCACAGATTTCTGAGCCTACTGGGCTCTTTCATATCTACATATGAAACTGTGTATGGAGTCAGCCTTCACCACATCACTTCCTAGTGCATTCCATTTACTAACTACTCTGACACTGAACTAATTCTTTCAAATGTCTCTGTGGCTCATCTGGGTACTAAGTTTCCACCTGTGTCTTCTTGTTCGTGTTCTACCGGTGGGTAAAGAGTTTGTCTTTGTCTACTCTGTCAATTCCCCTGAAAATTTTGTAGGTGGTTATCATGTCTCTCCTCACTCTTCTGTTTTCCAAGGACGTGAGATTCAGCTCCCTCTATCTTTCCTCGTAACTAATACCTGTCAGTTCTGGGACTAGGCTGGTGGCATACCTCTGAATTTTCTCTAACTCTGTCTTGTGTTTAACTAGGTATGGACTTCAAGGTGGAGCTGCATATTCCAGGATTGGTCTGACATAAGTGGCATACAAGGTCCTGAACGATTCCTTACACAAGTTTCTAAAGGCAGTTCTTATGTTGGCCAATCTAATATATGCCGCTGATGATATCCTTTTGATGTGGGCCTCTGGGTTTAAGTTCGGTGTGATATCAATTCCCAGATCTTTTTCTCTATTTGACTCTTGCAGAATATCACCTCCCAAATGGTACATTGTGTTCAGCCTTCTGCTCCCTTCGCCTAATTTCATTACTTTACACTTTCCTGAGATTAACTTTAGTAGCCATTTTCTCGACCATTCCTCCAGTGTGTCCAGGTTGTCCTGTAGTCTCTCTATATCTTCATCTATCTTGATTCTTCTCATAATTTTCCATCATCAGCAAACATTGAGAGGTATGAGTCTATACCCTCTGTAAGATCGTTTATATATATTAGAAACAGAATAGGTTCAAGTACAGAGCCCTGTGGGACTCCGCTGGTGACATCTCGCCACTCTGATGTCTTCTCCTTTAGAGTTACTCGCTGTTTCCTGTTGCTTAAGTACTCCCTTATCCACTGGAGCACCTTACCTTTTACTCCTGTCAATTGCTCCAACTTTTGTAACAGCCTTTTATGGGATACTGAGTCAAAGGCTTTCTGACAGTGCAAGAAAATGCAGTCTGTCCACCCTTCTCTTTCTTGCCTAATTTGTGTTGCTTGGTCATAGAATTCTATTAAGCCCGTGAGGCACGATTTACCATCTCTGAACCCATGTTGGTGCTGCGTTACAAAGTTGTTTCCCTCCAGATGCTCTACGAGCCTTTTCCTCACGATCTTCTCCATCATCTTGCATGGTATACAAGTTAGGGAAACTGGCCTGTAGTTCAGTGCCTCTTGCCTGTCATCCTGTGTGCTCTGTCCGGCCTGCAGCGCCGGCCTGACCTGCATGGATTGTGTAGCTGACCTGTGTGGCCTGTCCGGCCTGCAGGGACTGTGGTGGCCTATCCGGCCTGCAGGGAATGTGTAGCTTGCACGGCCTGCAGGGACTGTGTGACCTGTCCGACCTGCAGGGACTGTGTGACCTGTCCGGCCTGCAGGGACTGTGTGACCTGTCCGGCCTGCAGGGACTGTGTGACCTGTCCGGCCTGCAGGGACTGTGTGACCTGTCCGGCCTGCAGGGACTGTGTGACCTGTCCGGCCTGCAGGGACTGTGTGACCTGTCCGGCCTGCAGGGACTGTGTGACCTGTCCGGCCTGCAGGGACTGTGTGACCTGTCCGGCCTGCAGGGACTGTGTGACCTGTCCGGCCTGCAGGGACTGTGTGACCTGTCCGGCCTGCAGGGACTGTGTGACCTGTCCGGTCTGCAGGGACTGTGTGACCTGTCCGGCCTGCAGGGACTGTGTGACCTGTCCGGCCTGCAGCGCCGGCCTGACCTGCATGGATTGTGTAGCTGACCTGTGTGGCCTGTCCGGCCTGCAGGGACTGTGGTGGCCTATCCGGCCTGCAGGGAATGTGTAGCTTGCACGGCCTGCAGGGACTGTGTGACCTGTCCGGCCTGCAGGGACTGTGTGACCTGTCCGGCCTGCAGGGACTGTGTGACCTGTCCGGTCTGCAGGGACTGTGTGACCTGTCCGGCCTGCAGGGACTGTGTGACCTGTCCGGCCTGCAGGAACTGCAGGCAAATCATAGTCACGGTGATTCATGTGAATGTCCCAAAGACAACATTTGCCTCACAGAAGAGGCTATTGATGGAATAAACGTCGTTTTAACTCTGCTTTTAGGCTTTTATGTTTGCAAAAAATATTAATTACAGTGTTTAAATTGACTTGAATAGGAGCAGTTTTGGGGTAAGTCTGCTGTTGCTGTAGCTTGTTGCAGGGTGTAGAGGGGCGCCTGGTTTTGTCCTGTCCGGTGTTGGCTGTCGTAGTTGTAGGAAGTTGTGACCATGAAGTGTGTATGGCCAGTATTGTCCGGTCTAATGCCATGCATGCTTCAGGTCATCTGTCATCTCGTCATCTCTTTCTTGTGGGACGGACAAATATACAAGGCCCTTTGCATGCCCGATATCCCGTTTTCATTGTGACCTTCAGTCCCATTCACGTGAGACTGGTATTGGGGTGTTGATGTGGGGAAGGGTGGTGATGGGGGGGAGGGTGGTGATGGGGGGGAGGGTGGTGATGAGGGGAGGGTGGTGATGGGGGGAGGGTGGTGATGGGGGAGGGGTGGAGAGGCTGGGATGGTGGTGATGGGGGAGGGGTGAAGAGGCTGGGATGGTGGTGATGATGGGGGTGGTAATGAGGGTGGTGGTGGTGTGGAAGAGACTACGGTACTCCAATTAGATAAAAGCGTGTCCCTGCAGGCGACTTCCACTAATCTCTGTTGCAAGCTTCAAGGAGCTTCGAGTCCTTTTCCACCTCCAATTTAGCCTCATTTAAAGCCACCTCCTCCTCCCCCTCACCCCCCCTCCCCCCTCACTCACCCCTTTCTCCCTTCCCCCTCACTCCCCACTTTCTCCCTCCCACCTCACCCCCCCTCACCCCTCACTCCCCCCTTTCTCCCTCCCCCCTCCCCCCTCACTCCCCCCCTCCCCCCTCACTCCCTCCCTCCCCCCTCACTCCCCCACTTCTCCCTCCCACCTCCCCCCCTCCCCCCCCTCCCCCCTCACTCCCCCCTTTCTCCCTCCCCCCTCCCCCCTCACTCCCCCCCTCCCCCCTCACTCCCCCCCTCCCCCCTCACTCCCCCCTTTCTCCCTCCCACCTCACCCCCTCACTCCCCCCTTTCTCCCTCCCACCTCACCCCCTCACTCCCCCCTTTCTCCCTCCCACCTCACCCCCTCACTCCCCCCTTTCTCCCTCCCCCCTCCCTCCCCCCCCTCCCCCCTCACTCCCCCTCCCCCCCCTCACCGTCATTACAGCACCAAGGCCGCTCTCTCTAGCCTCTCCCAACAACCACTTAGGTTGTTGGGGACTTATAACATGGCGTGGTGTGGCACAGCGCCGGAGGGGGGTCGTGGTGTGGCACAGCGCCGGAGGGGGGTCGTGGTGTGGCACAGCGCCGGAGGGGGGTCGTGGTGTGGCACAGCGCCGGAGGGGGGTCGTGGTGTGGCACAGCGCCGGAGGGGGGTCGTGGTGTGGCACAGCGCCGGAGGGGGGTCGTGGTGTGGCACAGCGCCGGAGGGGGGTCGTGGTGTGGCACAGCGCCGGAGGGGGGTCGTGGTGTGGCACAGCGCCGGAGGGGGGTCGTGGTGTGGCACAGCGCCGGAGGGGGTCGTGGTGTGGCACAGCGCCGGAGGGGGGTCGTGGTGTGGCACAGCGCCGGAGGGGGGTCGTGGTGTGGCACAGCGCCGGAGGGGGGTCGTGGTGTGGCACAGCGCCGGAGGGGGGTCGTGGTGTGGCACAGCGCCGGAGGGGGGTCGTGGTGTGGCACAGCGCCGGAGGGGGGTCGTGGTGTGGCACAGCGCCGGAGGGGGGTCGTGGTGTGGCACAGCGCCGGAGGGGGGTCGTGGTGTGGCACAGCGCCGGAGGGGGGTCGTGGTGTGGCACAGCGCCGGAGGGGGGTCGTGGTGTGGCACAGCGCCGGAGGGGGGTCGTGGTGTGGCACAGCGCCGGAGGGGGGTCGTGGTGTGGCACAGCGCCGGAGGGGGGTCGTGGTGTGGCACAGCGCCGGAGGGGGGTCGTGGTGTGGCACAGCGCCGGAGGGGGGTCGTGGTGTGGCACAGCGCCGGAGGGGGGTCGTGGTGTGGCACAGCGCCGGAGGGGGGTCGTGGTGTGGCACAGCGCCGGAGGGGGGTCGTGGTGTGGCACAGCGCCGGAGGGGGGTCGTGGTGTGGCACAGCGCCGGAGGGGGGTCGTGGTGTGGCACAGCGCCGGAGGGGGGTCGTGGTGTGGCACAGCGCCGGAGGGGGGTCGTGGTGTGGCACAGCGCCGGAGGGGGGTCGTGGTGTGGCACAGCGCCGGAGGGGGGTCGTGGTGTGGCACAGCGCCGGAGGGGGGTCGTGGTGTGGCACAGCGCCGGAGGGGGGTCGTGGTGTGGCACAGCGCCGGAGGGGGGTCGTGGTGTGGCACAGCGCCGGAGGGGGGTCGTGGTGTGGCACAGCGCCGGAGGGGGGTCGTGGTGTGGCACAGCGCCGGAGGGGGGTCGTGGTGTGGCACAGCGCCGGAGGGGGGTCGTGGTGTGGCACAGCGCCGGAGGGGGGTCGTGGTGTGGCACAGCGCCGAAGGGGGAGTCGTGGTGTGGCACAGCGCCGGAGGGGGGTCGTGGTGTGGCACAGCGCCGGAGGGGGGGGGGCGTGGTGTTGCACAGCGCCAGGGTACGTGATGTGGCACAGCTCCGGGGGGCGTGGTGTTGGCACAGCGCCGGGGGGGGGGCGTGGTGTGGCACAGCTCAGGGGGGGCGTGGTGTGGCACAGCGCCGTGGGTCGTGGTGTTGGCACAGCGCCGGGGGGGGCGTGGTGTGGCACAGCGCCGGGGGGGGGCGTGGTGTGGCACAGCGCCGGGGGGGGCGTGCTGTGGCACAGCGCCGGGGGGGAGGCGTGGTGTGGCACAGCGCCGGGGGGCGTGGTGTGGCACAGCGCCGGGGGGGGGGGTCGTGGTGTGGCACAGCGCCGGGGGGGGGGAGGTCGTGGTGTGGCACAGCGCCGGGGGGGCGTGGTGTTGGCACAGCGCCGGGGGGCGTGGTGTTGGCACAGCGCCGGGGGGGGGGCGTGGTGTGGCACAGCGCCGATGGGCGTGGTGTTGGCACAGCGCCGGGGGGGGCGTGGTGTGGCACAGAGCCGGGGGGGCGTGGTGTGGCACAGCGCCGGGGGGGGGCGTGGTGTGGCACAGCGCCGGGGGGGGCGTGGTGTGGCACAGCGCCGGGGGGGGCGTGGTGTGGCACAGCGCCGGGGGGTCGGGGTGTGGCACAGCGCCGGGGGGGCGTGGTGTGGCACAGCGCCGGGGGGTCGGGTTGTGGCACAGCGCCGGGGGGGGCGTGGTGTGGCACAGCGCCGGGGGGCGTGGTGTGGCACAGCGCCGGGGGGCGTGGTGTGGCACAGCGACGGGGGGGGTGTGGTGTGGCACAGCGCCGGGGGGGGGGTGTGGTGTGGCACAGCGCCGCGGGGGGGGTGTGGCACAGTGCCGGGGGGGGTGTGGCACAGTGCCGGGGGGCGTTGTGTGAGCCGGTCGGCCGAGCGGACAGCATACTGGACTTGTGATCCTGTGGTTCCGGGTTCGATCCCGGGCGCCGGTGAGAAACAATGGGCAGAGTTTCTTTCACCCTATGCCCCTGTTACCTAGCAGTAAAATAGGTACCTGGGTGTTAGTCAGCTGTCACGGGCTGCTTCCTGGGGGTGGAGGCCTAGTCGAGGACCGGGCCGCGGGGACACTAATGCCCGAAATCATCTCAAGATAACTCAAGAAGATAACCCCACACTGTAGCTGGCAGTGGGTCCGAAGTTACTACTCGCTGTCGCTACTCCGTCAGGCGAGTGTCCCGGAAGTTACTGAGAGTTCTGACTAAAGAAAAAAGTGAAAAATCAACTTTCGTACATTTCTTGTGAAATGGACTCTTTTATTTTCTCAAGAGTAGGAACTTGTGTCAAGACATCATCTGCATATAATACTGGTTTTATTCTTTTCAGACAATCGTTACAGACAATTACGTTCATTTTGAGATATATACAAGAGTTGTGACATTCTTGTACAGCCACTAGTACGCGTAGCGTTTCGGGCAGGTCCCTGGAATACGATCCCCGCCGCGAAGAATCGTTGTTACAACCAAGTACACATTTTACTGTTGAGTTAAACAGAGGCTACAGTTAAGAATTTGCGCCCAGTAAATCCTCCCCGGCCTGGATACGAACCCATGACAAAGCGCTCGCGGAACGCCAGGCGAGTGTCTTACCACTACACCACGGAGACTATAGAAGACTCCATCAGTCTGTTTAACAGCACGAGACTTTACAAGGCACTACGGGCTCACCATAGTACGTGTTACTTAGAACTTTTTGTTCCAGGTAGCGAATCTTTAACAACAACGAGACTTTACAGCCTTCCTTGGAGGGTCGCAAGCTCCATGTTCATCACACTTGAAACAGTTCCAACGAAGTAAACCTTGGCGTTGCTTCCTGTGAATCTTCAACCCATTTAAAAAAATCTTCCCTTGACACGCATGCAACATCATCTAGGATCATAATTCCCTGTGCATGTTCAAAGGCGTCTTTGATGCCAACACAGAATATTTAGCTGTGTGACTAAACTAGATAACTATACAATTGGCTCTGCTTCGTTCTTTTAACAAATCAATTAACTCCTTCCCCCCCCCCCATCCGTCCATCCTGGGGGGGGGGGGGGGGTCCATCCGTCCAGCCTTAGACGGTCCTTACCGTCTTGGGCTGGACGGTAGAGCGACGGTCTCGATTCATGCAGATCAGCGTTTAATCCCACCACGTTCAAGTGGTTGGACACCATTCCTTCCCCCCGTCCCATCTCAAATCCTTATCCTGACACCTTTCAAGTGCTATATAGTCGTAATGGCTTGGCGCTTCCTCCTCATAGTTCCCATCCCTTCCCACCCCCCCCCCACCCCCCTCTAGTCGACTTATGTCATGTGACAGGCGGATTAAGGCGAGCCATTTAAGGATGTTGCATGTGTGAGACACGAGACTAATGGCCCTGTAATTACCATGATGTTTGAGGTTCTGTATGGGGGAGTGACTGACCACATTACTAGACATCAACCACAAGCACGTGGAAGGTCATGACAATGGAAACAGACGAAAGGACAAGAGAATAATACAAGATGAAGGGGAGGAAGCTTCCAGTGTCAACAAGAGGTATAAAGTCCAGGAAGAAGACATTTCACAGCATCCGCCACTGCAGTCACTCCCAAACACACCAACAGCAGTTTGTTCACGTGACAAACAGCACTACAGCGTTCAGAAATATAGAAGAGAACGCTTTCATAATGTTGTCTACACATGCCTGAAGAGCGCTAGAATATATACCACTCATACAGACTTTATTGCCCGAAAAAAAATTAAAACAAAGTGGAAAAAACTCAGACTTTACTACGAGTCCTAGAATTAACACGACTAAGCTACGAAAATAGCCAAAGGGAGCTGAAAGTCATTTGATAAAAACGCAAGAGACATGATCCATACATACACAATACCAGAACAATTGATATAGAAGGTAAAGGCAAAGTTTAGGCTGAACTGCAGCAGCAGCGGACATAATGGTAAACTGTTAACAATATGACGTTAACAATTTAACATATTACGAGGAACAAAGTGGCAGTGATTTAATGCACTTGACCGACTAATGGGAAGGCGAGGCTCAGGAGCCGGATCTCAGTACTGAAAGCCCTGTTAGTTAAGTACAGTTAGGCAAGTACTCTAATATCATCGCTGCAAGTCATAAAGACCTACCATCGCTCCCTATCATAGAGGCCTACCATCGCTCCCTATCATAGAGGCCTACCATCGCTCCCTATCATAGAGGCCTACCATCGCTCCCTATCATAGAGGCCTACCATCTCCTCAACTCGAACCACACTGCGTCGTAGAGAAGTTACCTCAAAAGAAGAACTGATTACCGCTCTCACCTCATAAGCAATTACATTCCTGGTGGACCTCGGCCCTGGTAGGAAGATGCGCCATTCCAAACACAATAGACACTCGTGCCTGCTATATACAGCACGGGGAAGAGATTTTATTTTGCCCTATGGGGAAGAGAGACGCTAAATATAGGACCCGAGCGACAGCCCCGCTCCCTGTGCCGGGTAAGTCCACTACGGCCTCACCTTGGAAGTTTTTGTTCCGAGCTGCTGAATCTAAAACAACAACAATGGCTCATTATGGACGAAGAGGAGGAGGACGCGGGAGAGAATCAGTAATAGCGAGAATCCGTCTTGGATACAAATATCCATGGAGATATGGAATGGAAACAACAGTTGATCAGCGGAGTTGCAGAATCTGTGATAAGAGTGATCGACACCGCCTTGACCGTTATCTACGTGAATGTGAACACCTGAGAGACCTTAGAAATATGTGTAGAATAATAAACCCCATAGAGTTTGAGTTAGGAAAACACTATTTGTCAAATATTGATACTGTTTCTTAAAAGAGTCCCCCATTTTGCACCCGCAAGATAACCTAAGATTTTAAGGGTTGACAGATGTTAATCTTCTTGTTTAAGGAGATGTTCATTTGAGACAGTTAAGCAAGTCCCAGCTGTGTCTGGGTACAAGTGACATGATGAACAACCCAGCGGGTTTTCTTCCTATTGGGGAGTGTTGTACATGCTGCTATGGCGGTGTGTCCACTCACAGGATGAGTGGCGCTGCCCAATACTGTCACTATGGCGGTGTGTCCACTCACAAGATGAGTGGCGCTGCCCAATACTGTCACTATGGCGGTGTGTCCACTCACAGGATGAGTGGCGCTGCCCAATACTGTCACTATGGCGGTGTGTCCACTCACAGGATGAGTGGCGCTGCCCAATACTGTCACTATGGCGGTGTGTCCACTCACAGGATGAGTGATGCTGCCCAATACTGTCACTATAGCGGTGTGTCCACTCACAGGATGAGTGGTGCTGCCCAATACTGTCACTATGGCGGTGTGTCCACTCACAGGATGAGTGGTGCTGCCCAATACTGTCACTATGGCGGTGTGTCCACTCACAAGATGAGTGGTGCTGCCCAATACTGTCACTATGGCGGTGTGTCCACTCACAGGATGAGTGGCGCTGCCCAATGAACTCGCCCCTCAGGGCAAAATTAAAAAAAAAAAATAGCAATGGCTCCAGCAAACACAGTTCGTAATCACACTTTATTTTTAGGTAGTTATAACGTTGTAAACAACTGTTGTGGTCGCGTTGTTGTGTTTGTTGAGAGGGCAGAGATAATGGCCTCTTGCTCCTCATATTCAGTAGTGTTTACATTTGTGAGTATCAGGCCCGAGTCTCCGGTCACAGCCCGCGCTGAGGCGTCATCAACCCGTCTATGGTCCAGTGTGGCCACAGTGTTGACACCAGTGTGCTGGTGTCAACTCCTGCTGCCTCTGCTCTATATGGTAAGTCTTATACTAAAAAGATGTTCATGTGTAATAACTGAGAAGTTATAAGGTCCTTTGTGGCGCAGTGGTAAAACACTCGCCCCGCGCTTCGCCTAGCGACTTGGTCTGGGTTTGTATCCTGGCCGGAAGGATTGACTAGGCGCCAATCCTTAACTGTACGCCTCTGTTCACCCAACAATAAATGGGTACCTGGTTGTTAAACGATATGGCAGGATCGTTTTCCGGGGAAAATTAAGATGAAGGACCTGTCCGAAATGCTATACGTGCTGGTGGCTGTACAAGAACTCTTGTATATATACAAAAAAAAAAATGCGATCGGAAAGTGTTTTAGTGTGTGTAAATTTTAGAAGTTAGCGTGGGTGAGCTTGGCGATGATAGTTGTAACTTGAATAGTTGTTTAATGGTTGGTTTGTAAAGTCACAACCACCTCGGACCACCACTTAATTCAAACACCCTCACACCCAACCCACCATCCCAAAGGTGGTGGGTGAGGGCCGCGTCCACCCACCACAACCCTGGCCTCCACCACAACCCTGGCCTCCACCACAACCCTGGCCTCCGCCACAACCCTGGCCTCCACCACAACCCTGGCCTCCACCACAACCCTGGCCTCCACCACAACCCTGGCCTCCACCACAACCCTGGCCTCCACCACATATAGTCATTTAAAAGTAGATACAATTCCAACATCAACACAAGAGACAAATGTACAGGAGCAACGTACCTCGGGGTCTAAGGGCTATAGTTTGTTCAGACCACAGCCACATCAGGAGGAAAACAGCAGTGAAGGAACAAGTGATGACACTGAGAAAAGGAGAGAACAGATACACAGAGAATGACAAGGAGGTGTGTGTGAAGAACTCAACAAGAGATTCCAGGAAGTCTTCACAATAGAACAAGAAGAAGCCCCTGCACTAAATGAGGAGGCAAACCAAGCAACCTTGGAGGAATTTGACCTTACCAGTGATGAGGTCAAAAGGCATCTGTTGGAGCTAAATGTAACAAAGGCTGTTGAGCCTGACTGAATCTCACTGTGGAAATTCAAAATTTATGAAATGCAAAATCTATTTGAGTATCCCCTAGATACTGTGATACCTCGATACCCTAGATTTCATTTACAGAAAATCAAATTCTTCAGTCCTATTCAAAGAAAACTAGTTAAACATAGTTTTTTATATTTTAAAAGAATTATTTATAATACAATAGAGTAACGAGAATATTCTCTGTTTAGGAAGGTCCATGCCATTTTATAAGTAAATGGAATCATAATATGCTTTCAGACTATCACAAATATCTAGATAACAATCCAGGTGGTATGAGGTGAGGATGGTTTAGGACAGACCTCCATTCCCCCCAAACCATTACCACTCTGACCTACCACCCATCACAATAACCCTACCGCGTATGACCCACCACTGTGGAGTGTGGTCACACACCACAATACCCCCCCCCCCCTCTGCTCTGAGCAACCCACCGCCAGGATCCCGGGGAACAAGAACTTTGTTGTGAAGTGAGTACAGTCACGCCTCAACTGCTAAACGAATTTACAACTTTCCTGGAGCGTGCAGCGGTACAAGACATAAAAGTTAGTGCTGGAGCATCTTAACGAAAAGAACTTTAAATATAATATTGTTTCTTTAATGTATACAAAAGTAATATTGCACAGAAAATTACCTGGGGACACAAAGGCCTTACACCCACATCCTCACACACACCCTTACACACACCCACACCCACATACACATCCACATCCCCACATACACACATAGTGAGGAACTGTACACCTGTTAATTGACGGTTGAGAGGCGGGACCAAAGAGCCAGAGCTCAACCCCCCGCAAGCACAATTAGGTGAGTACCCACACACACACACACACACACACACACACACACACACACACACACACACACACACACACACACACACACACACGCGCGCGCGAAGAGAGTCAGTTTCAGGGTGATGTACTCAAACATAGATGGGATCACAAGCAAGACAAGTGAACTAAGGGAAAGAGCACAAGAAGTGAACCCAGATGTAATCGGACTCACTGAAACAAAACTCTCTGGAATCATAACGAATGCCTGTTTCCCCAGGAGTACACAGTAATAAGCACAGTAATAAGGAAAGAGAGGGAAGGTAGGGAAGGAGGCGGAGTGGCCCTACTCATGAGAAAGGAATGGAGTTTTAAGGAGATGACTATCCCGGGCCAAGAATAGTAGTAGTAGTAATATACAACCCTCCACCAAATGACAGAAGACCCAAGCAAGAGTATGAAAACAACAACATGGCAGTTAGCACTATATTTGAGAGGGCAGCCTCGGCTGCCTGTAGAAATAGATCCCACCTGCTCATCATGGGCGACTTCAATCACGGAAGGATTGACTGGGAGAACAAGAAACCGCATGGAGGCGAGGATACGTGGAGAGCCAAACTATTGGAGGTGGTGACTAGAAACTTTTTAACCCAGCATGTCAGAGAACCCACAAGGATGAGAGGCAATGTCGAACCAGCGAGACTCGACCTAGTCTTCACACTGAACGACTCGGACATAAGAGAAATCGGTTTTGAAGACCCAGTAGGAATAAGTGACTACAGTGTACTGGTGTTTGAGTACCTGATTGAAGAAGGGTTATTGAACTCTAGGAGGGATACTGAAACCAAAAGGTTAGCATACCGAAAGGAAAACTATGAAGGAGATAAAAAAATTCCTAACAGATATAGCATGGGAAACAGAGCTCAGGGGAAAGACGGCCCAAGATATGATGGATTACATCACGCAGAAGTGCAAGGACGCAGCAAACAAGTTTGTCCCAGTCCAAAAGGAAAACAGAAATGAAGATGAGAAACCCATGGTTTAATCAGAGATGTAGGCTAGCTAAGCAGCAAAGTAAAAGGGCATGGAGAAACTATAGGAATAACAGGACACTGGAGAGCAGAGAAAGATACCAGAATGCCAGGAATGAATATGTCAGGATGAGAAGAGAGGCAGAAAGACAATACGAAAATGACATCGCAAGCAAGGCAAAGACTCAGCCTAAATTGTTGCATAGCCACATCAGGAGAAAAACAACAGTAAAGGAACAGGTTATGAAATTAAGGATAGGGGCAGAAGGATTCACTACAAATGACAAGGAAGTGTATGAGGAACTGAATAAGAAATTCCAGGAGGTCTTCACTTTAAATCAAGGAGAAATTCCAGAGATAAGAGAGGGAATAGCTAACCAGGAACCACTGGAAGAGTTTGAGATTACCAGCGGGGAAGTAAGGAAGTGTTTACTAGAGTTGGATGTGACAAAGGCTATAGGCCCAGATGGAATCTTCCCTTGGATACTAAAGGAAGGAGCAAAAGAACTGTGCCTACCACTCTCCATAGTGTATAACAAATCACTGGCAACAGGGGAACTGCCAGATATTTGGAAAGCAGTTAACGTAGTCCCGATATACAAGAAAGGGGATAGACAGGAGGCACTGAACTACAGGCCAGTATCACTAACCTGCATACCATGCAAGCTGATGGAGAAGATTGTGCGAAAAAAGCTAGTGGAGCATCTGGAGCGAAGGAACTTTGTAACACAGCATCAACATGGGTTCAGGGATGGCAGGTCCTGCCTCACAGGGTTACTTGAATTCGACGACCAGGCAAGAAAGAGAAGGGTGGGCAGACTGCATATTTTTGGATTGTCAGAAAGCCTTTGATACAGTGCCACACAAGAGGCTAGTGTAAAACTGTGTATGGAGTCAGCCTCCACCATATCACTGCCTAATGCATTCCATCTGTTAACTACTCTGACACTGGAAAAGTTCCTTCTTACGTCCCTGTGGCTCATGTGGGTACTCAGTTTCCACCTGTGTCCCCTTGTTCGCGTACCACCCGTGTTAAACAGTTTATCTTTATTTACCTTGTCAATTCCTCTGAGAATATTGTAGATAGTGATCATGTCTCCCCTTACTCTTCTGTCTTCCAGTGTCGTGAGGTGCAATTCACGCAGCCTTTCCTCATAACTCATGCCTCTTAGTTCTGGGACTAGGCTAGTGGCATACCTCTTAACTTTTTCCAGCTTCGTCTTGTGCTTGACAAGGTACGGGGTCCATGCTGGGGCCGCATACTCTAGGATTGGTCTTACATATGTGATATACAAGATTCTGAATGATTCCTTACACAGGTTCCTGAACGGTGTTCTGATGTTAGCCAGCCTCGCATACGCCGATGTTATTCTTTTTATGTGGGCTTCAGGAGACAGGTTTGGTGTGGTATCAACTCCTAGATCTTTCTCTCAGTCTGTTTCATTAAGTACTTCTCCTTCTATTCTGTATCCTGTTCCTGTTTCCACCGCCTAGTTTCATCTAAGCGAACAAAATTACCCACATAATTACCTGTGTGTGTGTGTGTTTGTTTGTTTTAACGCCCCGCATCACCCACATAATTACCTCTGTGATTAACTCACCACGTGCTTGTCACGTGACAAAACAAACACGCGTCACCAGCGGCCATTATTTGATCGCGTCACTGCCTAACGACAGGGGAAACTCCACTCATCGCCAAAGAGATGTGTTGACATATTCTCAGAGAGCTGTCATCGTTAGTTAACGAGGCGTGAGAGAACGTGTGTGAATGTCACGGAAGGGGGGAGGGGTAGGATTTTTGGCATGTGAGGGGCCATTCTAACCACTAAAACCAGAGAACCACGTTCTCTGGCTGTGCCCATGGCACCTCTGCTCTTCACTGGTTCTATTCTGCATTTTCTTCCATATCCATCATTCCAGTATGTTATTTTATCGTGTAGATTTGGGACCTGGCCCTCCAGTATCTTCCAGGTGTATATTATTTGGTATATCTCTCGTCTCCTTTCTAGTGAGTACATTTGGAGAGCTTTGAGACGATCCCAGTATTTGTAGTGCCTTATCGCGTCTATGTATGCCGTACATGTTCTGTGTACTCTCTATTTCAGCAATCTCTCCCGCCTGGGCTGGACGGTAAAGCAACGGTCTCGATTCATGCAGGTCGGCGTTCAATTCCCTGATGAACCAAGTGGTTGGGCACCACTTTCCTTTCCCCTCGTCCCATCCCAAATCCTTATCCTGACTCCCTTCCAAGTGCTATATAGTCATATATAGTCATAATGGCTTGGCACTTTCTCCTGATAGTTCCATTCCATTCCCGCTCTGAAGGTGGAAGTGAGTACTGAGCAGTACTCAAGACGGGACAGCACAAGTGACTTGAAGAGTACAACCATCGTGATGGGATCCCTGGATTTGAAAGTTCTCGTAATCCATCCTATCATTTTCCTGTCTGTCGCAATATTTGCTTGGTTATGCTCCCTAAACGTTAGGTCGTCGGACATCATTATTCCCAAATCCTTTACATGCTGTTTTCCTACTATGGGCAGATTTGAGTGTGTTTTTTACCTTTTATTATGTTCAAGGTTCTCATTTTTACCGTACCTGAGTATCTGGAATTTATCACCGTTAAATATCATGTTATTTTCTGCTGTCCAGTCGAAATCTTTATTAATATCTGCTTGTAGTTTATCAATGTCTTCAACAGAAATCATTTTCATGCTGATTTTTGTATCATCTGCATAAGATGATCAGCCCATCCTCCTGTTTTGGTAGTACTTGTAGTAACGATGAGGACCATAGTATGTATACCGACGTACAGCGAAATTAGAACGTTGAAATCCTAACTATTGAGTTAGACAAACCGGAAAACAATTTTTTACTTGTGTTGCTTTGACAAACTAAACTAACCTATCCTAACCTTCCTAGGCCGTATAAACTGTGTCCGAGGCCTAATATAGTACATATGTGTGCTATACTAGGCCTTGGAATATATGTGTTTTAGCTTCCTTTATTTAAAAAGAATTGCTTACTAGTCAGTATAATACTGTCTAAAAGCTAAGTACGTACGAATTCTGACGTATTGACGGCCGTCACAATACTATCTATACAGGAGGCTGGGTTAAGATGACACGAAGGTGTGACTTGTTATTTTGTCTATATCTGATATGAGAATAAGGAACAGCAGTGGTGCAAGGACTGTACCTTGAGGTACAGAGCTTTTAACTGCACTTGGACTAGATTTTATATAGTTGACTGTTACTCTTTGTGTTCTGTTCGACAACAAATACAATATGTATCGCTCTATTTTACCTATCGTGACTGATGATGACTCATGCTGCTGACTACCACGTGACATACTAGTGTGATAGTGACTGATGATGTCCCCCAGCACGTGACACACCAGTGTGATGGTGACTGATGATGCGGTACTCAAGGATACCATCACCTCAGACTACCCGCACCTTCACTACACAATGACACAGTCTCTCAGCTCCCTGAAACGCGTCGCTGTACAACCCAGCCTCCTGACACAACGTCACATTTCGACGTATACTCTCCCTAAGGTCAAAAATCGTCGTGTTTGAAAACGGCTCGCGAAATTGACATAGTGTCCCATTTTCTGCTTTGGGTCCTCTGGTAGGTTAGAATGGGGCACGTTAATACGACGGTTTCTTGACGTTGGGAAACCTTAGGAGACCGGGCTGGTGTGTTTGACGAGCGGGATCCCGCGAGTCGGAGAACCCTTTAATGTTGGTCATATTTCATCCCAGGAAACTTGTGTCGTCTGGGAAACAGATGAACGTGTCGGAGCGAGTGTCAGGGGCGGCGAGGAGTAGGCGGGGTAGCGGCTCCCAGCCACGGGATACCCGGTACACTCCATTTGTAAACTGCCTGGCATCTTGAGGGGTATGTCTTCGCTTCACTACACACTCTTAAACCATGTTACAATGACGGCCGCTGACTGTTTCACTGATAATCCCTCTCTCCCTCCCCCTCCCTCCTTCCCTCTCTACAACATAATTCCCTCCATTTTCCAATCCTCTCCTCCTTTCTCTCTGATACACGCATACAAGACATCTAAGTTAGAACACACACACACACACACACATGTTGTATACCACATATGTCAGGCCAATCCTGGAGTATGCAGCCCCAGCATGGAGTCCATATCTAGTCAAGGATAAGACCAAACTGGAAAAGGTTCAAAGGTTTGCCACCAGACGAGTACCCGAGCTGAGAGGTATGAGCTATGAGGAGAGGCTACGGGAATTAAACCTCACTTCGCAGGAAGACAGAAGAGTTAGGGGGGACATGATCACCACATTCAAGATTCTCAAGGGAATTGATAGGGTCGATAAAGATGTGCTATTTAACACAAGAGGCACACGCACTAGGGGACACAGGTGGAAACTGAGTGCCCAAATGAGCCACAGATATTAGAAAGAACTTTTTTAGTGTCAGAGTTGTTGACAAATGGAATGCATTAGGAAGTGATGTGGTGGAGGCTGACTCCATACACAGATTCAAGTGTAGATATGATAGAGCCCAATAGGCTCAGGAACCTGTACACCAGTTGATTGACGGTTGAGGCGGGACGAAAGAGCCAGAGCTCAACCCCCCAAGCACAATTAGGTGAGAGCACACACACACACACACACACTCTCTTAGGGGGCTGGCTGGCTGAGTGGATAGCTGCTCGTGGACCGAAGGACCAGGGTTCGATCCCGGCAGCCGGCGGAAAAACAAATGGGCAGAGTTTCCTTCACCCTGATTCCCCTGCTACCTAGCAGTAAATAGGTACCTGGGAGTTAGACAGCTGTTACGGGCTGCTTCCTGGGGGTGTGCGTGTGTTTGGAAAAAACAATTAGTTAGTAGTTAGTAACAGTTGATTGCCTGACAGTTGAGAGGCGGGCCGAAAGAGCAGAGCTCAACCCCCGGAAGCACAACTAGGTGAATACACTCACACTGTACAGGAATTTGTACACCGGTTGATTAACAGTTGAGAGGCGGGATCAAGGAGCCGAAACTCAACCACCGCAAGCACAATTAGGTAAGTACCACCATGTGAGTACAACCAGGTGTGTATGTGAGTACCTGCACATACATATACACAGTCGGACTGGCGTAGAGTAACAAGCGGGGTGCCTCAAGGATCGGTGCTGGGACCCATTCTATTCACCATTTATGTAAATGACTTGACTGCAGGTGTTCAGTCTTTTATGTCAATGTTTGCAGATAGTGCAAAACTAATGAGGAGGGTTGAGACAGATGGAGACTGTAAGATTCTCCAGGATGACTTGAACAGGTTAGAGAGATGGTCCGAGAAATGGCTGCTAGAGTCTAACACTAACAATTGCAAGGGGATGGAACATCAGCTAGGAGACCGAAAGATCAATATACGATGAAGGGAAACTACCTCCCTATAAAGTCTAGAGAAAAAGACCTGGGAGTGAACATAACACCAAACCTAACTCCAGAGTCTCATATAAATAGAATAACGTCAGCCGCATACTCTACTCTGGCAAATGTCAGAACATCCTTCAGAAACTTGAATAAGGAGGCTTTTAGATCACTGTATACCGCCTAAGCGAGGCCAGTCTTAGAGTATGCCGCCTCCATCTTGGAGCCTCCATCTTAAAGAACCAACCCATTCTCCTGTTTTGATAATAGTTTTTGTAACTGTATGCACAATAGCACAAAGGTTGCCGTTCTAAGCAATTAGATAGTAGAACTTTGTACTGTTCACTGTATAGAGTCGGACAAAATGAAGATAAAAAACAAACTTAAATATTCCTAGGCCTAGTATAGAACACTATATTAGGCCTCAGATATCGTGTATTAGGCTTAGGAAGGTTAGGTTAGGTTAGTTTGTCTTTGCAACATAAGAAGAAAATAGTTTTCCCGTTTGTCCAACTCAATAGTGCCGATTTCTACTTTCTAATTTCGTTGTACGTCGGTATATATACTATGGTCCTTATCGTCACTATAAGTACTACCAAGACGGAAGGATGGGCTGTAAACACACATAAGGAAGCTCGAAAAGGTGCAGAAGTTTGCGGTGAGACCCATCCCAGAGCTGCGAGAGGTGAGGTGCGAAGACTGACGGAAGGAACTAAACATCACGACGCTGGAGAGGAGAAGGGATAGGGAAGACATGCATAAAGTACTTAGGGGGATTGACTAGGTAGAAACAGAGGAAATGTTTACAATGAATACCAATAGAACATGGGGGCACGGATGGAAGCTTGAAACGTAGATGTGTCATAGGGATGTTAGAAAGTTTTCTTTTAGTGTAAGTGTAGTGAGTAAATGGAAAGACCTAAAGGAGCAGATTGTAGAGGCTAACTCCATTCATAACTTAAAAAGCAGGTGTGATAGAGAAATAGGTCAGGAGTCATTGCATTAGACAACCAACGCCTAGAATATCGGGGTGCAAGAGCTAGAGCTCGGGCCTTCAGGCACAAATACGTGACTACACACAGTATGCATGTGTGTGCTCCTTTAGGTCATTCCACTTACTACTGTTACGCTAAAGGAAAACTTTAATATCTCTGACACATCTGCGTCACAAGCTTCCATCCGTGCCTGTGTACTCTCCTAATTTACTCGCCTATTTGTGCTTACGGGGGTTGAGCTTTGGCACTTTGGTCCCGCCTCTCAACTGTCAATCAACTGGTGTACAGATTCCTGAGCCTACTGGGCTCTATCATATCTACATTTGAAACTGTGTATGGAGTTAGCCTCCACCACATCACTGCCTAATGCATTCCACCTGTTAACTACTCTGACACTGAAAAAGTTCTTTCTAGCGTCCCTGAGGCTCATGTGGGTACTCAGTTTCCACCTGTCTCCCCTTGTTCGCGTCCCACCCGTGGTAAACATTTTATCTTTAACTATCTTGTCAATTCCCCTGAGAATTTTGTAGGCAGTGATCATGTCTCCCCTCACTCTTCTGTCTCCCCTGTCGTGTGTGTGTGTGTGTGTGTGTGTGTGTGTGTGTGTGTGTGTGTGTGTGTGTGTGTGTGTGTGTGTGTGCGTGCGTGCGTATGGCATGTGGTACGAAAATAGTCTGCAGGTGCTAGATCCAGGGAATCTAAAAGTGAGAGAGGGAGAGGGAGAGAGTTGCAGACATAAAACACTCAGAGGGAAACTGACAGAGTGGAAGAGGAACAAATATTTCCCCAGAACCACGGCACAGAGAGAGGGAAGGGAGCGTGGAGCCGCAGAGACAGGCGGACTCCACACGGGTGAGTAATGTCCCTGTGGGCTCCTGGTGGGGCAATGGACGTCAAGCCAACTCCCTCCACAGTTTTATAACTATATATGATTAGAATTACGCCAGTCCTCTGTAATTTAGACGATCGACCGCTGGAAAAGCGAATTACAAGAGCTGAGACTCGATCCTGCAGGTCCAAGTAGGTGTTTACACACAGATCATGGACCAATTTTTTTTTATTATTATTATTTTCTACCACAGACGTGGCCACACATTTATAATGCTAACCAGCATATATACATTTTCTTCTGTCCTCCATGGGCAGGGTGAGAGATTTGTTAAACATATAGTTCAGGGGTTTATTGAACAATCAACCACAGAAGGTGATTGTTATGCTTTTAAAATGCTAAGCTAACCTACATACGTAAATACATAGATACACAGATTTACGTATGCCCTACTTAAAGTGTTAAATGTGGCTTTTACATAGTGTCATTAATGTGCATTTACAAAGGTGAAATGTAATTCTGATCAGCTTCCACATATACAAATGGCAGGTGTTTACACACAGATCAAGGCCCAATGGCAAGTGATTTACCAGCGGACATTATCGGCGCTAACTGACTATACCACTTGGGATAGCCATACGAAGGCAGGGATCTGGGATATGAGAACTGGGTGAAGGAACGACAAATTAACCATCTGGGGGTATTGGGGGATCGAACACTAGCCCTGCCAGAAGCGAGGCCAACCGCTGTACCACCACTTCATTGAGTGAGTGAACATAAACGAAACAAAGATTGAACAGTTCAAAGGCTCAATTCCACTATGATTTTTTTTTTTTTTTTTATATATATCAAGAGTTGTTACATTCTTGTACAGCCACTAGTACGCGTAGCGTTTCGGGCAGGTCCCTGGAATACGATCCCCGCCGCGAAGAATAGTTGTTACAACCAAGTACACATTTTACTGTTGCGTTAAACAGAGGCTACAGTTAATGATTTGCGCCCAGTAAATCCTCCCCGGCCAGGATACGAACCCATGATATTGCGCTCGCGGAACGCCAGGCGAGTGTCTTACCACTACACCACGGAGATTGTAACACAGCCTGCCCGCTGTTTTACCACAGTTGTTGTACTCACCTAGTTGTGCTTGCGGGGGTTGAGCTCTGGCTCTTTGGTCCCGAACCAGCGAGTATATGCACTGTTGTGTGGTAGGCAGCGAGCAGGTAGCCACACAATAGCTGTGGTAGGCTGTGTGGTGTCCAGGGAAGGCAGATAGGCAGTTCATCATCATTTGAAGTCACTTCCTTCGTGAATAGATTATTCACCGCCTATCGCCTTCCTGTCCTTTCCTTTCCCTGCCCTCTCCCTCCCCCTCCTCTCCTTCCCTCCCTCCACTCCCGTCACAATTCGAGCTTCGTCAAGGTATGCATGTAAAATACGTTACCAAAATGAACTGCTTCATTCTAAGGTAATATTTGAGGCAACTGCGCGCGGAGACCGTCCCTGGCCCCCCGTCCCCTAGAGAAACATTGACTACGAGCCCCTCAGTGGGCCCCTACACCGTCCCTGACCCCTCGCCCCTGGACACACCTGGACCACGAGCCCCTCAGGGCGCCCCTACACCGTCCCTGGCCCCTCGCCCCTGGACACACCTGGACCACGAGCCCCTCAGGGCGCCCCTACACCGTCCCTGCAGGTGTTACCGCCGCGGAAGGACTCTTTACATATTTTGGCTGGACAATGGTTCACATTTCTCGCCCAAATGATTTTAATTTATTCACTAGTGAATATGGTGATCACAACTCCATAGTACACTGCTGAGTGAAGGATGGAGGTGAGAGAGTGCAAGGAGTGCACACTACACGCTTTCAGACGTAAATATGATAAGAACCTAATAGGCTCAGGAATTGATTGACAGTTGAGAGGCGGGACCAACGAGCCGAAGCTCAACCCCTCCACAATCACAACTAGGTGAGTATATACATTATGGTCTGAGGGTTAGGGTGAAGGGAAGTGCCGCTGCTACATTAATCACCAACACTCATAACACCATGGAACAAAGCACACTTGAGAACACTTGTAAACTGAACTTTACAAAGCAATTTGAAGACTATGTTCTTCCCCTCGGGCGAGCCGCCGCCTCCGCCCGTGGTGGGGAATTAGGGATGCCACAATTGCTGCCAGCTTGGGGTCGACACTTTTCTGAAACCTTAGACTGTAATAATGCCACAGACAGCAAGAACTGTCACCTTGGTCACGTTGGCGTCTTTAACTCTTAATGACTTTTGATGTGTTGCACAGAAATATGAGACGCAGTCAGACTTCCAGCAGCAGGGCGCGGCTGTACCACCACAATTACTCGCTGCAACACACAACCAAAATGCTCTTATTTTGGGGTTGCTGTTTAAGTTCTTTTATTATTTATTGTAAGTGGTAATTATTTAGAAATTACTGTGTGTGGGGACCCTCGTCTGTAGAGCATTTCCTATAACTTTAAAATATATCGTCACGCAACATCTGAACCATCTAGATCAGTGGTTCTTAACCGGGGGTTCCCGTACTCCTTAGGGGGGGTTATAGGAGACATATAATAGGGGAACAGGAGTCATGGGACTCGATCTCTGAACAGTTAAAGAGATGTTAGAATAGACGTCAACTATCGCCATAATTAGTAACTGAACATCGATTCCAGGTTTTGATTGGTCAACAGCAAAAATCTCAATAGTTGTGTTAACTTGTGTATTTGTAATTTATTGCTTTTCAATAAATTACAAAATCCTTATGATTTTATTGCAGCTGTTGTGTTCCTTGTTATCCACGTGTAACAACGTTATTGACATCCTTTAAAGTCAAACTGATATCTAAGAGGACTAGTGGCGGTGAGCTCAACAGTCTTGTGAAAGGGGGGTAGGGAGCCGGCCGGCCGAGCGGACAGCACGCTGGACACGTGATCCTGTGGCCCCGGGTTCGATCCCGGGCGCCGGCGAGAAACGATGGGCAGAGTTTCTTACACCCTATGCCCCTGTTACCTAGCAGTAAATACGTACCTGGGAGTTAGTCGGCTGTCACGGGCTGCTTCCCGGGGGTGGAGGCCTGGTCGAGGACCGGGCCGCGGGGACACTAAAAAAAGCCCCGAAATCACCTCAAGACTCAAAGGGGGGGAACATGTTGAACAATCCCCTGGGGATTGTAATCTTTAGAAAGTTTAAGACTCTCCTGATTAAGACTTCATCACGTAAAGGGGAATAGCATTTTATTTATATTTTTCCTTAAACACTTTTCCGCTAAAGTCGAACCATATGGGCCATAATTAGCCGACTTGGAGCTCACAAGGGAACTCAATAAACAGCTAAAACCATACCTGATCAACCACAATGTTATACCTCATACGTCAGGCTACGAGCAGGGTGTCTAAAACAGTCTGGTTGACCAGATCAGCAGCCTGGAGAGGTCTAGTCTAGTGGTGGAGGCCTGGCTAGAGACCGGGCCTCGGGGCCACTGATACTGAAAACTGCCAGCTTATGGCCTCGACTTGACCTATGGCCCCATTGACCCACTCACACCTGGAGAGGTCTCAAATGACCTTTGGGACCGATTAAGGAATTAAGTGAATTAGGGTCATCAATTGACCAATTAAACGATTAGTTGACCCCAAAGGGTCATTATTTGACCAATTAAAGGATTAGTTATCCCCCAAAGAGTCATTAATTGATAAATTAAAGGATTCATTGATCCCTAAGGGTCATATTAGACTGCGAAGCGTCGTTTGTTATGCATAGGTATTTTTTTTTATTGTTTTCTAGACAATGTTTTTAACTGCTATTATTTTGTCGATTTTTTTTTTTTTACTTACGTTTCCCAAAAAGATTAGGCAATTCGACATAAGTTTTTTGTCAAAAGTTACCGTGTTATCAGAAATCTTCAAAATTCCATATATTTTGTTTTCAATTATAATTTTGTTGGACAAATCAAAACAATATACAAATTTGTCCCAAAATTCATGTACCAATACAGGCACACATTTTCATCGAGAAATAAAATAGGAGTATATAAATAGTTCACTTCACTGAGCTTGGGATCTGAATATGTGTTATCTGAGCATGTGGTATCTGAGCATGTGGTATCTGAGCATGTGGTATCTGAGCATGTGGTATCTGAGCATGTGGTATCTGAGCATGTGGTATCTGAGCATGTGGTATCTGAGCATGTGGTATCTGAGCATGTGGTATCTGAGCATGTGGTATCTGAGCATGTGGTATCTGAGCATGTGGTATCTTAGTATGTGGTATCTTGGTATGTGGTATCTTAGTATGTGGTATTTGAGATCGTAATATGTCCCCGATTATGTCTTCATTATTTATAAAGACCAGATCTAGAATATTTTTGTTCCTAGTTGACTCTGATATCTGCTGGTTGAGTGAAAATGTCACAGAATCTAAGCAGTTCTCTGTGGCTGGTTGTGTCTTGATAGGGTTCCTGGTATAATATTATTGTTTGCTCTTCTCCATATTAGACTAGACAGGTATCGGGTTCGCCAAATTATCAAGGCTATTCTCTATTTATATTTATCTGTTCTGTGAATTCCTCAGTCGTTGCATCTGGCGGTTTGTAAATAAGAATAATAACTAAGTTTATTTTCTCTATTTTTACTCCTGGTCCCTCTACCACCTAATTTGTAGCGTGGATTACATTGGCCATCTCCCCAGGTAAGTGGTTGGGTGCAATACTGATAGTTTCCTTAATTTATAGAAAAATCACTTACTAAGTAATGACATCAGACCGACCGAGTGAGGTGACTTCATCTTTGCCAGAACCCATTGGGCACTCAACCCTGTGAACTAATTATTATGCCGGATAATAACAACCCTGAATTTTATTCAGCTATTTCATCCAATCATGTACACATCTCTAAAGATCTCAAAACTATTCTATGTTAGTGCAATCCGTGGATAGATATCCACAAGTTGAGTGTGTACCTTGCTAATCCCATCAGTGGTAATCCCCTGGGGAGAGCCATCCAGTAACCCTTACTCCCAATCCAGGTCAAAAGTGACTATCTTCACTTTAATAAGACTTAATTGAAATCCTCAGATTAGGCAAAATTGTAATTAATTTTGTCAATAAAGATGTTAATAATAATAAATCTGACACTTAAAAACTGGCGTGCACGAGTATGCAGCAGTGCAACAAACCCAGCTTTTTGTACAAGATACATCATTACTATGAACAGCTAAACTGTTACAGTAGATTGGCACCACAATAACCTTCTTCCAGCAGCTGGGCAAGTCCCAGGTGTAAATGACTCATAGATTAGTGCTAGAGGTAGGCTGAGGGCCTGTGCTGCTTCGTTTAACATCCATGTTGATATTCGATCTGGCCCAGTAGCTTTAGTTACAACCAGTGATGATACCTGGTTGATGGGGTTCTGAGAGTTGTTCTACTCCCCAAGCCCGACCAGAGGCCAGGCTTGACTTGTGAGAGTTTGGTCCACTAGGCTGTTGCTTGCAGCGGCCCTCGGGCCCACATACCCACCACAGCCCGGTTGGTCCGGCACTCCTTGGAGGAAACTATCTAGTTTCCTCTTGAAGATGTCCACGGTTGTTCCGGCAATATTTCTTATGCATGCTGGGAGTATGTTGAACAACCGTGGACTTCTGATGTTTATACAGTTCTCTCTAATTGTGCCTATGGCACCTCTGCTCTTCACTAGTTCTATTCTGCATTTTCTTCCATATCGTTCACTCCAGTATGTTATTTTACTTTGCAGATTTGGGACCTGGCCCTCCAATATTTTCCACGTATATATTATTTGATATCTCTCCCGTCGTCTTTCTAGCGAGTACATTCGGAGAGCTTTGAGACGATCCCAATAATTTAGATGCTTTATCTCGTTTATGTATCCCGTGTATGTTCTCTGTATTCCCTCTATTTCAGCAATCTCTCCTGCTCTGAAGGGGGAAGTGAGTACTGAGCAGTACTCAAGACGGGACAACACAAGTGACTTGAAGAGTACAACCATTGTGATGGGATCCCTGGATTTGAAAGTTCTCGTAATCCATCCTATCATTTTCCTGGCCGACGCAATATTTGCTTGGTTATGCTCTCTAAAATTTAGGTCGTCAGACATCATTATTCCCAAATCCTTTACATGTTGCTTTCCTACTATGGGCAAATTTGATTGCGTTTTGTACTCTGTATTATTTTTTTTATTTTAATTTTTTTTGAGATATATACAAGAGTTGTTACATTCTTGTACAGCCACTAGTACGCGTAGCGTTTCGGGCAGGTCCCTGGAAGACGATCCCCTGCCGCGAAGAATCGTTGTTACAACCAAGTACACATTTTACTGTTGCGTTAAACAGAGGCTACAGTTAAGGAATTGCGCCCAGTAAATCCTCCCCGGCCAGGATACGAACCCATGACATAGCGCTCGCGGAACGCCAGGCGAGTGTCTTACCACTACACCACGGAGACTGTATTCATTTTTAAGGTTCTCATTTTTACCATATATGAGTACCTGGAATTTATCGCTTTTAAACATCATGTTATTTTCTGCTGCCCAGTCGAAAACTTTATTAATATCTGCTTGTAGTTTTTCAATATCTTCAACAGAGGTAATTTTCATGCTGATTTTTGTGTCATCTGCAAAGGATGATATGAAGCTGTGCCTTGTATTTGAGTCTATATCTGATATGAGAATAAGGAAAATCAGTGGTACAAGGACTGTACCTTGAGGTACTGAGCTTTTAACTGCGCTTGGACTCGATTTTATATGGTTGACTGTTACTCTCTGTGTTCTGTTCGACAGAAAACTGAGTATCCAGCGTCGTACTTTACCAGTTTTTCCCATTGACCTCATTTTGTGTGCTATCACTCCATGGTCACATTTATCGAATGCCTTTGCGAAATCTGTGTATACCTTATCTGCATTCTGTTTTTCTTCTAATGCCTCAGTGATTTTGTCGTAATGGTCAAGTAGCTGTGAGAAGCATGATCTTCCTGTTCTAAATCCATGTTGGCCTGGGTTGTTGAGGTCTTTGGTCTCCATGAAACTAGTGACCTGACTCCTGATCACTCTCTCAAATACTTTTATTATGTGGGACGTTAGTGCAACTGGTCTATAATTCTTTGCCAATGCTTTGCTCCCTCCCTTGTGTAGAAGGGCTATGTCTGCTGCTTTAAGCGCATCTGGTATCAACCCCCTGGTCCAAGCTCTTCCTCCACACGATACTGAGTGCCTGTGCTACTGACACTGCATTTTTTTATAAATATTGAATTCCATGAGTCTGAACCCGGGGCTGAGTGCATGGGCATATTGTCAATTTCTCTTTCAAAATCTGCCACGCTCGTGTTGATATCAGTAATATATTTCCTGGGGTTTGGATATGACGCATAAAGAAGTTGTCCGGATCTTCCACTTTCATGCTGTGTATCGAGGTGCTAAACATGTCCTCATACTGCTTTTTTAGGATTTCGCTAATTTCCTTGTCATCCTCAGTGTATGAACCTTCACTAGTACGAATAGGTCCAATACTGGCAGTGGTTTTTTATTTAGCATATGTGAAGAAATATTTTGGGTTTTTCTTTATTTCTTGAATTGCTTTCTGTTCTAGTTGCCTTTCTTCAATCTGATATGAATGCTTCAGTCTCTGTTCGATTTCTTCAATCTCCCTGTTTAAATTATTCCTATCTGTATTCTTACTTTGCAAGCTGTATGAGGTGTATTGCTAGCTGTATTCTTACTTTGCAAGCTGTATGAGGTGTATTGCTAGCTGTATTCTTACTTTCTCTGCTGTTACCTAAATATTTAGTAGTTTCTCATCAGGGGGCTGCTTCCTCATCTAGCTCTGGGAGCTGTTCAGGCTCAGTAGTGAACACTCCATGGAAGCTGGCATTGGGTGTATGTATTTACTACTTGTGTCTACAGAATCGAGCCTCTTGGACCCCGCCTTTCTAGCAATCTATTTTTCCTCTATTATGTCTACTACATATATTTCTCACTAACACCCACAAACACACAGGAAGCAGCCCGTAGCAGCTAACTCCCAGATATCTATTTTCTGCTATGTGAACAGGGTGAATGAAACTCTGCCCATTTGTTTCCGCGTGTGTTACACACAGTGTATAGGTTACACACTTACTGTGTATGGGTTACACACTTACAGTGTATGGGTTACACACTTACAGTGTATGGGTTACACACTTACAGTGTATGGGTTACACACTTACAGTGTATGGGTTACACACTTACAGTGTATGGGTTACACACTTACAGTGTATGGGTTACACACCTCTTACAATGTTAAACTTGTAAGATGTCAAATTTAAAAAAAAATAGTGATAAAGACTACATATATTTCTACACAATATATTACAGATAATTCTTCTTGAAACTTTTCTGGATATGATTTTTTTAACTGAATAAAACAACTGTAGTAAAAATGTGTGTGTGAATGTCAGGTGTTAAGGATGGTGGGGCGGGGGGGGGGGGGGGGGTGTTAAAGGGGGTGTAAAGGGAAGGGGAAAAGGGGTGACAGGGGTAAAGAAAAGGGGAAAGGGAGTGACAGGAGGCAAAGAAGAGGGGGAAGGGGGTGACAGGGATAAAGAAGAGGGGAAAAGGGGTGACAGGGGTAAAGAAAAGGGGGGGGGATAAAGGGAGAAAATGGGTGACAGGAGTAAAGCAGACAGAATGGGGGTGAACGTATTACCACTCAAGAGACCCGAGTGGTAATAATTATACACACCTAGTGAAATAACACCTATTTACAAGTCAAAATAATTTGGATTATACACGATAAACTAGGACGAGATATATAGGCTGGACCCTCCGGTATAATTATCACCTGACCAGACTTGATGAAACATGAAGCTAGAAACAAAAAAACAAAAAAAAATAATTCAGTTATGCGTAAGTCTAGAAGGAGACAAATGAAACGTGATTAATCCGAGAGTTTCTGTGATTGGACACATTTTCCTGAAATACAACACTGAATTCCTTTGAAATTGTGTTGAATCACGGAAACAATCGGATTATTTTTTTAATATTTTTTCGTTGTTTATTTTTTTTTTTTTGTATTTTGTATTCTTTGTATTTGTTTTGTATGTGTAGAATATTTTTTTGTATATGTAGAATATTTTAATTTTTTACTTTTGTGTATTGTTTGTATGTTTTTGTATTTGTTGAATACAAAATTTTGTATTTTAAGAAAATAAATCATTAATTATCAAAGGTTTATCAATTTATTACTACTTAATATTTCTACCTTACTGCTGCTGTTTTTTGTAAATTTATTACAATTTGTCATAAAGACAGAATGCAATGTTGTATGTGATTTAAATTTTTGGTCTCAATGTTCTCAGAGATTAGAAAATAATAAAAATAATTTGTAAACAAAAAAGTAAATCCTTTATTAAGATGTTTGGACTGATACAGTCGCGGAACTTGCGATATTTTGTATTTGTATTTTTTTTTTTTTGGTTTTGTAGAATATACAAAATTTTGTATATGATGAAAATAAATCATTAGTTATCAAGGTTATAAATACATTACTACTTAATATTTGTCGCGAATTTAAGATATCTTGAGTTATCTTGAGATGATTTCGGAGCTTTGCGTCCCGGCGGCCCGGTCCTCGACCAGACCTCCTTTTTGTTACACACCCCCAGGAAGCAGCCCCTAGCAGCTGTATAACTCCCAGGTACCTATTTACTGCTAGGTAACAAGGCATTAGGGTGAAAGAAACTTTTTGCCCATTTGTCTCAGCCTCCACAAGGGATCGAACCCGTAATCTCAGGACTACGAATCCGAAGCGCTGTCCACTCAGCTGTCAGGCGCCTTACTTGGTAATATTCCGAGAAATATTCCAAGATACTGGATATTTAATCCATATATATGCTTAGAGTAAGACAATTTATTTTAGACTAAACTATTTAAAACTTGAGAGAAAAATCATATTTTTTTCCGGTAAAACATTAAAAATTCGTCGATTGATAAGTTCATTGACTCATAAAATATTTATTGCATGGTAGAAAATATGGATATAATAAATGAGATATTTTTTAAATATAAGCCAAAGAAAATACTCTAAGGCTCTTTGAAAGTTATTCAGAGTTTCTGAATAAAATATTACAAAATATTACATATATCTGATTCTGGAAAATTTATCCATACCCATGTTAAATTATGGAATATTTCCTGATGGAAGATATATTAAGTCTAGTAACTAATGAAAATTTAGGGTTTCAGGAAGTAATATTAAGAAAATGTCCTATTAACCTTGACTGATGTTAAGAAAATAATTTAAGAGTGCTGGATTGATTCTAAATTGGAAAAATTCTTGCACAATTTAGATTTCCCACACAACAAGGCTTAAAGAAATTCTCAGAAAAGATGGAGAATAAACAACACAGTTGACAAATATATTCCGCAAACAACCCGAACTTTGTACATGTGTAATATTACACATGTACAAAGTGTACAACAATGCACAAAAACACAGCCCCCCCCCCCCCCCACACAACAATGCACAATTTGGCACTAACTTCATCCTCTCATCAATTTCCATGACAACAGTCTGGTCCAATAAGCGGGTTCATTATAAGCGGAGGAAGAAGAAGTTGAATTCAAGACTGCTGATATATCACGAATTTTACTTTCACAGCCGGCTAGGCCTACGGGCGTCACAGCCGGCTAGGCCTACGGGCGTCACAGCCGGCTAGGCCTACGGGCGTCACAGCCGGCTAGGCCTACGGGCGTCACAGCCGGCTAGGCCTACGGGCGTCACAGCCGGCTAGGCCTACGGGCGTCACAGCCGGCTAGGCCTACGGGCGTCACAGCCGGCTCTTGAAAGATAGTGACCCCTGACCCCCAAACTCTGGTCAGGGGTTACACAAGTGACCCCTGACCCCACTTCTGGTCAGGGGTTAAACAAGTGACCCCCTGACCCCACCTCTGGTCAGGGGGGTTACACAAGTGACCCCTATCCCCCACCTCTGGTCAGGGGGTTACACAAGTGACCCCTGACCCCACCTCTGGTCAGGGAATTACACAAGTGACCCCTGACCCCACCTCTGGTCAGGGGGTTACACAAGTGACCCCTGACCCCACCTCTGGTCAGGGGGTTACACAAGTGACCCCTGACCCCACCTCTGGTCAGGGGGTTACACAAGTGACCCCTGACCCCACCTCTGGTCAGGGGGTTACACAAGTGACCCCTGACCCCACCTCTGGTCAGGGGGTTACACAAGTGACCCCTGACCCCACCTCTGGTCAGGGGGTTACACAAGTGACCCCTGACCCCACCGCACGTCAGGGGTTACACAAGTGACCCCTGACCCCACCTCAGGTCAGGGGTTACACAAGTGACCCCTGACCCCACCTCAGGTCAGGGGTTACACAAGTGACCCCTGACCCCACCTCTGGTCAGGGGGTTTCACAAGTGACCCCTGACCCCACCTCAGGTCAGGGGTTACACAAGTGACCCCTGACCCCACCTCTGGTCAGGGGGTTACACAAGTGACCCCTGACCCCACCTCACGTCAGGGGTTACACAAGTGACCCCTGACCCCACCTCAGGTCAGGGGTTACACAAGTGACCCCTGACCCCACCTCTGGTCAGGGGGTTACACAAGTGACCCCTGACCCCACCTCTGGTCAGAGAGTTACACAAGTGACCCCTGACCCCACCTCTAGTCAGGGGGTTACACAAGTGACCCCTGACCCCACCTCAGGTCAGGGGGTTACACAAGTGACCCCTGACCCCACCTCACGTCAGGGGTTACACAAGTGACCCCTGACCCCACCTCAGGTCAGGGGTTACACAAGTGACCCCTGACCCCACCTCTGGTCAGGGGGTTACACAGGTGACCCCTGACCCCACCTCTGGTCAGAGAGTTACACAAGTGACCCCTGACCCCACCTCTAGTCAGGGGGTTACACAAGTGACCCCTGACCCCACCTCACGTCAGGGGTTAAACAAGTGACCCCTGACCCCACCTCACCTCACGTCAGGGGTTACACAAGTGACCCCTGACCCCACCTCAGGTCAAGGGTTACACAAGTGACCCATGACCCCACCTCTGGTCAGGGGGTTACACAAGTGACCCCTGACCCCACCTCACGTCAGGGGTTACACAAGTGACCCCTGACCCCACCTCACGTCAGGGGTTACACAAGTGACCCCTGACCCCACCACACGTCACGGGCTACACAAGTGACCCCTGACCCCACCTCACGTCAGGGGTTACACAAGTGACCCCTGACCCCACCTCACGTCAGGGGTTACACAAGTGACCCCTGACCCCACCACACGTCACGGGCTACACAAGTGACCCCTGACCCCACCTCACGTCAGGGGTTACACAAGTGACCCCCTGACCCCACCTCACGTCAGGGGGTTATACAAGTGACCCCTGACCCCACCTCACGTCAGGGGGTTATACAAGTGACCCCTGACCCCACCTCACGTCAGGGGGTTATACAAGTGACCCCTGACCCCACCTCACGTCAGGGGTTACACAAGTGTCCCCTGACCCCACTTCAGGCACCACCACACGGGATCCGCATTAAAAGGTTAACTTGGAAAATTTTCCTCCGTGACCTGCATGTTGGCGTTCCCTGTGTGCTCACCTAATTGTGCTTGCGGGGGTTGAGCTTTGGCTCTTTGGTCCCGCCTCTCAACCTCAAATTTTCAAAGTGAGTGTGTGTGTGTGTGTGTGTGTGTGTGTATGTGTGTGTGTGTGTGTGTGTGTGTGTGTGTGTGTGTGTGTGTGTGTACTCACCTATTTGTGCCTGCAGGATCGAGCATTGACTCTTGGATCCCGCCTTTCGAGCATCGGTTGTTTACAGCAATGACTTCTGTCCCATTTCCCTATCACATCTAGTTGTAAAATTATGAATAGTTTGCTTCCACAACCTGCTCCTTAAGTGCATTCCATTTTTTCTCTCACACTAAAAGAAAATTTCCTAGCATCTCTGTGACTCATCTGAGTTTCCAGCTTCCACCCATGTCCCCTCGTTCTGTTACTATTACGTGTGAACATTTCGTCTATTTCCACTCTGTCAATCCCCCTGAGTATTTTATACGTTCCTATCATATCCCCCCCCCCTGTCCCTTCTTTTTTCTAGTGTCGTAAGGCTCAGTTCCTTCAGGCGCTCTTCATACCCCCATCCTTCGTAACGTTGGGACGAGCCTCTTCGCAAACTTCTCTGAACCTTTTCCTGTTTCGTTATATGTTTCTTCAGATGGGGACTCCATGATGGCGCGGCATACTCTAAGACCGCCCTCACGTAGGCAGTGTAAAGTGCCCTAAAAGCCTCCTCACTTAGGTTTCTGAATTTGAAGTTCTAACTTTTGCCAGTGTAGAGTACGTTGCTGTCGTTATGTTATTTATATGTGCCTCAGAAGTTAGGTGAGTTAGTTGGTTAGGTGTTACGTCCACTCCCAGGTCTCTTTCTCGAATCGTCACAGGTAGGCAGTTCCCCTTCATTGTGTACTGTCCCTTTGGTCTCCTATCACCTGATCCTATTTCCCTAACTTTACATTTGCTCATGCTGAACTCCAATAGCCATTTCTCTAGCCATCTCTGCAACCTGTTCCATTCTATTCAATACTCCCTGCATCTGTGTTTATCTTCGTCTCCAGCTTCCACCGTCTCCCTCTCGTTATTTTCTCGTAGCAAAACAAATAGTACGTTCCGATATCGCATTTCTTTCCCTCACAATTTTGCACGTTGTAATCATGCCTCCTCTGGTCCTGCACCCTTCCAGGCTGTTAGACCGGGTTCCCTTAATCTTTCATATATTAGTTCTCTTATTTATGGAACTAATCTCGTTGCAAACCTCTGGACTTTCTCAATACTGTTCAGGTTGAACACTGCAAGCTGGTGTTGATCTAGGGAGGGGACTTCTTGTGATGATTTCGGGGCGTTAGTGTCCCCGCGGCCCGGTCCTCGACCAGGCCTCCACCCCCAGGAAGCAGCCCGTGACAGCTGACTAACACCTATCTTTTTTACTGCTAAGTAACAGGGGCATAGGGTGAAAGAAACTCTGCCCATTGTTTCTCTCCGGCGCCCGGGATCGAACCTGGGACCACAGGATCACAAGTCCAGCGTGCTCTCCGCTCGGCCGACCGGCTCCAGAGGGAGCCGGTCGAGGGGGCGAGGAATGACCTCACCTAAATGTGCCTGCTTGGTTGAGCTGTGTCCTTTAATCTTAAGGTCACCTAATGGACTGGATCTTGAACATTCTAGTTATTTCAATTGATTTTAGAATTTCCATTTGGGCTTATAGATTCAACTTAATCTACTTAATTTCCCCACTTTGAACTTCTTTATCTACTCTGTCATTTCCAGCAAAACTACTATGTCGTGATCATGTCCCCCCTCTGTTTTCTATTTTTTTTCTTCAGTGTTGTGAGGTCAGATTTATTAAACTTTTAGTTAATATGCCAACCCTCTCTTTTCAGAGCCGAGCCCTGTTGCAGCCTTCTGGACTGAGACATTCAGTAGGCCAGCCAGAGGCTTAGGCCCTGCGTAGAAAAATCCATGCAAAACACAAAGCAGACAAATTATTTCTTCTGACATCCGGCTCATTGATGTCCTGTTCCTCTTAGAATGTGTTCTCTCCTCCTGCTGTTCCTCAGTCTTGGACATGCCTTCACTGTCAACTTGGTCAATATCCTCTAGATATTGACAGTGTTCCCTGTTCGTTCTCTAAGACATTGTTCTAGAGTCTAGAAGGGTTAAGAACTGTGTTAAGGTATTACACCTGTGCTGTGCTTGAGTCTTTGCCTGTCAAGTGTGTTATAGTGTTATCTTCTTGAGGTTATCTTGAGATGATTTCGGGGCTTTTTAGTGTCCCGGCGGCCCGGTCCTCGACCAGGCCTCCACCCCCAGGAAGCAGCCCGTGACAGCTGACTAACACCTACCTATTTTACTGCTAAGTAACAGGGGCATAGGGTGAAAGAAACTCTGCCCATTGTTTCTCTCCGGCGCCCGGGATCGAACCCGGGACCACAGGTCCAGCGTGCTGTCCGCTCTGTCCGCAGTGTACTGCTGTATAGCAGTCGTATCCCCTTGTGTGCCAGCAAGGGGATTATCACTCGTGTTATCAGAACACGTGTGATAACACGAATTATCAGACGTGTTAAGATAGTTCATTCTGTGGCCTTACAGGTGCCGGGAGACAAGTTCCCTGCATGTTTACCTTTTGTGGCTGTGATACTCTTTATTAACGTAAAGGAACCGCGTTTAATAGTGTTAATTTACTTTAATAAATTAATGTTATGTTACACACGCTTTCAATCAAACGTTTTTCCCCATATTACTCTCATACATTTTTGGTTATACAACTCCCTTATTCACATAGTGATTCCTGACACCATCTCAAAGTTTTTTTTTTTTTTTATTTTTTTTTATTTTTACATGCAAGCATGCTTATAAGTACAATAAAAGGAAACAGTTACATCATAAAACAGAACAAAAAGACAAAGCACAAACGGGCAAAACTAAGGAACAAAAGTACTAAACACAATAACGCCGGCCGGAAGGGCCGATCACAAAATAACAATAAATACAAACAGAATACAATAATTAAGTGAAACACAGCAGAATACAAAACAGAAATAACACACCAAAACCTGAAACATACAGAACAAGGCTGCCAGCACCGCACACACACACGGAGAGGCACCAACATAAAAACAAAAAAGTAAATAATAAATAACTAACAATACAACAACATAATTATACAATAAACAAAAGATAAAACTCGACAAAAAGCATAAACCGAGACCAGGTCACGCCAACAGCCTGAAGGGCACTCAACACCACACAAACAAGCGCACAAACAGCATCATACAACCATAGAACCACAAAGCATAACATAAGAACATGACACCCACAACCACACACACACAAACCAAACCCCGGACCGCACAGGAACCGGACACATACACACAAGCCACACAAAAAACCCACAACCACAAACCGGAGCACGCAGGAACCGGGAAACAAACCCGCCCCACCCACTCACACACACCCGACCCGCACCCCACACCCATGCACACTAGTGGAAACAACCCACAACACACAAAGGAATCACGAGTGAGGAACACATTCCTCAGAGACAAGACCATACGTCTCCGCAGCCCAGGGATACCGTCGCTTGAAGGCCTCCCAAATCATATATTCCCTGTCGGTAGGGGAACAATCCCCCCTGCCGCCGCGGGCCACCAGATCAGGTGGAAACGGCCACTCCTTAAGCTCACTGACGCAAGTCGCATAACGAGGCTGGGGAGCGCAACACACGTCCTGCGAGGTAGCAGACGACATCGCTGAAGCGTACGAGGGCTGCCGAGACGGCCGCGTCGCCGTACGCACAGGAGCAGGGGACAATCGACGAGATGGCATCTCCACCGAGACCGCAGGAGACACTGAAGAGACGGCCGGAGACGGAAGAGGCGTCGAGACCGCAGCCGATGAAACGGGGACCGAAGAAGGGGTTACAGAACCCCCAGAACGAGCAGTCTTTTTCAACACCATCACCAGGCCACCCCGCTCACCACGAACCTCGGCAGGGGGAACCATCCCCCATGAAGAACCGGAGCCATCCGATGCAGGCGACGCACCCGAAGCAGGAACCTCAGTCATCATATCTGCAGTGGAGGCCGAAACACTGGCACGGGCATCCTCAGGCAAATGCACCTCCGCCGTCACCGTAGTACGCAACATAACCGGAGCCACCCCTCCGTCGCCGGCAGATTCACAAGCGACGAAGTCGCCAACATCTGTCCAGGCTACGAGGGGGGGCCTCGTAGCCTGGTGGATAGCGCGCAGGACTCGTAATTCTGTGGCGCGGGTTCGATTCCCACACGAGGCAGAAACAAATGGGCAAAGTTTCTTTCACCCTGAATGCCCTTGTTACCTAGCAGTAAATAGGTACCTGGGAGTTAGTCAGCTGTCACGGACTGCTTCCTGGGGGTGGAGGCCTGGTCGAGGACCGGGCCGCGGGGACACTAAAGCCCCGAAATCATCTCAAGATAACCTCAAGATAAGATATGCTGAAGACGAACGCCGAGAACGCTTAGGCTCGGGCCGCACATCATCTGACCCGGAGGCAGACTCCGAGACGCGCGCAACACAAGCAGGGCAAACCGATGCACGTCGCAGAACGGCAGCATCCTCAACCACATGGGGCACCAGGCCAGGCACAGGAGGAAGCGCCGGATCCACCCCAACACCCAGCACAGCCGGAACAGACGGCGAGGGTGCAGGGACAGGGTCAGACGCAGCAGAGGACGAACTGGAAGACGGGGGAATCGAGCAGCAGGCAGTCTGAAGAACCCCAGGGACACAACTCGGAGCAGGACGATCACCCTGCGACGCCACCACCTCTTTAGGAGAGGCGACAACAACAGGGGGCGCACCAGGCCACGCAATAGGCGACACAGGGGGCACATCCGGGGCTGAAGAGACGGTCACATCCACTGAATCCTCCTCCACAGGAAGCGGCGGAAAATCCACCTCACTGAATAGGTTCACGGGTGCAACGGCAGGCGCAGAACAGTCAGCAGCCTGATGGCCCAAGAGGCCACAACGATAACACGTCCGAGGCTGGCGGGCGTAAAATACCCGAACGTTGTAGCCCATAAGCCACACAGAGGACGGAATATCTTCCCGGAGCCTCATGCCCAGGGTGCGAATGTTTGTCCTCACACCCTTAAGTGGACTGGAAGACACCACGTTCACCCGCACACTAATCACTGCGCCATACCGGCCGAAGTACCGCCGTAGCAGACTCTCTGGAAACTCCAACGGAGCCCCATGCACACTGATGTACGTGAGGGCACCACTCCGATCAGATAGTGCAACCCGTTCTCGCAAATTTAATAAGTCAGTATTGACTTATTAAATATGTGCATAGGTGACATACTTAACATAATAGATACCCTTAAAAAGATTCATAGAAAACACCGACCTTACCTAACCTACTTAGTATGTTAAGATAAACATCTTATTGCTTCGTAATTACAATTATTACCTAACCTATAATAGGTATAGGTTAAGTAATAATTGTAATTACGAAGCAATAAGATGCTTATCTTAAGATACTAACAAGGTTAGGTAAGGTCGGTGTTTTCTATGAATCTTTTTAAGGGTATCTATTATGTTTAGTATATCACCTATGCACGTAGATAATAAGTCAATATTGACTTTACGAATTTGCGAGAACGGGTTGGATAGTGACACAGTGCCCTCACCATCCGGCAGGGGAAACGTCCGCGCCTCGTAACGACGGAGAAACTCGCGATATGCCAATTCCTCGGTAAACTTCAATATCGCTCGACGAGCCGTCACCAGCTCGACACCATAAATGTCGATCACAGGGACATGAAGCACCTCACACACCAGCGCTATCTCTGGGTACCCAGCCCGGCCGGAAAATTCGAGGCCCACAGACTGAGCCCGCAGTACAGGGGGGAGGGGGACCCCCATCGTTAACTCCACGTCAGCACAGGCAGGCAGAGACACACCCGCCCTCAACCGGCCAAATTGGTAAACACCACCAACAGCCGGAGCGCCGATTCACCACGTCCTTCCCCTACCGAAGCTAGGGCTAGACTCCTCAAAGGAAGTTAGAGCCGCTTCACAACCTTGCGTCAACTACATGACGTTTGAACACCTGGAGTTCTAAGCCCTCTAGCAAACAGTCGTTTAGTTATATCGACGATCTAACGCCAGATTACGACATCATAGTGAAAGATATCGTTACATCGTGTTGTTATCTCGGCCGCTGGTGGGTCCGTGTGTTCTTGTTACCTGTTTGGATAACTCAACATGGGCTATTGCACATGCATGGAGCAATTGCTGGTCCTCTGTGAGAAGCCAGGCATTACAAGTGTCTTCACTCTCATTGGCTGCTGTATGGAAGATGCCGGGGTAAGCTTTGAGATGAGTAACTTGCAGTTACGGAAGTCATTAGGTGGGAACAAGCCATCGAAGGCCGTGGAACGAGTGAAGTTGTTGGGCAAATGACGTGTAGTTGACTAAACATCTGAATTTAGATGACTAAACGTCTGACTTTAGTAGACTAAAATGACTAAACTACCATGCGGATGCCCAATGTAACCGCAAGGTGGTTTAGTCATTTATTATGCACCCCATACCCATCCAGTGGGTATGGGGTAAAGTAAAGGTGTTGAAAGAATGACAGAGGAACATAATGGAATCAGGAACTAAACCCCAAAGTTCATTTAACTAAGCATGTAACAATGGTGTGAAACTACACATTTTGTTTTAATACACACATACATACACTTATATATGCACATATATGAGCATATCACTGACATCGCACTTGTATTGTCGTGACTGCAACATATTCCATCATTGGAGGCTGTGACAATTACACAGGACCTCCAGAGAGGCAAGGCAGGACTTGGTAGGAATCTCATCAGAGTTGTAACAGGAAATTTGCTGGTGCACTCTGAGTGGCACGAGCTTCACTGCACCTCCCAGCCAAGCTGAACATACTCCTTCACGTTCTCTCGCGGAGGACAAGTATAACATTACTGCGTGACCAAGCTTTATCCCCCATGTTTTCTTTCTGACTGTTGCTTTACAAAGCCTCTTTTCTCTTGCATTGATTTACAGATTTAATTTACATATTTCTACTCTTATTCTTGGAGTTATTGGAGTTACAGAGGTTCCGAGGATCAATGTTCCCGCGGTTCGGTCTCTGACCAAGTCTTCTGGTTCATAGTCAACCAGGTAATTACACACCGCTGCTCGCAGTCTGACAGATGAATCACAGCCTCGTTGGTCAGTGACCCTTTGAAGACTCATCAATTTCCTTTTTGACACCATAAAAGGTCGGCTAGTTATGACCCTTACGTAGTGTGTTGAAACAAATTTGGGCTCCAAATATTGATACAATTGTCTGATGCAGCGCACCTACTGCAGCTCTGCTTTTCAATGTGACCACTTTACACTTCCTGCCTTGCCTCTTGGTCTTGAAAGGAGTTATTTCACGAAATCTGAGTAAATCAGCGCTTTGCTTGTCTTTGCTTGGCATCTAAGACCATGTCGTAGTGTTCCAGTAACTGTGAGAGGCAGGAATGCCCTGTTCTGAACCCGTGTTGTTCAGGGTTATGGAGACGCTGTGATGTCATGTGTTTAATGCTTAGCACTCTTCCAAAGATTTTATTTTAAGATGTCTTATGTTAATGATATTGGTGCATAGTTTGTGTGTCTGCTTTACTGCCTCCTTCGTAGGGTGGTGCAATCTTCGTTGTTTCCTGTGTGTCGGGGATAACACCCGAGGCCAGGCTCCAAATGATCTTTAGAGAGTGTTGTTGCGGGATTTCTTGCAATTCTCGATGGATATAGAATTCCAGGAATCTGGACCAGGGGCGGAGAGCAAGAGATGTTCTCCGACACGGCTACTTCAAAGGCCTGTGGAGTAGGGTGCCATCCGAGATACGAGTCGAGGTTCGTGTCACATTCATGAAAAATTCGTTTGGGATGTCAGTTTTAAGTGTGTTCAGGAGTTCACTGAAAACAAAGAGTCGGACTGTAGCCTCTGTAATTCACTCGTGTATTTGTTGTCCTCCAGAAAAGTTGTATCTCCCTTGTGCAAGATGCAGTTTTTGCTCTAGGATTAGTAGTATTTTAGGTTCCTCTTGATTTCACTGATGGCCCTTTTTTCCATCTTTGTCTCTCCTGGATTATGAAAGATACTTTAAACTTCAGTTAGATCCCTTCCATTTCTTTACGTAGCCATCCCTGTCATGCACAGGAGAGACAGTGGGGCGTTCGAATCGCGCTGTGTTCTGCTTTCTCATGTCACTCCATGGAGAATATTCATCTAAGTTATGTTCATATTCTCATATTCCTGCTCTGGTGTCCGGGGTTCTTTGGCCCGGACACCAGAGCAAGTCGTTCTTTGGTCACGCTCGTTACCACTTTTGCGTTCAGGAGTAAAGTATACTTGTGGGGTGGTATGTAGGCTATGGTGAGGGCTCTGGTGTCTCGCCTCAGGCTGACACCACTGTACCTTCTCGAAGTATACACACTGAGTTTATGTTAGCCCTGGACTATGTTCAAGACTAAAATATATTTGGCTCGGGGGAAACCCCCGGTGGTGTAGTGGTACCTGGTTGATGGGGTTCTGGGAGTTGTTGTACTCCCCATGCCCGGCCCGAGGCCAAGCTTGACTTGTGAGAGTTTGGTCCACCCGGCTGTTGCTTGGAGCGGCCCGCAGGCCCACATACCCACCACAGCCCGGTTGGTTCGGCACTTTTTTTTTAGAAAACAGTCTAATTTTCTCTTGAAGTTGTCCACGGTTGTTCCGGCAATATTTCTGATAGTCACTGGGAGGACGTTGAACAACCGTGGACCTCTGATGTTTATACAGTGTTCTCTGATTGGGCCTATGGCATCCCTGCTTTTCACTGGTTCTATTCTGCCTTTTCTTCCATATTGTTAAGTTCTCGCATGGCGTTTCGCGAGCACTTTGTCATGGGTTCGTATCCTGGCCGGGGAGGATTTACTGGACGCAAATCCATAACTGTAACCTCTGTTTACTTAACAGTAAAATGAGTACCTGGTTGTTAAACGATTTGGCGGGTCGTATTCCAGGGAACATAGGATCAAGGACTTGCGCAAAACGCTACGCGTACTAGTGGCTGTACAAGACTATTAGAACTCATGTATATATAAATAAATAAAAATAAATAAGTCATTGTGGAGGCCTCAACACCAGGGAGGTTGATATAGGCCTTAAAGCCCAACACTAAACGTGTACCTGAGACAATATAAGAGTGAACACGTCCTCCACACACGCTCTCCTAACGTTACCATGGCCGAAAAAAACTTTAGTATCCTCCAGAAACGCTAATAAAGATTTTAAAGATTCGACTCGGGAGAGAGAATCAAGTTTTTCTGACCTTTTCAAAAGTGTGAAGTTATCTCAAAGCCAGCTGAGGAGACCCCCAAGCGTTGCTCAGGGAGGTGAAGGTGCCTACTGCTGTGGCACTTCCTGAAGACCTATTGAGGCTGGAGCAAAGGTAAAGAACTAGTGCATCAGTAAGTGTAAAGAACTAACGCTTGAACAATCTAGCATAGAGTCCCATTATTAACCAATATATACACCGACACATTATTGACCAGCATACACCGACACATTATTGACCAGCATACACCGACACATTATTGACCAGCATACACCGACACATTATTGACCAGCATACACCGACACATTATTGACCAGCATACACCAACACATTATTGACCAGCATACACCGACACATTATTGACCAGCATACACCGACACATTATTAACCAATATATACACCGACACATTATTGACCAGCATACACCGACACGTTATTGACCAATATATACACCGACACATTATTGACCAGCATACACCGACACATTATTGACCAGCATACACCGACACATTATTGACCAATATATACACCGACACATTATTGACCAATATATACACCGACACATTATTGACCAGCATACACCGACACATTATTGATCAATATATACACCGACACATTATTGACCAATATATACACCGACACATTATTGACCAGCATACACCGACACATTATTGACCAGCATACACCGACACATTATTGACCAATATATACACCGACACATTATTGACCAGCATACACCGACACATTATTGACCAATATATACACCGACACATTATTGACCAATATATACACCGACATATTATTGACCAGCATACACCGACACATTATTGACCAATATATACACCGATCCCCCATCCCTGACCAACACACACATGATGGGGCATGGGGATGGTGCTTGGGTAGAACAACACCCAGAACCCCATTCACCAGGGTATCACAACCATGGCCTGACACCAGACATGGTAGGCACGCCACAATACGAAATACCATAATCCTGAAAGGAGCTCTCCACCCACCAAACACACACCGAAACTACGACGTTGGTGCAACGTTCGAGCAAGTTTTAACACCTAACCTGTTATAACAACCAATATAGCAAGTTCTAACAACGTTCTAATACGTCATAAACACGTTAAGCCAAGATATAACAACTTTATTTCAAGTTGTAACAAGCGGAAAATAGAGACAGTTTCGGGTTGTGTTTCCAGGGCAGTGTCTCAACGGCGACCTTTGACCTCTGTTGCAGGTGGCCGAGCACTGTTGCCGTTGCAAGAGAAAGCCAAAGGGCATGGCTGTGTCTGCTTTCTCAATTCACGTCTCATCTGTCCGGCCTTGGTACAGCCCTCGTGCATGATGAGTGACACAACAGTCAGTTCAGCCCAGATCTCAGCCTAGGATTGATGGTTTAACATACCAGCTGGTGAAGGGGGGGGGGGGGGGGGGGCAAGGACCCCCCTCTAGCCTTTCCCCACTAAAGGTAGGGTCACAGTGGGGTTAGACTTTATTAATGTCAAGATTATGGGGGTCATGTGTCCCCCCCCTCCTGTAGGTGTGAGGGGTTGCATGGGGACTTCAACCCCCCACCAGTGTGTGACGGTCCATGCTGTCCCCCCCACCAGTGTGTGACGGTATATACTGCCCCCCCCCCCCACCAGTGTGTGACGGTCTATACTGCCCCCCCCACCAGTGTGTGACGGTCCATACTGTCCCCCCCCACCAGTGTGTGACGGTCCATACTGTCCCCCCCCCACCAGTGTGTGACGGTCCATACTGCCCCCCCCCACCAGTGTGTGACGGTCCATACTGTCCCCCCCCACCAGTGAGTGACGGTCCATACTACCCCCCCACCAGTATGTGACGGTATATACTGACCCCCACCAGTGTGTGACGGTCCATACTGCCCCCCCCCCCCAGTGTGTGACGGTCCATACTGCCTCACCCCACCAGTGTGTGACGGTCCATACTGCCCCCCCCCCACCAGTGAGTGACGGTCCATACTGCCCCCCCCTACCAGTGTGTGACGGTCCATACTGCCCCCCCCCACCAGTGTGTGACGGTCCATACTGCCCCCCCCACAAGTGAGTGACGGTCCATACTGCCCCCCACCACCAGTGTGTGACGGTCCATACTGCCCCCCCCCACCAGTGTGTGACGGTCCATACTTCCCCCCCCCACCAGTGTGTGACGGTCCATACTGACCCCCCCCCACCAGTGAGTGACGGTCCATACTGTCCCCCCCCCACCAGTGAGTGACGGTATATACTGCCCCCCCCCCACCAGTGAGTGACGGTCCATACTGCCCCCCACCACCAGTGTGTGACGGTCCATACTGCCCCCCCCACCAGTGTGTGACGGTCCATACTTCCCCCCCCACCAGTGTGTGACGGTCCATACTTCCCCCCCCCCACCAGTGTGTGACGGTCCATACTGACCCCCCCCCCCCACCAGTGAGTGACGGTATATACTGCCCCCCCAACCAGTGAGTGACGGTCCATACTGCCTCACCCCACCAGTGTGTGACGGTCCATACTGTCCCCCACCCACCAGTGAGTGACGGTATATACTGCCCCCCCCACCAGTGAGTGACGGTCCATACTGCCTCACCCCACCAATGTGTGACGGTCCATACTGCCTCACCCCACCAGTGTGTGACGGTCCATACTGCCTCACCCCACTAGTGTGTGACGGTACATACTGCCTCACCCCACTAGTGTGTGACGGTACATACTGCCTCACCCCACCAGTGTGTGACGGTCCATACTGCCTCACCCCACCAGTGTGTGACGGTACATACTGCCTCACCCCACTAGTGTGTGACGGTACATACTGCCTCACCCCACCAGTGTGTGACGGTCCATACTGCCTCACCCCACCAGTGTGTGACGGTACATACTGCCTCACCCCACCAGTGTGTGACGGTCCATACTGCCTCACCCCACCAGTGTGTGACGGTCCATACTGCCTCACCCCACCAGTGTGTGACGGTCCATACTGCCTCACCCCACCAGTGTGTGACGGTCCATACTGCCTCACCCCACCAGTGTGTGACGGTCCATACTGCCTCACCCCACTAGTGTGTGACGGTACATACTGCCTCACCCCACCAGTGTGTGACGGTACATACTGCCTCACCCCACCAGTGTGTGACGGTCCATACTGCCTCACCCCACCAGTGTGTGACGGTCCATACTGCCTCACCCCACCAGTGTGTGACGGTACATAATGCCTCCCCCACCAGTGTGTGACGGTACATACTGCCTCACCCCACTAGTGTGTGACGGTACATACTGCCCCCCCCCCACCAGTGTGTGACGGTACATACTGCCCCCCCCACCAGTGTGTGACGGTACATACTGCCTCACCCCACCAGTGTGTGACGGTCCATACTGCCTCCCCCACCAGTGTGTGACAGTATATACTGCCCCCCACCAGTGAGTGACGGTCCATACTGTCCCCCCCACCAGTGAGTGACGGTATATACTGCCCCCTACCAGTGAGTGACGGTCCATACTGTCCCCCCCACCAGTGAGTGACGGTCCATACTGTCCCCCCCACCAGTGTGTGACGGTCCATACTGCCTCACCCCACTAGTGTGTGACGGTCCATACTGCCTCCCCCACAAGTGTGTGACGGTCCATACTGCCTCACCCCACCAGTGTGTGACGGTCCATACTGCCTCACCCCACTAGTGTGTGACGGTCCATACTGCCTCCCCCACAAGTGTGTGGGGAAGACAGTACCTTAAGGTCCTCATGGGTCCTTAAAGGGGTCCCCGTAGGTCATTAAGGTGGTCCTCGTTCCGGGACAAAGGTACATTCGCAAAATTTAATTTTTTACATAATAGGAAAGTGCAAGTATGATGATTCCCGATGTTCCAAGATGGTTGGTCACCATGTCTTCACTCTGTGATCATCATCCCAGCTCCTTGTTACCATATCCCAGCTCCTTGTCCCCATATCCCAGCTCCTTGTCCCCATATCCCAGCTCCTTGTCCCCATATCCCAGCTCCTTGTCCCCATATCCCAGCTCCTTGTCCCCATATCCCAGCTCCTTGTCCCCATATCCCAGCTCCTTGTTCCCATATCCCTTCCCATGTGCTATATAATGAAACTGACAGCCTCTTTCTCTTCATAATTACCCTTTCTTCCTTGACGAGTATTCACCTATTTGTGCCTGCTGGATCGACTCTCAGCTCTTGGACCTCGCCTTTTAAAGCGGTCGATCATCCAATTACACGACACAGAACCGACGAATTTCCTATCACATCTACTTTTAAAACGGTGAATTTCGCTTCCTGTTAGTCTAGTTGCCTCCTTTGGGGGCCCATCCTAGTTGCCTCCTTTGGGGGCCCATCCAAGTTGCCTCCTTTGGGGGCCCATCCAAGTTGCCTCCTTTGGGGGCCCATCCAAGTTGCCTCCTTTGGGGGCCCATCCAAGTTGCCTCCTTTGGGGGGCCCATCCTAGGTGCCTCCTTTGGGAGCCCATCCTAGTTGCCTCCTTTGGGGGGCCCATCCTAGGTGCCTCCTTTGGGAGCCCATCCTAGTTGCCTCCTTTGGGGGCCCATCCTAGTTGCCTCCTTTGGGGGCCCATCCTAGTTGCCTCCTTTGGGGGCCCATCCTAGTTGCCTCCTTTGGGGGCCCATCCTAGTTGCCTCCTTTGGGGGCCCATCCTAGTTGCCTCCTTTGGGGGCCCATCTTAGTTGCCTCCTTTGGGGGCCCATCCTAGTTGCCTCCTTTGGGGGCCCATCCAAGTTGCCTCCTTTGGGGGCCCATCCAAGTTGCCTCCTTTGGGGGCCCATCCAAGTTGCCTCCTTTGGGGGGCCCATCCTAGGTGCCTCCTTTGGGAGCCCATCCTAGTTGCCTCCTTTGGGGGGCCCATCCTAGGTGCCTCCTTTGGGGGCCCATCCTAGTTGCCTCCTTTGGGGGCCCATCCTAGTTGCCTCCTTTGTGGGCCCATCCTAGCTGCCTCATCCCGACTTTGACTTAAACTAGAAGCTGGAGGTTAGTACAGAGAGCCCAGTAAAACAGGCCGAGCTATAACACACGTTCGTGAGAGAGAGATGTAAACACATTGGAATTCGGAGAGCAAGAGAGAGAAGCAGTAAGGGAGCCGGCATAGCATTACAAGTAAAGAACAAGTTAAGATTGTTACATAGCCGGATGTGTTTAAGGAAGGTGTCTGGAATCCTCAAGTGATGAGGTTACGTGTGAGAGAAGTAACGGAGAAAATAGCCATTGAGTGAGCTAGGAATTCGACAAATGTTTCCAGGAAGCTTATATATAGACTGGAACCAGAGTTGGTGGTGATCTACAAGTTATAGGGAGACAGACACCACCGGAAGACAGAAGAAGACTGCAGTTCATTGTAAAATAATCTAAGTCTTCAGAGCTGATTCAGTAATGGCTACTAGACTTTAACCCGGACAAATGTAAAGTTCTAATAACAGGAATAGCATTAAGAAGACCTCAAATACAGCACAGAATAAAGAGAAGTCTTCAGAGCTGATTCAGTAATGGCTACTAGACTTTAACCCGGACAAATGTAAAGTTCTAATAATGCCTCCCCCACCAGTGTGTGACGGTACATACTGCCTCACCCCACTAGTGTGTGACGGTACATACTGCCCCCCCCCCCACCAGTGTGTGACGGTACATACTGCCCCCCCCACCAGTGTGTGACGGTACATACTGCCTCACCCCACCAGTGTGTGACGGTCCATACTGCCTCCCCCACCAGTGTGTGACAGTATATACTGCCCCCCACCAGTGAGTGACGGTCCATACTGTCCCCCCCACCAGTGAGTGACGGTATATACTCCCCCCCCACCAGTGAGTGACGGTCCATACTGTCCCCCCCACCAGTGAGTGACGGTCCATACTGTCCCCCCCCCACCAGTGTGTGACGGTCCATACTGCCTCACCCCACTAGTGTGTGACGGTCCATACTGCCTCCCCCACAAGTGTGTGACGGTCCATACTGCCTCACCCCACCAGTGTGTGACGGTCCATACTGCCTCACCCCACTAGTGTGTGACGGTCCATACTGCCTCCCCCACAAGTGTGTGGGGAAGACAGTACCTTAAGGTCCTCATGGGTCCTTAAAGGGGTCCCCGTAGGTCATTAAGGTGGTCCTCGTTCCGGGACAAAGGTACATTCGCAAAATTTAATTTTTTACATAATAGGAAAGTGCAAGTATGATGATTCCCGATGTTCCAAGATGGTTGGTCACCATGTCTTCACTCTGTAATCATCATCCCAGCTCCTTGTTACCATATCCCAGCTCCTTGTCCCCATATCCCAGCTCCTTGTCCCCATATCCCAGCTCCTTGTCCCCATATCCCAGCTCCTTGTCCCCATATCCCAGCTCCTTGTCCCCATATCCCAGCTCCTTGTTCCCATATCCCTTCCCATGTGCTATATAATGAAACTGACAGCCTCTTTCTCTTCATAATTACCCTTTCTTCCTTGACGAGTATTCACCTATTTGTGCCTGCTGGATCGACTCTCAGCTCTTGGACCTCGCCTTTTAAAGCGGTCGATCATCCAATTACACGACACAGAACCGACGAATTTCCTATCACATCTACTTTTAAAACGGTGAATTTCGCTTCCTGTTAGTCTAGTTGCCTCCTTTGGGGGCCCATCCAAGTTGCCTCCTTTGGGGGCCCATCCTAGTTGCCTCCTTTGGGGGCCCATCCTAGTTGCCTCCTTTGGGGGCCCATCCTAGTTGCCTCCTTTGGGGGCCCATCCTAGTTGCCTCCTTTGGGGGCCCATCCTAGTTGCCTCCTTTGGGGGCCTATCCTAGTTGCCTCCTTTGGGGGCCCATCCTAGTTGCCTCCTTTGGGGGCCCATCCTAGTTGCCTCCTTTGGGGGCCCATCCTAGTTGCCTCCTTTGGGGGCCCATCCTAGTTGCCTCCTTTGGGGGCCCATCCTAGTTGCCTCCTTTGGGGGCCCATCCTAGTTGCCTCCTTTGGGGGCCCATCCTAGTTGCCTCCTTTGGGGGCCCATCCTAGTTGCCTCCTTTGGGGGCCCATCCAAGTTGCCTCCTTTGGGGGCCCATCCAAGTTGCCTCCTTTGGGGGCCCATCCAAGTTGCCTCCTTTGGGGGGCCCATCCTAGGTGCCTCCTTTGGGAGCCCATCCTAGTTGCCTCCTTTGGGGGGCCCATCCTAGGTGCCTCCTTTGGGAGCCCATCCTAGTTGCCTCCTTTGGGGGCCCATCCTAGTTGCCTCCTTTTGGGGCCCATCCTAGTTGCCTCCTTTGGGGGCCCATCCTAGTTGCCTCCTTTGGGGGCCCATCCTAGTTGCCTCCTTTGGGGGCCCATCTTAGTTGCCTCCTTTGGGGGCCCATCCTAGTTGCCTCCTTTGGGGGCCCATCCAAGTTGCCTCCTTTGGGGGCCCATCCAAGTTGCCTCCTTTGGGGGCCCATCCAAGTTGCCTCCTTTGGGGGCCCATCCAAGTTGCCTCCTTTGGGGCGCCCATCCTAGGTGCCTCCTTTGGGAGCCCATCCTAGTTGCCTCCTTTGGGGGGCCCATCCTAGGTGCCTCCTTTGGGGGCCCATCCTAGTTGCCTCCTTTGGGGGCCCATCCTAGTTGCCTCCTTTGTGGGCCCATCCTAGCTGCCTCATCCCGACTTTGACTTAAACTAGAAGCTGGAGGTTAGTACAGAGAGCCCAGTAAAACAGGCCGAGCTATAACACACGTTCGTGAGAGAGAGATGTAAACACATTGGAATTCGGAGAGCAAGAGAGAGAAGCAGTAAGGGAGCCGGCATAGCATTACAAGTAAAGAACAAGTTAAGATTGTTACATAGCCGGATGTGTTTAAGGAAGGTGTCTGGAATCCTCAAGTGATGAGGTTACGTGTGAGAGAAGTAACGGAGAAAATAGCCATTGAGTGAGCTAGGAATTCGACAAATGTTTCCAGGAAGCTTATATATAGACTGGAACCAGAGTTGGTGGTGATCTACAAGTTATAGGGAGACAGACACCACCGGAAGACAGAAGAAGACTGCAGTTCATTGTAAAATAATCTAAGTCTTCAGAGCTGATTCAGTAATGGCTACTAGACTTTAACCCGGACAAATGTAAAGTTCTAATAACAGGAATAGCATTAAGAAGACCTCAAATACAGCACAGAATAAAGAGAAGTCTTCAGAGCTGATTCAGTAATGGCTACTAGACTTTAACCCGGACAAATGTAAAGTTTTAATAACAGGAATAGCATTAAGAAGACCTCAAATACAGCACAGAATAAAGAGAAGTCTTCAGAGCTGATTCGGTATTGGCTACTAAACTTTAACCCGGACAAATGTAAAGTTCTAATAACAGGAATAGCATTAAGAAGACCTCAAATACAGCACAGAATAAAGAGAAGACAAATCCTCACCTTAGAGACGGAAAAAGACTTGGGTTTAGACGTAACTCCAGCAACAGAGGCACACACGAGGGTAACAATGCCAACTTAATTAATCCCCTGCACACACACAACGTAAATGTTCCTATTTTCCCCTTTGTTACAACTTGTAATAAAGTTGGTACATCTTGTCATAACGTTTTTTTATTATTATTTTTTTTTATTATTATTATTTTTTTTTTTTTATTATTTTTTATTAGAACGTTGCTACAACTTGTTATATTGGTTGTTACAACTTGTTACGAGGTGGTGTAACTTGCTCGAATGTTGTAGTTTGGTTGTGTCTTTGGTTGTCTTTGGCAGCTGACACCAAACTGGCCCTCGTCTGGGGTAGCCTTCGGGCACCTTGTGAGCACTATACGTCAGACCCACTCTTGGACATGCTGCCCCAGCATGGAACCCCAGCATGGAACCCCAGCATGGAACCCCAGCATGGAACCCCAGCATGGAACCCTAGCCCGGAACCCCAACATGGAACCCCAACATGGAACCCTAGCCCGGAACCCCAACATGGAACCCCAACATGGAACCCTAGCCCGGAACCCCAACATGGAACCCTAGCCCGGAACCCCAACATGGAACCCTAGCCCGGAACCCCAACATGGAACCCTAGCCCGGAACCCCAACATGGAACCCTAGCCCGGAACCCCAACATGGAACCCTAGCCCGGAACCCCAACATGGAACCCCAGCCCGGAACCCCAGCCCGGAACCCCAGCCCGGAACCCCAGCCCGGAACCCCAGCACGGAACCCCAGCCCGGAACCCCAGCCCGGAACCCCAGCACGTAACCCCCAGCACGTAACCCCCAGCACGTAACCCCCAGCACGGAACCCCCAGCACGGAACCCCCAGCACGTAACCCCAAGCACGGAACCCCCAGCACGTAACCCCAAGCACGTAACCCCAAGCACGTAACCCCAAGCACGGAACCCCCAGCACGGAACCCCCAGCACGGAACCCCAGCACGGAACCCCAGCACGTAACCCCCAGCACGGAACCCCAGCACGTAACCCCAGCACGGAACCCCCAGCACGTAACCCCAGCACGTAACCCCCAGCACGTAACCCCAGCACGTAACCCCAGCACGGAACCCCAGCACGTAACCCCCAGCACGTAACCCCAGCACGTAACCCCAGCACGGAACCCCAGCACGTAACCCCCAGCACGGAACCCCCAGCACGTAACCCCCAGCACGTAACCCCCAGCACGTAACCCCCAGCACGTAACCCCCAGCACGTAACCCCCAGCACGGAACCCCCAGCACGTAACCCCAAGCACGTAACCCCAAGCACGTAACCCCAAGCACGTAACCCCAAGCACGTAACCCCCAGCACGGAACCCCAGCACGGAACCCCAGCACGGAACCCCAGCACGTAACCCCCAGCACGTAACCCCCAGCACGTAACCCCAGCACGTAACCCCAGCACGGAACCCCCAGCACGTAACCCTAGCACGTAACCCCCAGCACGGAACCCCAGCACGTAACCCCAGCACGGAACCCCCAGCACGTAACCCCAGCACGTAACCCCAGCACGGAACCCCCAGCACGTAACCCCAGCACGTAACCCCAGCACGGAACCCCAGCACGTAACCCCCAGCACGTAACCCCAGCACGTAACCCCCAGCACGGAACCCCAGCACGTAACCCCAGCACGTAACCCCCAGCACGTAACCCCAGCACGTAACCCCAGCACGGAACCCCAGCACGTAACCCCCAGCACGGAACCCCCAGCACGTAACCCCCAGCACGTAACCCCAGCACGTAACCCCCAGCACGTAACCCCAGCACGTAACCCCCAGCACGTAACCCCAGCACGTAACCCCCAGCACGGAACCCCAGCACGTAACCCCAGCACGGAACCCCCAGCACGTAACCCCAGCACGTAACCCCAGCACGGAACCCCCAGCACGTAACCCCAGCACGTAACCCCAGCACGGAACCCCAGCACGTAACCCCCAGCACGTAACCCCCAGCACGTAACCCCAGCACGGAACCCCAGCACGTAACCCCCAGCACGTAACCCCCAGCACGTAACACCCAGCACGTAACCCCCAGCACGTAACCCCAGCACGGAACCCCAGCACGTAACCCCCAGCACGTAACCCCAGCACGGAACCCCAGCACGTAACCCCCAGCACGTAACCCCAGCACGGAACCCCAGCACGTAACCCCAGCCCAAAAACTCATAAAACAAAACTAAAAAAGAAAAAAGGGACCAAAGAAATGCAACAAGTCTCGTCCACTGTAGTAAAGAAGGAACAGAGCGGACATGTCAGCGATGTACAAGGTTCTCGCGAGAATTGATCAATGAGACATGTAAAGCAATGTTGACCGCGAGGGGGCAGTAGAACCAGGGTCACAAATAGGACAGGACACACAAGGGAATCATATATAGAAATGTCAGCAAGAATTACTCAAGAGTTGAAAATAAATCGAAATGAATAGTCGTCGAACCTGTCGTTAATAATTCTATTTCCAGTTATACAAATCAATATTAGCAATACAAGTTGTGAAAAAAAAAATACATTCAACAACTGATGATGGAAAGGTGAGGCTTAAGTGGAATGAACGACCCTATTAGCACATGAAGGTGAGTACACGAGCAAATTAAAATATCATTAGTCAATGAAAACTTGCTCACACCCAGTTCTGTTAAACGAACGAACGAACGGGGGGGAGGGAGGGGGGGGGAGGGAGGTAGAGAGAGAGAGAGAGGGGGGGGAGAGAGAGGGGGGGGGAGGGAGGGAGAGAGAGAGGGAGGGAGGGAGAGAGAGGGGGGGCGGGGAGAGAGAGAGGAGAGAGAGGGGGGGGGGAGGGGCTCAAAGGTCAGCACAAACATTCTGGTTTTGACAGGGGGGGGGGGGGAGGGGGAGGGTCTGACACATGACGATATCACTTAAAAATGGACGAAGATCCATGATGGTGCGTGTACTGACTGAGGGAAGTGTGAGCGGGGCTGCAGGTCGGGGCTGCAGGTCGGGGCTGCAGGTCGGGGCTGCAGGTCAGGGCTGCAGGTCAGGGCTGCAGGTCAGGGCTGCAGGTCGGGGCTGCAGGTCGGGGCTGCAGGTCGGGGCTGCAGGTCGGGGCTGCAGGTCGGGGCTGCAGGTCAGGGCTGCAGGTCAGGGCTGCAGGTCGGGGCTGCAGGTCGGGGCTGCAGGTCGGGGCTGCAGGTCGGGGCTGCAGGTCAGGGCTGCAGGTCGGGGCTGCAGGTCGGGGCTGCAGGTCGGGGCTGCAGGTCGGGGCTGCAGGTCGGGGCTGCAGGTCGGGGCTGCAGGTCGGGGCTGCAGGTCGGGGCTGCAGGTCGGGGCTGCAGGTCGGGGCTGCAGGTCGGGGCTGCAGGTCGGGGCTGCAGGTCAGGGCTGCAGGTCGGGGCTGCAGGTCGGGGCTGCAGGTCGGGGCTGCAGGTCGGGGCTGCAGGTCAGGGTTACAGATCAGAGCTACAAGTCGGGGTTACAGGTCGGGGCTACAGGTCGGGGCTACAGGACGGGGCTGCAAGACGGGGCTGCAAGACGGGGCTGCAGGACGGGGCTGTAGGACGGGGCTGTTGGTCGGGGCTACAGGTCGGGGCTGCAGGACGGGGCTGCAGGACGGGGCTGCAGGACGGGGCTGCAGGACGGGGCTGCAGGACGGGGCTATAGGTCGGGGCTGCAGGACGGGGCTACAGGTCGGGGCTGCAGGACGGGGCTGCAGGACGGGGCTGCAGGACGGGGCCGCAGGACGGGGCCACAGGTCGGGGCTACAGGTCAGGGCTACAGGTCGGGGCTACAGGTCGGGGCTACAGGTCGGGGCTACAGGTCGGGGCTACAGGTCGGGGCTACAGGTCGGGGCTACAGGTCGGGGCTACAAGTCGGGGCTACAGGTCGGGGCTACAAGTCAGGGCTACAGATCAGGGCTACAGGCCAGGGCTACAGGTCAGGGCTACAAGTCAGGGCTACAGGTCAGGGCTACAGATCAGGGCTACAGGTCAGGGCTACAAGTCAGGGCTACAGGTCAGGGCTACAAGTCAGGGCTACAGGTCAGGGCTACAGGTCAGGGCTACAAGTCAGGGCTATAAGTCAGAGCTACAGGCCAGGGCTACAGGCCAGGGCTACAGGTCAGGGCTACAGGTCAGGGCTACAGGTCAGGGCTATAAGTCAGGACTACAGGTCAGGGCTAAAAGTCAGGGCTACAGGTCAGGGCTATAAGTCAGGGCTACAGGTCAGGGCTATAAGTCAGGGCTACAGGTCAGGGCTACAAGTCAGGGCTATAAGTCAGGGCTACAGGTCAGGGCTATAAGTCAGGGCTACAGGCCAGGGCTACAGGTCAGGGCTACAGGTCAGGGCTACAGGTCAGGGCTACAGGTCAGGGCTATAAGTCAGGACTACAGGTCAGGGCTAAAAGTCAGGGCTACAGGTCAGGGCTATAAGTCAGGGCTACAGGCCAGGGCTACAGGTCAGGGCTAAAAGTCAGGGCTACAGGTCAGGGCTAAAAGTCAGGGCTATAAGTCAGGGCTATAAGTCAGGGCTACAGGTCAGGGCTACAGGTCAGGGCTACAGGTCAGGGCTATAAGTCAGGGCTACAGGTCAGGGCTATAAGTCAGGGCTACAGGCCGGGGCTACAGGTCAGGGCTATAAGTCAGGGCTACAGGTCAGGGCTATAGGTCAGGGCTACAGGTCAGGGCTATAAGTCAGGGCTACAGGCCAGGGCTACAGGCCAGAGCTACAGGTTAGGGCTATAAGTCAGGGCTACAGGTCAGGGCTATAAGTCAGGGCTACAGGCCTGGGCTACAGGCCTGGGCTACAGGCCTGGGCTACAGGCCGGCCATTTATGACCATTTATGCTTGGTTAGGCATAGATTAGGTTAGGTGCGGGTATTAAAGTTTTTCTCAGATTTTCCACTTATAGATTCCTGTAATTTGAATATTTTAGTTTGTTTAGGACTTATGTGCATTTAAGCTATTGGGACAACTCAAATGGTTGAACTATATTCCAGGAACTGAACACGAGAAAGATATCTCATAATATACACATGGAAGAAACAAAGGGGTTTGGTACTGCCTTCCGAATTAGCATTACCTTACATTTTATCCGAGTTGAAGTCGAATAGCCATTCCTACGAAACTTACCCAGTACGTTGAAGATTTTTAATAAATCTTAATGTTCTCCGACTTATTTATAACGACTCATTCCCAAATATACATGCGAAAGCATCAATTTCCTCAATTATGTTATATAAGCATATTAGGAATAGTATAGGCTTAGTATTGTACCTGGATTGTTCCTGGATGGGGTTCTGGGAGTTGTTCTACTCCCCATGGCCGGCCCGAGGCCAGGCATTACTTGTGAGACAACTGGCCCATGGGGTATCCCTCTGGTGCTGCGACGTCGTCCACAACAATCTGGTAAACCATTTAAGAGGTGCAGACTTGGGCCTCCACGACTGAGCTTAGAGGTGCAGACTTGGGCCTCCAAGACTGAGCTAAGAGGTGCAGACTTGGGCCTCCAAGACTGAGCTTAGAGGTGCAGACTTGGGCCTCCAAGACTGAGCTTAGAGGTGCAGACTTGGGCCTCCACGACTGAGCTAAGAGGTGCAGACTTGGGCCTCCACGACTGAGCTAAGAGGTGCAGACTTGGGCCTCCACGACTGAGCTTAGAGGTGCAGACTTGGGCCTCCACGACTGAGCTTAGAGGTGCAGACTTGGGCCTCCAAGACTGAGCTTAGAGGTGCAGACTTGGGCCTCCACGACTGAGCTTAGAGGTGCAGACTTGGGCCTCCACGACTGAGCTTAGAGGTGCAGATCTCGCAAGTGAACACGTGGTGTTTCCAGGAACCCTTCAGCTTCTTTACTCTGATAAATCTTCATATTATTATTTGTTTCAGTAACAGATTTAGGTTGATAGAGTGCTGCTCCATTGTTTATATCCAGGGAAGTGAAGATGAAGCGTTCCCAAAGCTCTACGGTCACCTGAAGGTTATCTTGATATGATTTCGGGGCTTTAGTGTCCCCGCGGCCCGGTCCTCGACCAGGCCTCCTCCCCCAGGAAGCAGCCCGGGACAGCTGACTAACACCCAGGTACATATTTTACTGCTAGGTAATAGGGGCATAGGGTGAAAAAACTCTGCCCATTGTTTCTCGCCGGCGCCTGGGATCGAACCCAGGATCACAAGTCCAGCGTGCTGTCCGCTCGGCCGACCGGCTCCCCCTGAAGGGTTAAGGTCCCATCTCGTAGTATGGTTTGTCGTGCATGATATCTGTGTAGTCTTGATATCTGTGGAGTCTTCACTAGCACACCTCCGGCTGGGTTATCGGGCTATCTTCAACCATCCACGAATGGATAAAGCCCCAACAAATCCTCAGTTCACTCATACCATTTGGTCTAAAGAAATAGATAATTTTGCATTCATTATGTTGACGTGTCTTTTAGCTCCTTATCAGAACCTAATTCTGGATATTACAACATCACACTGCTACCGACGCCTCCTGTACACATACATGGAGCGCTCTCATCACACTGCTACCGACGCCTCCTGTACACATACATGGAGCGCTCTCATCACACTGCTACCGACGCCTCCTGTACACATACATGGAGCGCTCTCTCTCTTCACACCACACCACGTCACTCACAAAGGTAAGCTGGAGAAGTCCAAAGATATGCCACTAGACTAGTACCGGTGCTGAGAGGTCTGAATTATGAGGAAAGACTAAAAAAAT